>NC_044402.1:133504242-133815737 GCF_006542625.1 Nomascus leucogenys
GTGAAGACAGCCAGTGCCACTGACCCATTTTGTGAGTGTGGCACTCACCGGAACAACAACTCCAAGATGGGCAGACACCAGGACCGTTCTGCCTTTAGCCTGTCTGGTGGTCATGTGCTACCTCGATGTCTAGGGCTTTTCAGATGTGCATCGTCCCTGGCAGCTCCTGAGGTCCCCTTTCCATATCGCAGACTCCCTCTGTGAAGCAAACCACCTGTCATTTGATGTTCTGCCTTGAACTCGGATCCAGCCATCCCATTGATGCTGCGCACCCACAGATTCCTAGCTGTCTCCCCAGTCCAAGGCACGACAACCTTCTCTCTGCAGACACGTGAATTTGCAACCTGGGAAGACCTGAGTCTTGGCATAGTAATTAAACTTGGCCAAAATAGAGCATGCTATTATTCTACACTGTGGAGTCAAGGTCTTAATTTGGAGGTTTTACAATTGCATGACTGGCAGTGTCAGGCTTTAGGGGCCGCCAGCGCCAATTACCCATGTCAGAGACAGAAAGGGAATCAGAGAAGTTTCACACTTCCTTTTAGGGCTTGGCTGCACCTAGGAACCACGAGGATTCCTCAGTGCACATCACTTGCTCTTTTCTGTCTCTGCAGTCTGAAACCCCTCCCCATTCCCCCTGTGCAAAACAAATCCCAATATGTTGTTAGGAGCAAAACCAGTAATTTCTCCCATGGGTTCTTGTACTGCGTGAAAAATGACATGCTCAATGGTACTGCTATAGTCAATGTAACAGGGAATTTTGAGTGGCAGGTTTATTATTTTTTTATAGCATTTCTTAACATAAGCCAGGGGCATGCTATCAAAATACAGCTCAGTGGAGACGTTTCTGCCACAGTTGAAGGGCGAAGGGAAAGTACAAAATGATAAAGTCCAAGCACACAGCCCTAGGATGGCGTGGTGTGGTCCAGAGATAAAACACACATCACCAAAAGGATAAATGGGTTTTAAAGCCTTCAAGCTGCCTTAGCAGGGCTCTGTTGGAGATGGGGTGAGGGTCACGCCTCAGGCAGAGACCTGGTATGTGCTCGCCTTGCATGGTGACTCAGGCGGATCTTCAGATATAAAACCCGAGTGATACCAATGGGAACTGGGAATATGGATATAAATTCCAAGGACAATACTTAAGAATCATGTTGATGCCAGAATTGTAGAGGAAATTCAGACTCCAACAGACATCTATTTACAGAGCACCTACGTGGCAAGAACCATTTTAAATGCATTCTTTCATTGATTTCTCCTGGCAACCTTGTAGAGTTACGATAATACTTAGGAAGTTGAGGAACTTTTTGGCTCATTGCCATTCACTTCGTTTTCTTGAACACTGTTTTCTCTACCAGTAGATGTAAGTTCCAGGATTTCTGGAAGATGATCTATAAGAGCAGTAAGTGCCTTTTAATAGAGATATTGATTATCCTCACAGTGATGACTACCTTTTTCTCATCTTAGCTCTGTTAACTCCACATATCAATTTCTACATGGAAGTGCTATTATTTACTAAATAATATTTTGGGGATATCTATTTTCTGACTCTGCCACCTTCTTGCTGGAAAGTCTTGGAAACATAATCAATTGCCTTGAACAATCTACCTTTGAAAAGTGATCAGTTGGCCGGGCGCGGTAGCTCACGCCTGTAATCCCAGCACTTTGGGAGGCCGAGGCAGGCGGATCACCTGAGGTCAGGAGCTCGAGACCAGCCTGGCCAGTATGGTGAAACCCCGTCTCTACTGAAAAATACAAAAATTAGCTGGGTGTGGTGGTAGTCGCCTGTAATCCCAGCTACTCAGGAGGCTGAGGCAGGAGAATCACTTGAACCTGGAGGCAGAGGTTGCAGTGAGCCGAGATTGCACCACTGCAATCCAGCAAGAGTGCAGACAAGAGTGAGACTCCATCTCAAAAACAAAACAAAACAAAACAAAAAAAACCATGACAGCAAAAAAAAAAAAGTGATCGGGACCAGGCACAGTGGCTCACGCCTACAATCCCAGCACTTTGGGAGGCCAAGGTGGGTAGATCATGAGGTCAGGAGTTCGAGACAGCCAACCTGGCCAACATGGTGAAACCCCGTCTCTACTAAAAATACAAAAATTAGCTGGGTGTGGTGGCACGTGTCGTAATCCTAGCTACTGGGGAGGCTGAGGCCTGAGAATCACTTGAACCCAGGAGGCAGAAGTTGCAGTGAGCCGAGATCACACAAATGCACTTCAGCCTGGGTGATAGAGCGAGACTCCGTGTCAAAAAAAGAGAAAGAAAGGGAAAGAAGAAAGAAAGAAAGAAAGAAAGAAAGAAAGAAAGAAAGAAAGAAAGAAAGTGATCAGTGTATCTGCCTCTTGATATTGTTGTTTTAATAAATGAGACAGCTACTCCTACATAACCAACATGCTCAAAAAATAAAAAAATAAAGCCAGAAGGTAGTTGACTTACATTTTTTTTTTAAAAAAGAAAAAGTGTAAGATACATTGTTGATGACACTGATATACATTCCTTTATGAAAATTAGGAAATGGGATCAAAATCCTCTGTATCCTGGCTGCCTGCCTAGGGGGAGATCTGCCCAGGGCCGGGGTCTTCTCTCAGAAAAGCAGTTCTGATGCCCCAGGATGTATGCAGTTTCTTCTACGGAGCATAACTGAGGTGACTTGGGCCCGGGAGCGTTTTCCAGGAGGAACACAGAGGGGCCTCACAACTAAGGTCCAGGAATAGGCTCCTGGAACACCGGCTTTGGCGCACTGGAGCTTCCTGGGAAGCTGCCAGGCGAAGCAATGGCTAAATGTCTCCTTGAGCCACCAGATAAGACATTTTCTGATAGAAACTGCACTCAGGACAGTGAAGGTGATTGATACATATTTGTTAAGTGAATGAACTCATAAATGAATGATACCTCAAGTTTGCAGGGGTGAGGCATTTGCCAAAAATAACAATTTCTGTTTTCGAGCCACTAACTATAAAAAAATCCTTTCTTCCTATTGATATGAGGATGACAGAATTGATTGTCTACTGAGGGAACTGCGTTTAGAGTCAGGGCTGCAGTGTCAGGCGGCTCAGGGTGTGCACTGTCCAACTACGGGGGTATCTTTTACATACATGACACTGTGAATGGAGCCATCTCGAGCGGAGCCCTGGAATCACACTTTCGACTTAAAGGAGGGTGCTTTATTCTATTCTCTCTGACAGGGGAGGTGGGTATCCAGGCTTTCATTCATTCATTAACTGTCTTAGGCCTGGGGATATGACGGTGAATAAGACACCAGTCCAGCCCTGGAGTTATTGTCTAATAGAAAAGATGGATAAGTTGCCAGAAAATGATATGTTAATCTAGGTGATGAGATATTGTAGGATGCTGTGGGAGCTTAAGAGAGGAGTTCCTAACGCCGTCTGAGACAGGAAGCATGAAGGAGGGGGTGGCAGGTCGAGGAAGCCTTTGCAGAAGAAACTAAGTGAGAACCGAAGGATGGATAGAAACTATCCAGGCACCACTGTGGGTGGGGGAACAGCAGGTGCAAAGGGCCTGTGGTGAGGACACTTTCTAACCATCGAGACATAGTAAGAGGTCACGCACGTTGGGGGCCGATCGCCGTTCTCAGCACTTTACGATACCAGCTGGCATTTTCTTCGTAATACGCCTATTCATGTTCTAACTCTCCCCAACTTAAGGTGAGGACAGTGAGGCAGAGAAAGCTGAAGTAATCTGCCTGAGGTCAAGCCTGGGAGTCTCCCTCCAGAGCTTGCAGTCTTTTTTCCTTCAAGATATTAATTGTTTTTTGCATTTTAAAAGAATATCAAAAATTGCAAGTACAGTACAAAGAACTTTTTAGAAACTTTTCCTGAGCCGTTGGAGGGTCAGCTGCCGACCTGACATCCCATCATCCCCAAATACTTCAGTGTGTATTTTCTAGAACCAAGACTAGCTCCTATATAACCCAAATAGAACCATCGAAACCAGGAAGTCAGCTTTGAAATATTATCACCAATGACCCTCAGACTCCATTCAGCTTTTTGCTATTGTCTGCTATGATGTCCTTTAGAGTAAAAAGACCCCGTCCAGGATCGTCATGGCAGCCAGCTGATCAGCTCTTTGCTGCCCTTTAATTGGGAGCAGTTCTTCAGTCTTTGCTTGTTTTTGTTTGTTGGCTGGTTGGTTTGTTTTTGAGACAGAATCTCGCTGTGTTGCCCAGGCTGGAGTGCAGTGGTGCAATCTCACTGCAGCCTCCACCTCCTGAGTTCAAGGAATTCTTGTGCCTCAGCCTCCCGAGTAGCTGGGATTACAGGCATGTGCCACCACGTCTGGCTAATTTTTGTATTTGTAGTAGAGACGGGGTTTCACCATGTTGGCCAGGCTGGTCCTGAACTCCTGACCTCAAGTGATCCACTCGCCTCGGCCTCCCAAAGTGCTGGGATTATAGGCGTGAGCCACCAAGCAGGACCTTTGCTTGGTTTTGTGACTCTGACACTCGTGGATTTCAGACCAATATGTTTTGTAGAATGTTTCTCAATTGGGACTTCTCTGGTGTTTTCTGATATTAGATTAAGGGTTTGCATCTCGGGCTGGCTACCTTGTCAGTTTGGCGTGTTTTTGAATTTTGCAGAAATGAAACTGTATTGTACATATCCTTCCTCGATCTCCCCCAAACATGACTGCAGTTTAGCGTGTGCTTGTATGTGCTGGGCCCTGTCTACTGTGTTTTCTGGTTTCAGACGCTGCGCCTTTCCTTGTAAATATGAGGTAACTGAGGCTTGGGGAGAGCAAAGACTTATTCACCCAAGGCCACATGCTGCTATAAGGAGGATCCAGGGCTCAGCCACTCTGAGTGGTTGTCCCTGAGGGGACCTGGCTGGGCCCTGCTAAGGTCAGAACAGGTGGGGTTTTGAGAGAATTTAAGAGAAACAAGCTTATGGGTCCATCGGTCCCAGCTTCTACCACCTCCCCAGAGCCAGCCCATAAGGTAAACATCTTAAATTAAGAATTCAAAAGAATTAGAAAAAGATTTGGCTGCAATATAAGATTGTGACTAACAGAAGAAACAGTAACTAATATTATCCATAAAGTATTGATAGAACCAATAAAATAGGAGTTTAAGAACCAGAATTAGGCTGGGCACAGTGGCTCACACCTGTAATCCCAGCACTTTGGGAGGCCGAGGTGGGCGGATAACCTGAGGTCAGGAGTTCAAGACCAGCCTGGCCAACATGGCGAAACTCCGTCTCTACTAAAAATACGAAAAGTAGCTGGGCATGATGGCAGGCGCCTGTAATCTCAGCTACTTGGGAGGCCGAGGAAGGAGAATCGCTCAATCGCTCAAACCCAGGAGGTGGAGGTTGCAGTGAGCTGAGATTGTGCCACTGCACTCAAGTCTGTGAGACAGAGCAAGACTCCATCAAAAAAAAAAAATTAGGTTACTGAAAAGTTACAGTTATAAACAGTCAAGTAAACAAAATAAAAGAGCATATGAAGGATGACGGTTAAAAAGAAATAGGAAATAAAACAATAAATCCAAGACCAACCCTGCCCCAGAAGCTTAGGAATTTAAATAGGAAGATAAAAACAGAATTAAGGGGGGAAAAAGATTTGGCATTAGAATTAAAGCCAGAAGTGCTGAATTTTAATAGTGGTAATTATGATAAAGCTAAAACACAAAGGGAGAACACTTAAAAGGTGATTAAAATAGAAAATAAGAAGGCAGGTAAAAGGGCAAAGTAAAGAAGATTGAAAATTAAAAGAATAAGTACGATAAGCTAGAATAACTAAAATAAGGCAAAATAAATCTAAATGGGCAATTTAACAAGGGAGAAGATGTCAAGAGTTTAAAAACTAAAGATCTAATTACAGGTAGAGAAAATCCACACTTCAAGCTCAGGCCCCCAGGACCTATTGTTGCTGTTATTATAATTATTACTACTAATAATTATTATTTTGAGACGGAATCTCACTCTGTCTCCCAGGCTGGGGTGCAGTGGTGCAATCTGGACTCACTGCAATCTCTGCCTCCCAGGTTCAAATGATTCTCCTGCCTCAGCCTCCTGAGTAGCTGGGACTACAGGCACCCGCCACCATGCCAGGCTAATTTTTGTATTTTTAGTAGACAGAGTTTTGCCATGTTACCCAGGGTGGTCTCGAACTCCTGACCTCAGGTGATCTGCCTGCCTCGGTCCCCCAAAGTGCTGGGATTACAAGTGTGAGCGACCATGCCCGGCTCAATTGTTATTAATATTAATGTTAAATGTGAAAGTGGTCATAAGTCCCAGAGACTGTCCATATGATTCCATAAGATCTGAGTCACATGCAAGTTTCTGCACCTGTCTGGTCACCTCTGGGTGTGGGCCTCTGCCCAGGAGGGGAGGGAGAGCTGGGACTGTGTCCTCTTCCAGTGTCACACCTAGAACCACCTGCCCTGCAGCCCAGTCACCTCTCCATGGAGAGGTGTGGGATATGCCCCTTCAACTTCTCGAAGGGGAAAAACATTTAGAACTGCTGAAAATAAGATAGAGCTGTCAAAAGTATATGAAATTAGCTGCATAAACTGTGAAACATAAGTCACAGTTATATTTGTTCTGAGACAGTGTAAAAATAGAAACGGTTTCACAGATAGAAAATCCAAACCTCTCTTCAGTCACCGTGTCCAAGTAGCCTGAGATCCTTCCGATGCTCTAATGTCTTTTGTTTCTGCTCTGCAGAACTAGGAGGCCAGTGCTGGGACCTCAGCTAGCACCCAAGGGAGGGATGCCAGAGAGGAAATTAATTTATGATGCTCCATTTGTATTTTTATTGCTGAGGGCACTTGGTCTCCTATATTACTAGGGGAGTTGGAAAAATGGGTTATCACCAAAAGGCAGCCGGGCAGGCAAACCCCTCCGAGTTAGAGATACTGTACTTCTGCCAGAGTTGCATGGAGTGTTCATGTATCCTGGTGACATTGTGACCTCTTTGCAAGATCCTTGGTCTGCACAGTTCCAGGATCCTTTTGGACCAGTCTGCACAGGTGTGTCTTCAAGAGGTCAGTGGTTGAGCTCCTAGATCTCACTCTGCCTGGGAGTCGGCATGCATGCGTTTATTCATTCATCAATCCTTTGCAAGTATTGAGGTCCTTTGGTGTGTTGCACTGTGCCAATTGCTCAGGAAGCAACAAAACTTGGCATGCTCCTATGTTTGAGGAGCTTACAGTCAATGCCACCTGGGCCACCATGGTCAATGGTAAGAGCTGATGATTCTGCCAACCTCCCAGAAAAAGGGACCAGAACTGGGTGGGCAAGACTGAAGGGTCTCTGTACTCAACCTTCTGTCTTTTTGTATTTTAAAAAACAAGCTTTAAAAAAATAAACATATTAAAAATTAAAGTTTTCATTATGGAAAATTTCAAACATATACTGAAATAGACAGAAAAGTATAATTAATTCCCCCAATACTCATCACCCAGCTTCAAGAGTTCTCATCGCACGGTCAGTCTTTCATCTCCACTCCCACCCACTCCTCCCCAGGCCTGGATTATTATGAAGCAAATCCCAGACAACATATCACTTCATCTGAAATGTTTCAGACTGTATTTCTAAAAGATATTGAGAGTTAAATATAGGTTAAAAATAACTACAATACCATTAGCATGCCTAAAGAGATAATCAATAATTTCTTAACATGATCAGATATTGGCTGAAACACCCCCTCCCCACAGTGTGTTTTAAAAGAGATTCAGATAGGGTCTGTATAATGCAATCCATTGATATTTCTTTAGTCTCTTTTAATTGCTTCCTCTCTTTCTTGTTTTTCTCTTTGCAGTTTTCTCCTTGAGAAATTGAGGCATTTATCCTGTTTGGATTTTATGACTGTGCCTGCATGGTGTTGTTTAACCTGTTCCTCTCTCCCCTGTGTTTCCTATAAATTCCTGGTTAGATCTGCAGGCTTGATCAGAGTCAGGCCGTGTTTCTTCAGCTCCTGTTTTACTGAGTGTTTGTCCCTGTATTTAGACACTCTCACAGAACAACCCAAGCTAGCTTTGATAAACACCTGACAAGTTGCCCCAGGCTTACTGAACATGCAAATTGTACATTTTCATAGAAATACATACAAGGAACAGTATGGAAACTGGACATTGCTCAGCATCAGCACTTGAAGACTCACCATGCTGTGCATGAGCCATTGGTGGCAATGGGCGATTCCACAGCAATGGCCATTTTTTTTTTTTAAGGCAGAGCTTCGCTCTTGTTGCCCTCGCTGGAGTGCAATGGTGCAATCTCAGCTCACCACAACCTCCGTCCCCTGGGTTCAAGTGATTCTCCTGCCTCAGTCTCCTGAGTAGCTGGGATTACAGGCATGCGCCACCATGCCTGGCTAATTTTGTATTTTTAGTAGAGAAGGGGTTTCTCCATGTTGGTCAGGCTGGTCTTGAACTCCTGACCTCAGGTGATCTGCCCGCCTCGGCCTCCCAAAGTGCTGGGATTACAGGTGTGAGCCACCGTGCCGGGCAACAATAGCCACTTTTTAGGTAGATCCATGGATGATAGTTACAATGTTTAACAACCAGGTATGGCACTAACCAGCTAGAGCAGAGCTGTTAACACTTAGTGTGGCTGTCTCAGGCTGTCCCTGCTGAGTGTTGGCCTTGGAGGTGACTCCCATGTTTAATGCAGGCTGAACATTCTTGGAGCGATGCGCTCTTGCGATTCCCTCTGGCCACTGCCAGGAACAGAGGAAGGCCAGTGGGCTAATGCTTTAGCAAGGCTGATGCTTGCTTACTTTATCCAGAAAAAAGTACCCCACATATTTTAGATGTAGCTTAGTTTTGTATACTAAATATCAACGTATAAAAGCACATATTAAAGTTTTTTCTTATACATATATTTAGCAATGTGGCACTTTTGTGATATGAAATGATTTCTGGGACTAGAACCCTGATTCATGACCTTGAGCCTGTAGGAATAAAGTCCCAATACAACACCTGAACTTGAGAGGACCCCAAGGGACCGAGTCAGTGATGTGCTGGGGGTTTGGACTTTGCCTCCTGTGGGCAGATTAATAGGAACACCCTCCTTCTCAATGCCGTGATTACCCTGGCCATACTTCACAGGCAGCCTGGAAAGGGGAGGTCATGGGTGTGGAGTCAGAGCCCCTGGGTTCACTGTCTGGCTGTCTCACTAGGTAGCTGTGCAGCCTTAAGGCTAGGCACCAAATTGTGTTGAGTCTAGGCCTGGAGTGGTGGCTCACACCTGTAATCCCAGCACTTCAGGAGGCTGAGGCGGGTGGATCACTTGAGGTCAGGAGTTCGAGACCAGCCTGGCCAACATAGTGAAACCCCGTCTCTACTAAGACTACAAAATTAGCCGGACGTGATGGCGCATGCCTGTAATCCCAGCTACTTGGGAGGCTGAGACAGGAGAATCACTTGAACCTGGGAGGCAGAGGTTGCAGTGAGCCAAGATCGTGCCACTGCACTCCAGCCTGGACAACAAGAGCAAAACTCCATCTCAAAAAACGACACATGGGGATAATGGCCAGAGAATTTAATGAGACTGTGAGTGTAAAGATGCTTGACATACGTGAGTTGGCTTCCTGTGCCCACTTTACAGAACATCTTTCTGCAGTGATTGTGCTTCCCTCCTGCCATGCTGCCCAGCTGACCATGACTCACTGCTGGTTGGTATACTGAAGAGGACTTGCAAAGCAGCCTTGGATGAACTCTCTGAGGATGGGCACTGACTACCAAGAAGAACATCCCATGTCCCACATCAGCACCACCCCACATCTTGAAAACCGAAGAACTTGTTCTTGGGTCCATTCTGGGCTTCTGAAGACTCTAAATCTTTAATCTACTGCCTCTAGCCCCCACCATTCTTATTTCCATCCTCTGCTCTTACCTCACCCAAGTCCCTTTCGGCATTCTCTTGTGTGTGAGACCCAGACTCTAACTACACTATATATGTTTGGGGTTGCCTGGCTCACCTTCACATATTTAAAAATTCTCCCAAGCACAGCTCCCACCGATGAGGCGGGAATGGCCCCATTAATCCTGCCACCTGCTCTTTTAGCTGTTTGAGCCAGAGATAAACACCTGACCAAAGGATGGTCAACCAGCGTATTTCTTTAGAAATTCCTTTTCTCTAAGAGACACAAAAAAGAGTCCCCAGTGGCTGCGTGGCCAGCCGAGATGAATGGTCACTGTGGCAATGACGGCCATTCATGTCAAATGCAAGCTGAAAAGCAGAGAAGCAGGACAACAGAGCAGTCCACAGAGAGAAACAGAGAGGAGGGGGCCTCATGGCCCCCAAGAAAAGGATAAAGCGGCTCTGGTTTTTGATGGCTCCTTCGTTCTTATAAAGATGGAAAGATGGGCTTCATCTCTTCTACCCTGGAGTCTCTGGGGTCCAGCATCCTTACAATATCCCTCTTTTACCTGAGCAAATTTGAGTAGGCTTCTGATCTTTGTCATCAAAGCAGCCTTGGCCAGGAAATAAGACAAGGGTGTCTACTCTCACCACTTCTATTCAGCACTATGATTGAAGTCCTTGCCAATGCAATAAGGCAAGAGAAACAAATAGAAGGCATGACGATTGAAGAGAAAGAAATGCGGCTGGGTGCAGCGGCTCATGCCTGTAATCCCAGCACTTTGAGAGGCTGAGGTGGGAGGACCACTTGAGATCAGGAGTTCAAGACCAGCCTGGTCAACATGGTGAAACCCTGTCTCTACTAAAAATACAACAACAACAACAACAAAATTAGCCAGGTGTGGTGGTGGGCACCTGTAATCCCACTACCTGGGAAGCTGAGGCAGGAGAATCACTTGAGCCTGCGAGGTGGAGGTTGCAGGGGGCTGAGATACTGCCACTGCACTCCAGCCTGGGTAATAGAATGAGACTCAATGTCAAAAAGAACAAATAAGTGAATTTATTAAGATCACAGAATACTAGGTGAACATGCAAAAATTAATTTTATTTTTACATACTACCAAAAAATGATTGGAAAATGAAATTAGAAAACACTGGCATTTAAAATAGGATAAAAAACATGAAATACCTACAAACAAATTTATTTAAAATATGTGTAAAACCTTTACGTTAAAAACTACAAATCATTGCTGGATTAATTTAAAGAATATCTACATAAACGAAAGATTAGGACATGTTCATAGTTCGAGCAATTTAAGTTGCCAATATTCAGGTGTCAATGATCCCTTCATTTTTTAAAAAAATTGACAAAAATTGTATATATTGTATACAATATGTTGTTTTGAAATATACCTACCTTGTGGAATGACTAAGTCAAGCTAGCTAACGTATGCATTAAACCTGAAATTTATCTGTAGAGACAATGCAATTTCAACTGAAATTCCAGCTGATTTTTTTTGGTAGAAATTGACAAACTGATTCCAAAATTTGTACAGAAATGCAAAAGATTTAAAATAGTCAAGACTATATTTAATAAGAACAAAGTAGGAGGGTTTACGCTACCAGATTTTAAGATTAAGCATAAAGCAACAGTATTTAAGACACTATGGTAGTGGCATAAAGATAGAAAACTAGATCAATGAAACAGAATAAAAGTTCAGAAATAGACCCACATGTCTACAGTCATTGGACTTTTGAAAAAAGTACCAATGCAGTTCATTGATGGAACAGAAAGCTTTCTCAATAAACAGTACAAGAGCAACTAGAGAGCTATATGGACCATAGACCCAAATGTGCAAATGAAGAGTCTAAAACTGCTATAAGAAGACGTAACAGAGTATCTTCATGACTTCGAAGTGGTCAAATATTTCTTAGGATATAAAAGGACAAACAATAAAAAAATTGCTAACTTAGTTTTCATCAAAATTCAAAATTTCTGCTCATTAAAAGACAAGAAACTTGGCTGGGCACAGTGGCTCATGTCTGTAATCCTAGACCTTTGGGAGGCTGAGGCAGGCAGATCACCTGAGGTCAGGAGTTCGAGACCAGCCTGGCCAATATGGTGAAACCCTGTCTGTACTAAAAATATAAAAATTAGCTGGGTGTGGTGGCAGGAGTCTGTAATTCCAGCGACTTGGGAGGCTGAGGCAGGAGAATTGCTTGAACCTGGGAGGCGAGGTTGCAGTGAGCCAAGATCACGCCACTGCACTCCAGCCTGGGCGACAGAGCGAGACTCCATCTCAAATAAAAAAAAAAGACGAGAAACTTAAAAGACAAGTAAGTCACAGGCTAGTAGAAAATATTTACAGTACACATCTGAGCAAAGACTTGTGTTCAAGATATATAGAGAACTCCTACAAATTAAAAATACAATAAAAAATAAAAAATGGTTAGGCATCTTAAACAGGCACCATGAATGGCCAATAAACATATGAAAAGGTGTTCAACACCCTTAGTTATCAGGAAACTGCAAATTAAAACCATAGTGAGAAACCACAATATAGTAAGACAGATACAATTACAAAGACCGACAATTCCAAGAGTTGGCAAGGATCTGGAGCAACTGGAACCTTGATGCCTTGCTGGTGGGAGTGTAAAACAGTACAACCATTTTGAGAAATTATTTGCCTGTTTTTAATAAATTTAAATGTACACCTATCCTAAGACCTAGCAAGTCCACTCCTGGGTATACACCCCAGAGGAATGAGTACGTACATCCACAAAAAGTATTGTCTAAGGATGTTCATAGCAACTTTATTCATAATGGCTGAAAACTGGAAACAATTCAAATATCGATCAACAGAAGGGTAGACAAGCAAATTGTGGCAATACCTCTCAGCAGTAAAAAGGAATAATCTGGGCTGGGTGCGGTGGCTCACGCCTGTAATCCCAACATTTTGGGAGGCTGAGGCTGGCGGATCACTTGAGGTCAGGAGTTCGACACCAGCCTGGCCAATGTGGTGAAACACCTGTCTCTACTAAAAATACGAAAATTAGCTGGGTGTAGTGACAGGTGCCTGTATTCCCACCTACTTGGGAGGCAGGAGAATCACTTGAACCTGGGAAGTGGAGGTTGCAGTGAACTGAGATTGTGCCACTGTACTCCAGCCTGGGCGACAGAGTGAGACTCTGTCTCAAAAAAAAGAACAAAAAGAACAATCTGGTACACATATACTGATGAATTTCAAAAATATTATGTTGAGCAACAGAAGTCAGACACTGTAGAGTACACACCGTGTGATCCCATTTGTTGTGTGAACCAACAAAACCAGTCTGATGGTGATAGTTGTTAGAAGATGGTTACATCTGAGAGTTGGATATTGACTTGAAAAAGGACCCTGAGGGGCCCTCTTGGGGCAATGGAAATGTTCTATATCTTGGTCCAGTTGATGGTCAAGGAGGTGTAGTACCTGTGTAAAAATTCATCAAGCTATAGACCCAAGATCTGAACAATTTACTGTAATGTAAGATGACCTTCAATAAAGCATTATTTAAATCACCTTTATGAATACACTAACGACAGCGACGAGTCCAAAAACAAATGAGGGAGATGAAATATTTGGGGCTTTTCCGAGATAAATGCTGTAGTCTCTCTTTGTTACCAGTCTTTGTGCCATGTAGGGGTTTTTGTTGTTGCTGTTGCTGTTGGTATTTTTCCTCTGCTAAATTTGGATCATGAAACCTGCCTTTCTATGCACAAATCAAGCAAGGAGACAGAGAATGATTTCGCTGTATGGGAGCAAAATGGAACTTCAATAGGAATGGATAAAGACATCGGGAAGGTGACTATGGAAACTGAACCAGAGATGCTCAAAATCAGCCACGACATTTTGCATCAGGGACCCAGTATGAGAAGACAGTGACACAGAATTGTGGGCAAGAGCAGGGATTCAGTTATGTGGATGACAAGAGCTGCCTCAGAATGCTGTGGGGCAAGTGAAGCCAGGAGCAAATGACAGAGAATGGGTGAGGACCCTGGGAGTCTCACATCAGACAAGCTTCCATTAGATGGAAGGGCTCACCCATGGTCAATATAGCATGCCCAGGAGAAATGCATATTTTGGACTGTACCTTTAAAAGCAATAACTCAAAGCCCTCCAAACCTGACAGCCCATCGGAGGCTTTTGTCTAGAAAATGTCTCCACAGCACGTGTATCATGACTTATCTCTCTATGGAGATCCAGCTCAGAGAATGTAATGGCGACATGTGGCACAGTGAAGCTGGCATTTCCTGCTTTGGAGGCAGTCAACATCAATGTGCTCACCAAAACCACTGTGCTCACTAAGCCACCAAGACAGAAGGGGGCGCAGGTTCGTGGGCAAGCTGGACTTGGTGTGGTACAAACAGGAAGGGGCTCACTTCTTCCTCCAGATTCCCCACTTCACCCTGCTCTGTAGGTTGGCACCACCTGCATGGGCCTTGTGTGAAACCTCAGGCAGACGTGCAAAGCTTTGCTGGCTATGTGGAAGTTACAAGCAAATGATCTCTTTCGCTGGATATTAAAGAGAGCAGCCCAAAGCGATTTCCTGACTGTCTGCTTCTCCCTCTCCAGGTGCAGACCCTGCCACAGCCAAAGCCCCTACCTCTTGCTCCATCTTCTCCCCACCCCCCAGCTGCTGTTTGGGCCCTCAGAGCGGGGCCCTGTGCTGGCTTTTCTCTTTCCCTCCACCTGAACTGTGGCTGTGATGGCTGGAGCTCTGGCAGTCACCTTGACAGATGACAGAGTAGAAAGCTAGAAGGAGCCTGAGTCCATGCAGGCATGAAGCAGCCACGGTCACAACCCTCTAGACTTCTTTCACACAAGAGCCAAATAGATTTCTGCCTTGTTAAGCTGTGCTATGTTTTAAAATAAGCAGCTGAATTCGATACTGACTGATACAATACCCAAAACCCAACAATAGGAGGATAATTAATAAATCACAATCCAGTCATACTAGAGAATATTTTACAGTAAGATCTCATTTTACAAAAAGGAAGGATGCATAAACATATAGAAAAAAATACTTGGAGCACATTTACAACATAGTAAAACCTCTCTGGGTGGTGGTAGTACAGTTATTTTTTTTTTAAATGGGGTCTTGCTATGTTACCCGGGCTGGCCTGAAACTCCTGGGCTCAAATGATCTTCTGGCCTCAGCCTCCCAAAGAGCTGGGATTACAGGCACGAGCTACTGTACCTGGCCAAGATACAGCTAACTCTCTCTCCCTTCCTTCCTTCCAGCCTGGCCAAGATACAATGAACTATCTCTTCCTTTCCTTTTCCTTCCTTCCTTCCTTCCTTCCTTCCTTCCTTCCTTCCTTCCTTCCTTCCTTCCTTCCTTCCTTCCTTCTTTCACCTTCCTCCCTCCCTCCTCCCTTCCTCCCTTCCTCCCCCACTTCCTTCTTTTTTTGAGACAGAGTCTCACTCCATCACCAGGACTGGAGTGCAGTGGCTCCATCTCACCTCACTGCAACTTCCACATCCCGGGTTCAAGCAATTCTCTTGCCTCAGCCTCCCGAGTAGCTGGGATTACAGGCGAGTGCCACCACACCTGGCTAATTTTTTTTGTATTTTTAGTAGAGACAGGGTTTTGTCATGTTGGCCAGGCTGGTCTCAAACTCCTGGCCTCAAGTGATCTGCCTGCCTCGGCCTCCCAAAGTGCTGAGATTACAGGCATGAGCCACCTCGCCGGGCTGTGATTTTTCTATTCTATTTCTTGATATATGTAGCATTTAAAATTTCCTAGTTTTGTGACAGAGGAGTAACAATAGTTTTTTTGTTACTTGTGCCTGTAACCCTACTATTTGGGAGGCTGAGGCTGGAGAATTGTTAGAGCCCAGGAGTTTGAGGCCAGCCTGGGTAACATAGCAAGACCCCATCACAGCCCACAAATTTTTTCTTTTAAATTACTGTACAATAGTTTTTTGTAAATTATGGAGTTTTTATTTATTTATTTTTTTAGCATGGGCAACCAAAAGTTATTATTTTTTTAACAAGATACCCTTGTAACCCTGTCAAGTCTTTGCAGCAATGACCTCTGGTGCAACCTTCCCAGACCAGCACTCCTCATGATCCGCCATCTCTTACCTCATTTTCTGAGCTCCTGGGCCTGTCTGCATTGCTGTTCTGCAAGGAGGCATTCTGCTCCAGGGGATATTCAAGGTCAGGGGCTCATTTACAGATTTTCCATTGTCCTGTGAATCTGTGACATTTCAGAAATGGAGCAAGTTAGAAGATACAGATCGACCCTTTTCAGGCAATTCTCTGTAAGCCTAGGACAGTAGCAGCAGTCACCCTGGAAGGTGGAGGAAGCAGAGTGGGAAGGGGTGTCCCTCCCCTCACTCCCTGAACGCGAGTTTGTCACACCTCCTGCTGTGCCAGATGGCCTGGGATGCCATCCCTATGAAAATTATAATTATGGGCTGGGCGCAGTGGCTCACACCTGTAATCCCAGCACTTTGGGAGGCCAAGGCGGGCGGATCACCTGAGGTCAGGATTTCGAGGCCAGCTTGGCCAACATGGTAAAACCCTGTCTCTACTAAAAATACAAAAATTAGCCGGGCGTGGTAGCGGATGCCTGTGATCCAAGCTACCTGGGAGGCTGAGGCAGGAGTATTGCTTGAACCCGGCAGGCGGAGGTTACAGTGAGCTGAGATCGTGCCACTGCACTCCAGCCTGGGTGAAAAAAAAAAAGAAAATTATAATGATGATTTAAGCAACTTCATATACATTTACATATACATAAACACACATACGTAGTCAGTGGAAAAAAAGGTACTGGAAATAAGAATACAAACCTGGCTAATGTTTAGAGGGCAATAAAGCCATAACCATTGGTGTTATTTCTACTGGTCAAAAATCACTGGCAACTTGCCAATTTTTTAGCATCTAACAATTCCCAAGTCCTAATCAATATTAAATAATAAGTCAGGTTAGCTTCCCCCAGAAAGTCAGCTCACCCAGGGGTGGGATTTTTAGGCAATGATCTGCTGTGAGTTTGAAGGGGTACTCATTTTGCAGATGAAACAGAGAATGTCCCACACCTTCCAGACCCAAATCACACATCGTGACTCCAGATCATGAGCTTCTTTGGTGGCTGTGGAGTGACCCAGTAGCCCATTTTGTCTGCTCCTTCTCTTCCCCAGCCCCCACCCCGTGCTGTTTCTCACCGTGTAGGTCAAGCAGGACATTTTCTCCTTGGACTCTTGAATCAGGAAGTACCGAGCAGTCAAAAGAATTCGCTCCAAGGAGGTGACATGAAGGAGTCACTTAAAAATAAAACTGCAAGTCTTGGCGCGGTGGCTCATGCCTGTAATCCCAGCACTTTGGGAGGCCGAGGTGGGCGGATCACTTGAGGTCAGGAGTTCGAAACCAGCCTGGCCAACATGGTGAAACCCTGTCTCTACTAAAAATACAAAAATTAGCCGGGCATGGTGGCAGGCACCTGTGGTCCCAGTTACTTGGGAGGCTGAGGCAGGAGAATCACTTGAACCCAGGAAGTGGAGGCTACAGTGAGCTGAGCTTACACTACTGCACTCCAGCCTGGGCGACAGAGCGAGACTCCATCTCAAACAAACAAACAACCGCTGCAACTCTGATGAAAACGTTTATAGCTGGACATAAAGGCCACCTTTGGGGATGGCATTGTTCTGTCTATCTGGTGTCAGCATCCTTGGCTCAGCTTGGGGAGGTCACAAATGCGAGGCTCTTTATGCAGCAGCCGTGTTTCCCTCCCCAGCTTCATCCCAGACACAGCCCTACACCTCCCTTTTCTTGCAACCCCAAAAGACTTCCCTGACCCCCGACCTTGGCAGCTGCAGCTGCTTTTCTGTCTACTTACAATGCCCTACCCCTGCCCTGTCCAACAGGGTGGCTGCTAGCCACGTGTGGCTATTGTGCACTTGAAATGTGGCTGGCAAATGTGACTGAGGAGGGGAATTTCTCATTTTATTTAATATAATTTACATTTAAAAGTACAAACTCATATTGATTCAGTTGTTGGGAAACTTTTAAGGGTATTTGGATCAATTTGGGTATGTAAATCCACTTTTCTGACTGTACATTTTATGCAATCTAAATCCAGATCAAGTATTTCCAATGAAAATTTGGCATGCGAATTGAAAGGGGCTGCAAATATAAAATACTCAACAGATTTCAAAGACTTCATGCAAAAAAAAGGAGTGTAAACTATTTCATTGATATTTTTTATGTTGATTATTAACTACAGGATAAAATGGTACCTTTTGCATCTGCTGGGTTAATAAAATGCATTGTTAAAATTAATTTCAACCATTTATTTGTACTTTTTAAATGTGGCCACTGGAAAATTTAAAATGATATATGTGGCTTGCAGCATATTTCTGTTGGATGGCGCTACTGTAACCCCCTTCTCCATCTACACAGGCTTTGGAGCCAGAAGGATCTGAACTCCAGCTCAATCTGTACCGTACAATAGCTGTGTGATTCTGGGTAAGTGGCTTAATCTCTGTGGGCCTCAGTTGTTTATTTTTTGATCTGTAAAATAGGTATGGTAAGAATACCCTTGAAATGCCTGCCTAGCACACTAGCACAGCCACTGGGTACCTGCATGAAATCAACCAAGTTCGCTCCCACTCTCTCCCCAGCCATGTCCTTATCCTATTTTTTTTTTTTTTTTTTTGAGATGGAGTCTCACTCTTTTGCCCAGGCTGGAGTGCAGTGGCATGGTTTTGGTTCACTGCAACCTCTGCCCTCCGGGTTCAGGTGATTTTCCTGCCTCAGCTTCCTGAGTAGCTGGGATTACAAGCATGCACTACCATGCCCAGCTAATTTTTGTATTTTTAGTAGAGACGGAGTTTCACCATGTTGGCTGGGCTGGTCTCGAACCCCTGACCTCAGATGATCTACCCGCCTTGGCCTCCCAAAGTGCTGGGATTATAGGCGTGAGCCACTGCACCAGGCCATCCTTACCCATTTGTCGAAACTCATCTGAAATATCATCTTCTTTGGGAAGCCCTTTCCTAACCCCAGCAGAAGGGTGTAGTGCTTTGCCTTTCTCTCTCTTGTAAACTTTCACACATGGTTTGCAGTAAAATGACATCATTACAATACTGTGGGTTCCTCAAAGGCAGAGACCCCAGCTTCCTTGTGTGTGAGAGTGTGCTTTTAACTTAGTATATGGGAAATTTCAAACATATGGAAAAGTTGAGCTTCCATGACTATAGTATTTCAATCATTGTATTTGTCTTGCTTAACTCAGTGCTTGATACATGATTTTGTTAGTGTTTGTGGTGGATGGCCAACAGCCACAGATTCCACCACTGTGGAGTGGTGAAGTCAATTCCCCCACCCCCTTTGGTCTGGGCTGGCCCTGTGGGCTGGTTTGACCGACAGAACATGGTGCAAGGGACTATGCAAGGTCTGAGTCTCTCAGTCTAGGCCTCGAGATGCCAGGCAGCTTCTGCTTTTGCTCTCTCAGAACTCGACTTCCATGCGCATAAGCCTGGGCCAGCCTGCTGGGGGATGAGAGACCATGTGGAGCAGAGGCAGGCAGTCCCAGTTCACAGACCACCAGAGAGATGAGTGAGGCTGTCCTCCACCTTCCAAACCCAGAAGAGCCACCAGCTGACTGCAGAGGTTAGGTAAACTAGCCCAGACACAGGAACCACTAAACCATCCCCCAGGATCATGAGAAATTATAAATATTGTTGTTTTAAGTCTCTATATTTTGAGGGGAGTTTAACGTGTGTCAAACAGCTACCCAATACAGGGTTTAATGAATGTTTTTGAATGCATTGCTGAAGTCTCTGGATTTAGCAGGGGTTGCCACTCTGGCACACTCAGGGTAGCATATACAGTCTGGTGGCAGCTGCTGTGCCTCCAGCGCTGGGAAACTGCCACACATTCTGCACCCCTAGCAGGCTGCCCCTCAACCACAGGAGCACGTCACAAGGAAAAGAGTCTGTAGCACCAACACCCCATTTGTAAAGTTTTCTGAACTTTATTCTGCTCAGTACGTACATTTTGAGCAGATAAAATGTGCTAGGCACTGGTCTAAAAGATTAAGAAGTCTTGCTGCAAATCTATTCCCAAGGTTTTAATTTCATTTATTTTCAGAGCAGCAGAAGCTTTGGCTATGGCAGTCACAGTGAGAGAACAAGACAGAACCTCATCACTGAGACAATTCATGTTCCCAGATGACCCCTAATGTGGATGGCTCTAAGTCTCCCTCCTAGAATGCATGTACAGCGAGGGGTGTTTTGCTGAGTTCTAGAACAAGAAATCTCTTTTCAATAGAAGCCAGTCTAATTGTCTAATTTGGGTCAACCCTTTCTCCGAAGTACACACGTCATCATAGTGGAGGAATTTGGATTCTTTAGATAATGGTTTTAAAATGCACTACCCTGTTGAAACTGTCCTTGGTACTTTTCAATGCCACTTATCCTTTCTCATTTAACAAGGACCTTTCAGCACTGATGACTCCAATTGGATGTAAGGGAACAGCCGTGACAGCTGTCCCTGATACTGACCTGCCAGGCAGCTGGCGTTCCATTCGGGGCTGTCTCTGGCTTTGGCTTTGCTTCTGCGTCTTATGGAGCGATTGAAGATGGAATTTCTCTTAATTGGGATGTGGCAATGAGGCTCTTGGTCTTGGATATCCTGGTCAGCTTGAGAAGTCTCCTCTTTTTCTGGGAGTAACTCAGGTTTCACCTTCGCTGGTTCATTATCAATGTTTGGTTGATCACTTGCTGATTTCCTCCATGTCTTTTCCAAGTCTTCAGATTCCGTGGTCTCCATGGAAATAGAGCCAGCTGTTTCTCAGCAGAACGACTGGAGGTCAATGACTTTCCCAAGCTTCACAGGTTTGAGTGCTTTAGAATAGATAGAAAACAATTTTCAGTTAGAGTCATCAGGCTAAGTATTCTATTCAGACTGTGGAACTCCACTCCCATTCGAATTTGATGAAACGTGGGATCATCTGCACATCCTGGTATCCACGTCTTCGCCACTGAAAATTACAGCTTAATCTCTACAATTTGGAGGCATTCATGTATCATTTTATAATTGCCGTTTGTTTATATTATTCATAGGATGCACTTTAAGGGGGAAATGTTTAAAGTGGCTTGCAAAACTGCATTCAAATAAACACTTCTTAAATAATTCCAGAGAAAAAGAGTAGCAGAAATAGTGAGAGAATTCCAGGAAAGCATTGAGAGGGACCGTAAATGTCTAGACAGGAAAAGAAAATCTCGGAAGATGAGAAAGGGTGGTCAGCTGGTGCAAGGTCTCACAATGGTAAGTTTAGACATGGGCAAGGTTGATCCCCAAGGCGACAAACCTTGCCATCAGCTGGCGGCCAAGTCTAGTGGGCGCATTAGTGGCCTTTTTGATGGAATGATGTATGGCCGTGGTGGAAGAATAAGGTCCCCCCATCCCATGGCCACCCCACCATGGGCTGGAGAAACAGAATGGTTACCTCCCTCTGGGGTGACCATATAGCATATCATCTGAACTAGGACACTTTTCATAGGAAAAGGGGGATACGACAGGAGCAAACCCCACCTCCCTCGCCACACAGACCTCCTTCTAGGGTAGGGGTGCTCAGGGCGAGGGACTATGTGAACCCTCTTAGTAGGTCTAAGCTGGTGGGACAGCGTGTTAGACAGAGAAGCCGAGCTAGGAGTTCTTCTCATTTCTCCACTCATCTGAGGGCTTGAAACCTGGGGTCCCATGGATTCTATGGAGGTTTTCGGGGTACAAGGCTGTGTATGAGCATATACATTTTTCTGGCCTATAGGTCCAGAGATTCTATCATACTCTCAAAACGGTCAGAGACGCGGCCGGCACCGGCCTGGGAGGCCGAGGCGAGCGGATCACTTGAGGCCAGGGGTTCAAGATCAGCCTGGCCAACATGGAGAAATCCTGTCTCTGCTAAAAATATAAAAATTAGCTGGGCTTGGTGGCACATGCCTGTAGTTCCAGCTTCTCGGGAGGCTGAGCAGGAGAATCGCTTGAACCCGGGAGGTGGAGGTTGCCGTGAGCAGAGATCTTGCCACTGCACTGCAGCCTGGGCAACAGAGCCAGACTGCATCTCAAAAAAACCCTTCCAGTCCTCCTCTGTTGCTCCCTTCCACAAACATTCAGCTCAACCAGTGTTCTACGATTCATCAGGAGCGTTTGTCTGGGTCTTCCTTTGTGAAATGGGGAGCATGGAGGGCTGGGCTTGAGACACCTCGTTTCCCACAGCACCCCTCCTCTTCCCCACACCCCTTCCTCGGGAGTCCCTCTGAGTTCCCAAACACCTTCTTCTACACCCACCAGCCAGCCCCACACTATTGATCTCAGGGCAGGTGGTCAGGTAGAATAGTCAGGAGGTTGGGTTTCCCCTACCCCAGGCCGAGAATGCCTTTGTTTACCTGAGATAGGAATTAGGACTTTCTGGGTAGGGGGATTTGAGGACTGAAGGCCACTCTGGTTCCTAGAACCAGCTACTTCTGACACAGGTTTGTATCAGAAGGTTTGCCCTAGGATGGCACCTCCTTCCCACCTGCTTACAGGGCTGGTCCTGTTCTATTAACCACCTTCCCTATAAATTGTCAGCCAGGCAGAAATGAGCATTAACGTACTCAGAGGTTGCCTCAGAGCAGCTGGGCCATGTGCAGGGGCACCATCTGAGCTCATGGGGACCTGGGGAGTACCCTCCCCTCCACGGTCGGCGGGGGGACCCAGCAATACCTAACCCTTCTGGTGCAGGCCTCGCTTTCCTGATCCATGAAGTTGGAGTGTGCACTGTGGGATCGGTGAAGCCCCTTCCAACTAGAAAGCAACGCTGCTATTTCAGGTGGCCAGAGAGGATTGTGCAGTGGCTGGGAGGACACACTTAGGATGGACCATTCATACGCACCCTTCCCGGGAGTGCCTGGGAGGACGACGCTTGTCACATGTGTGGCAAAGAACCCACGGTTCCAGCGAGATGGGGTGATTTCATTCACAGCAGGCTTAACCTGGGTCACTGAGGCGATGAGCTTGCAATAACAGCGAAAGCATTCTTGAGCCAGCAAGAGGACAGAGAGAGAGAGGCTTCCATCCTGGCCAGATGAACAGGGACCCCTGCGCTTGCTCCACTTGGGAAACTGATCCACCAGAAAAGTGGCTGCGAGGACGGGCAGAGACCCGGGAAGGCTGAGGTCACCACTGTCACCCATCTGACCTCTGTCTGGGAGCCTGGGGGCAGAATGAGAACCAGGGACAAGGATGGCCTTGAGCTCAGTGTAAGGCAGAGACCATGAGTGTCCGAGCTCCCCAGAGCTGGAGGGGCTGCTTTGGGGGCTGACGTCCCTGTCACTGGAGCTGTCAAGATGGAGGCTGGCGGGGCTGTTGAGGTTTTAGAGTTCAGTGAGGCCTGCCTGCCCCTGGCATCACCTTCTTTCTTCTTTCCCCGGCCCCTGTGCCTACCACCTCACCCAAACCCTTCCACTGAGGCTGCTTTCAGTGAAGAGCTGGACCTGCGGATGGTGATGGGCAGGGGTCCCGTGGGGTGGGACTGGGGGGATGATGTGGGCATTCGTTGTGTTTTGGTGCCAGTCTGTGGAGGCCTCTGACTGCTGGACCGAGGAGCTCACCCAGCAAACCCTGTTGGTGGCCAGAGGCCCTGGCAGGCCCTGAGCAGGAGGCACAGGATCCCAGGGAGGCACAGGGCGGGGTGGTAGGGGACACAGAGCCTGTCCTGAGGGTGATGGCACACACGTAGGTACCTGGCCAGGTCGGAGCTGCAGGGAGGAATGGGAAGAATTGCAGGTCAGTGACTTGTGATGGTTTTGAGAGCAGTGGACGAGGGAGCTGGCCCCATGTTTGTGCGGGCCTGGGTGCCTGGTGGAATCCCGCTCCTGGTCTGGGAAGCAGGAGTGAAGCCAGGTTTGGGTCAGAGCACACTGGTTTTGCGGTGTTGGGTTGAGGAATCTCCTAGGAGAAAAGTTTGTGGACAGAAATCCCTGACCGACCCTGGACTGAGTTACTCACAGGTATTTTCCAGCTCTGACAGGGGAACCCCCAGGCCTCTGTGCTGTGATCCTAACATGAACTTTTTTTTTTTTTTGGCTTTCAAGCTTATTCTTATTATCAGTATCATCATTATTTTAGGCTGCATCTTAAAAACTTGAGGGGCTGGGCGTGGTGGCTCATGTCTGTAATCCCAGCACAGGCTGAGGCAGGGGGATCATTTGAGGTCAGGAGTTCAAGACCAGCCTGGCCAACATGGTGAAAACCAGTCTCTACTAAAAGAAAAAAAAAAAATTAGCTGGGCGTGGTGGCAGGCGCCTGTAATCCCAGCTACTCGGGATGCTGAGGCAGGAGAATCGCTTGAAATGGGAAGGCATAGGTTGCAGTGAGCCGAGATTGTGCCACTGCATTCCAGCCTGGGCAACAGAGCGAGACTTCATCCCAAAAACAAGACAAAACGAAACAAAAATAACTTGAGGTATAATTTACTCTTTTTATTAGTTTTGACAAACACATTCAGTGCATGTAACCACCACCACTACCAAGATACAGAACAGCTCCCTCACCAGGGAAAAGTCCCCTTGTGCCTGCAGAGGTCAGTCCCTGCCATGTCCCCAGCCCCGGCAACCACCAATTAGAGTCTTGGTTTGCCCTTTTCTGTTGTGTAGGTGGAGCTGGCGGCCTGTCGCCATTGCTGGAGTGCAGTGGGGCAGTAAAGGCTCATCCATGGCTCACTGCAGCCTCGACCTCATGGACTCAAGCCATCCTCCCACCTCAGCCCCTTGAATAGCTAGGAGCACAGGTGCGTGCTACCATGCCCGTCTAACACTTGTATTTTTTGTAGGGATGGGGTTTTGCCATGCTGCCCAGGCTGGGTGTCTGGCGTCTGTAGCCTATTGTGCTGTGTTCGCTGCTCTGTCGACGTTGCCTGTGTCAGTGCTGATCACCAGCATTTACTGTGCGGTGCCAGGGATGCAACGACGCCCACACCATATACCACCAAGGGCACTGGGTTCGAATCTCCATTTCCAGCTGCCTGTAATCACGGGCTTAACATCGGGCAAGTCAGGGCCTCAGTTTCCTGTCCAGAAAACATGGGGTGGGTGGGTGTTCTCGACTCCTAGCTCTCAAATTTGGTGATCCAGGGAGGCTCAGAGAGTCCTTAGAGGGATGTTCGTGGTACATTAATAGTCAGGGGGATTGTTCTCCCTGAAATGAGGAGGCTCTGAAACCCTGAGAAGAAGTATTCCCAGATCTTACCATCTTTGAGATGATTTTACACACACACACACACACGCACACACACACACAAAGAGATTGTAAAACTATCTGTAAAACAATTCTAATTCTGCTGCAATTATAGACTATTTTAAGCAAATGTGCTCTACGTCTGGAATCTTTTTATAATTGCTTTGATTCGTCTATAACTATTAACTGCCAGAAAACCCAGAAGCTTCCCCCACCCCAATCTTCTGATGCTCCCTTAAGTTCCTCTGTAGCTTTAGACCCATGTCTTTCTATTCCATGGTAACTTCAGGGTGGGGGAGCCTGGGGATAGCTTTGTGATTGAGGGAGGGTGCAGCTCATGGTGCACTTGCATTCATTCATTCATTCATTTATTCACTCATTCATTCACACCCCCTAAGCACCTGCTGGCATGGGACTCACGTCTTCATTCTATGTCTGTCCACATTCCCTCCTTAATAAGCTTCCTTAGGACAGGACTTGGTCTGTTTGGGTCTCTGTTGTTCCTGATGCCGGCCACACAACAGCACTCTGTAAACATCTTTTTTTTACAGCAATAGATGAACGGATGAGTTACCTTAGCCAAGCCTCGCAACTTCCGCATGAGTCAATGTGATAATTACCCCCACTTTATAGATGAGGCAGCTGCCACTCTCAGAGCTGTGATAATCTGGCCAAGGTCGCATGGCTGGCAAATGGTGCGGCAGGGGTCACACTACAGCCATCTGACTCATTTGTTGGGGGGACCTGTGATGTGGTCAAAAGATGCTGTTGTAACTGTGCGCTGAAGGCAGGCCTGGAAGAATCAGAGCCAGGACGGGGCTGTATCTGGCTGTCTCCGTGTTAGTTGTGCAGCTTCAGGCCCGGGAGCTGAGGTGGCTGTTACACCTCCCAGCACTGGGCTGTATGAATCAGTGCGTGAATCAGTGTCCTGGAAGGTCAGGACACAAGCAGAAAAGGAGGTGGAGAGTTGTGGGGAGCTGGCTGCAGGCTCAGCTGTAGCAATCACCAGCTACTGCAGGGGAGGAAGGCACAGGGCATGTGGGGAGGGGCAAGGTGGGTGTGGAGAGGTGAGGTTTCTAGACTGGATCTCATCCAAGTGCAGACATCATCCGGGGCTCTTGTTAAATCACAGATTCTGACTCAGGAGGTCCTGGGTGGGGGCCGAGACTGCATTTCTTTTTTCTTTTCTTTTTTTTTTTTTTTTTTTTGACAGAGTCTTGCTCTGTCGCCTAGGCTGGAGTGCAGTGGCGCGATCTCAGCTCACTGCAACCTCTGCCTCCTGAGTTCAAACAATTCTTCTGCCTCAGTCTCCCAAGTAGCTGGGATTACAAGTGCCTACCACCATGCCTGGCTACATTTTTTTTTTTTTTTTTTTAAATAGAAGCAGGGTTTCACCATGTTGGCCAGGCTGGTCTCAAACTCCTGACCTCAAGTGATCCACCCACCTTGGCCTCCCAAAGTGTTGGGATTACAGGCATGAGTCAGACAGCTCTCAGAGCATTCCCATTTGCTAGTCCCTAGAGCCCCCTCAGGCAAAGTCCTAGGGGAACATGGCCACCAGGGCATCCTCAGCAGGTGCATGAGGGAGAAGCTGCCTGGGTGAGAGCAGCGGCTCTTGCTTTGGCCAGGTCTAGGGCACGTGGAGTGCCTGCGCAGGTCAGAGGCAAACAGGAGTCCTGATCTGGAGAAGGACTGGCGCCAGTCGGGGAGGGGCAGCCGGAGCCCTGCCATCTCTCGCTATCGTCTTCTGCCTCTCAACTAGGGGAATGGAGGGCTAAGGGTAGGAGAAGGTGGAAAACAAGAGAAAGGGGGATGTCTCCTCCCCAGGGCCAAAGGCCTCCCAAGCACCTGAAATTGCCTTTGAAAAAAGTATAACTGAGGAAATTGTGACAGCGAAAGAGATCCTACCTAACCAACTCCATCTTGCTTCTAACCTTTAAGCTGTCCTTGTTCATTCCTGGGCATAGGCCAAGCTGTAGGAAGGAATTCAGTTCATGGTTTGACTGTGAAACAAAATTGCTAATAGCCCTTTCCTGAAAAGACCCCTTTCTTGCCTGGGGACCAGTCTGCCTTTGCAGGACTAACAAATTAGCTACACGAGTAGAAATTATGGTTTAGGGGTCCTGCAGCCTCTGACTCCAAGAGTCTGACCCTCCCCACGTTGCTCCTGGGGATAACATCACTATCGTAAAACCTAAGATCAGTGCTTGAGATATTTTGCAGGCCCTGCACTGGATGGATCAGCTGACACTACCCAGACCGGTGGTAATCTGGCTCAACCAGTTCTGCCATCCCACCCAGGAACAGAAGACAGCAAGCAAACCTCACTTCAACCCCCATGATTCCATCTCCAACCTGACCAATCAGCACTCCCCACTTCCTGAGACCCTACCCGCCAAATTATCCTTAAAAACTCCAATCCCTGAATGCTTGGGGAGATTGATATGAGTAATAATAAAACTCCCGACCAGGCGTGGTGGCTCACGCCTGTAATCCCAGCACTTTGGGAGGCCGAGACGGGTGGATCACGAGGTCAGGAGATCGAGACCGTTCTGGCTAACACGGTGAAAGCCCGTCTCTACTAAAAATACAAAAAACTAGCCGGGCGTGGTGGCGGGCGCCTGTAGTCCCAGCTACTCGGGAGGCTGAGGCAGGAGAATGGCATGAACCCAGTAGGCGGAGCTTGCAGTGAGCCAAGATTGCACCACTGCACTCCACCCTGGGCAACAGAGCGAGACTCTGTCTCAAAAAATAAATAAATAAATAAATAAAATAAAATAAAATAAAATAAAACTCCCATCTCCCTCACAGCTGCTCTGTGTGAATTACTATTTCTCCATTGCAATTCCCGTGTCTTAATAAATTGGCACTGTCTAGGCCGTAGGCAAGGTGAACCCACTGGGTGTTTATACACCTGCTCGGGAACAGGCCCCTCTAGGTGCTGGGGACAGCTCAGTGAGACGGGCCTGGCCCCCTTGGAGCTCGTGGGGGCCACCAGAGGGAAAAAAGGACTACAAGGGAGAGGGAA
This sequence comes from Nomascus leucogenys, assembly GCF_006542625.1. Taxonomy (NCBI): domain Eukaryota; kingdom Metazoa; phylum Chordata; class Mammalia; order Primates; family Hylobatidae; genus Nomascus; species Nomascus leucogenys. The sequence goes on from NC_044402.1 coordinate 133,532,364, forward strand.
GTGTCAGAGCCCATTGCAGGGGAGGTACTGGTGAGGAGCAGATCACAGGCGAGGCCGCAGCCCTGGGGGACTGGGACTGGGGGAGCTTCACTGGAGGTCAATCCTTGGAGCTGGCACCTTGGATTTCAGCTTCAGCCCAGCAGGAGACATGGGCAGCCCCATGCCAGGAGCACAAGGGCAGCTGCTGCCCAGCAGGTGACACTGAAACATCATCAGTCTCTCCAAGGAGGGGACACAGGGCACCTGTGGAGATTGTGGGCTGTGTTCGGGTCCAGGTGGGGCAGGTGGCCAGGAAGTGTGGCCTGAGACAGGGGGACAGCATGGTGGCACCTTTGCTGTGACAAGAAGGGCTTGAACCTACCATCAAGGGGGGCAGGAAGATGGGGCTTATTGAGGCAAAAGGTGCCCCCAGCACCCCTAAGAGAGGGACTGGCTGATCCCAGATCACCTACATAATTTGCATGTTCCTTCCTGGTCCTTGAATTGGTACCTTAGCCTCTTCCCAGGTAGGAGGCACAGGTTTGTCTTGGGCCTTTTTTTTGAGACAGAGTTTTGCTCTTGTCACCCAGGCTGGAGTGCAGTGGCACGATCTTGGCTAACTGCAACCTCCACCTCCCAGCTTCAAGTGATTCTCCTGCCTCTGCCTCCTGCATAGCTGGGATTATAGGTGCCCGCTATCACATCTGGCTAATTTTTGTATTTTTAGTAGAGACAGTGTTTCACCATGTTAGTCAGGCTGCTCTCGAACTCCTGACCTCAGGTGATCCGCCCGCCTCAGTCTCCCAAAGTGCTGGGATTACAGGCTTGCGCCCAGCAGCCTTGGGCCTTTTTTCTTCCTGGATCAAAGTGGGGAGAGTGAGACAGGAGGATTTAGACAGAGGAAGGAGGCACAGATGAAGTTTCTGGTTTGGCAGAAAAGCCCCTGCAAGGGAGGGAGGTGGGACAGTGGCCCCAGAAGACGCTCCGTGTCCGAGGAAGACCTGCATGGCATGGATCTCTAATGGAACCCTTGACAGTTGTGGAAAAGGTAGAGAAGCCAATCAATCATACAGGGAGACAGCTGTCACCCCGCCCTGGGGATAGCTGCCCGTTGGGGCATTTTGGTGTTCTGAGCATGAACAAAGGTGAGAGGTAGAGAAAGATCCTGGCAAAATCTTAAGTGGAAATTCCGAAACTGGGGAGCCAGCACTGGGGAGGGGCAGTAACAGGAAAGGGGCTGGAGAAGGGGAGCTTGGAGCAAGGCTGGGAAGCCTAGAAAGTTCTGTCCCTGGGGGTGGGGGGAGCCCCTACTATGCCGTGGCCACTTGGGGGCAGCGTCAGCTTCAGGAGGTAGAGAGGAGGGTCCCCGAGCAGTGAGGGAAGGAGGAGGGGACCTTTTAGGACCAAGACGGGGCAGAAGGCAGAAAGCAGCAGTTTGGTGCCTGAGGGGTGAATGGAGCTGCTCCTGAGGATGGAAATACCTGAAGCAGGTAGGGTGGTTGGGGGGAGTGGAGGGGGGGGAAGGGAGGATGGGGTGCAGGGTTAGCTGAGAGGTCGGGGCGCCTATCTGAGCAGAGGCCTGCAGGAGGGAAGCCAGGGAGCCTTGGCTCAAGAGGGAGAAAAGTAAGGATGGCCCCTGGCTTTCCTTAAGGCTGCAGAACTCATTAACACACTAGGAGAGGAAGCAAGAATGTGCGGGGGAAACCAGCCTGAGCTCAGAGGGAGACTCTATGGGGGAAGCTGGACTTGGAAATGGCCCATTGTTCCCCGGTCTTGGGTCTCGTGTAGGGTTGGGACTAACCTGGAAGGTTAAATATGAATTACAGGAGCAACTCATTGAATACCAGTTTAACAATCATAGTTTCTAATGCAAACAACATCTCTTTTAGAGACGAGAACGCTGAAACCTGGTGAGATTAAGGAACGTTCTTAAGCCCACATGGCTGCCACGGTCCAGCTGGGCCCCGAGTCCGGGCCTCTCCACCCCAGGGCCACTTCTTCCCACTCCTTGCTGCTCAGTTTTACATCCTCCAGGCTGAAATGTTCATGCAAAAGTGGGAAGTGTGTTAGAAACTCTGACAAAACTCATGTGCAAGAGAAGTGGTATGTCAAATGTGAAGAGCATACCTTTTCCTGATGCTGGGACAGAAATCACTGAAATTAATTTTTCAGACAGGGTCTCACTCTGTCACCCAGGCTGGAGTGCAGTAGCTCCATCATTGCTCACCGCAGCCTCGAATTCCTAGACTCGAGCAATCCTCCTTCCTCAGCCTCCCCAGTAGCTAGGACTACAGGCACACGCCACCATGCCCCGTTAATTTTCAATTTTTTTTTTTTTTTGTAGGGATGGAGGTCTTGTTATGTTATCAGGCTGGTCTGGAACTCCTGGCCTTAAGCAATCATCCTTCCTCAGCCTTCCAAAGTGCTGGAATTACAGGTGTGAACCATTATGCCTGGCCTGAAATTAACTTTAAACCTAGGAAGTAGAGAGTGGTATAGAGAGTTTGAGACAATTTGTTTTTTACAGGATGGAAGTCCGATGCCAGAGAGTTGTAGGTTATGGATTTGTATCTATAACCTACATGAGGTGAAGAGAGCCCTCCAGGGAAGAGGCAGAGCCAGAGGCGAAAGAACAAGCTAGACATTCTGGACAGCAAAAAAGGCCAATGACAGCGTGACGGAGAAGAGGAACCGTGAGCTGCATGAACTGCAGCAAGCGAAGCACAAATGAGCCATCGGTGTGGGTGATGGAGGAAGGAGAAGCCGGGAGGACTCTGGGGAAGGAGCCTGCAGGCTTGGCAGGCATTAGGCAGGGCAGGGAAATTTCAGACAATGGAACTTCTAAAAAGTTAAACGTTTTATTTTGTATTTCCAAAAAGCTGCGGATGATGGAATTCTAAAGCCAGCTCTTCAAGGAACCAAAGGGCTCGGAGCGTAAGATTAAGAAGTTAATGATTTGGAGATCTGCATATCTGCACCTAGTAGGTTCTCAGTGTAAGAGGTTGAATAAACGAAAAGCAGGCAATTAGGAAATGAAATAAGGAATTGAGAGTGGATGGGGAGACTGGGGACAGCTCTCAGGATCCCCCAGCCATCTCTCCAGCCACAGTGCCGTTTGCTGAAGGGGAGGGGCTTTCTGGGGTCACAGAGCTTCAACAGCCAGGACTAGAACCTTCCCCCATCACCTGATATCTGGCTGTGTGCTCCTTCCCTTTCTCCTTCTGCCATGTATAGGGAGTTCTGGAATTTGTTCTATATTGTTGGAAGACCTGAGCAAACTGTTAGATGAGATAACAGCTTGAGTTAATCCCAGTTCCCAACTTCCCATTAAAATCCCAATGCAATCATACCACAGGAAGATGCTACCTCTGCACTAGAAGGCAAAATTAAGAGTTCAGTTTATGGGCCGGGTGCCATGGTTCACGCCTGTAATCTCAGCACTTTGGGAGGCCCAGGCAGGCAGATCACCTGAGGTCAGGAGTTCAAGACCAGGCTGGCCAACAAGGCAAAACCCCATCTCTACTGAAAATACAAAAATTAGGCCAGGCGCAGTGGCTCACGCCTGTAATCCCAGCATTTTGGGAGGCCAAGGCGGGCGGATCATGAGGTCAGGAGATCGAGACCATCCTGGCTAACACGGTGAAACCCCGTCTCTAATAAAAATACAAAAAAAATTAGCTGGGCGTGGTGGCGGGTACCTGTAGTCCCAGCTACTTGAGGGGCTAAGGCAGGAGAATGGCGTGAACCCGGGAGGCAGAGCTTGCAGTGAGCCGAGATCGTGTCACTGCACTCCAGCCTGGGTGACAGAGAGATACTCCGTCCATCTCAAATTAGCCGGGTGTGGTGGCGGGCACCTGTAATTCCAGCTACTTGGGAGGCTGAGGCAGGAGAATTGCTTGAATCTGGGAGGCAGAGGTTGCAGTGAGCCCAGATCACGCCATTGCACTCCAGCCTGGGCAACAAGAGCGAGACTCTGTCCAAAAAAAGAAAAAGAAAAAAGAAAAAAAAAGAATTCAGTTTATGGCAGGACTAGCAGGCTCTTCCACTAAACATGCTAATGAAAAGTAAAATGTTGAAGCATTGCTGAAGATTGACTTTTGCTTATAAAATTCTTAAAAAAAGAAGACATACAAATGGAAAACAGATACATGAAAAAACACTCAAGATCACTGACCATTAGAAAAGGACAACACAATGAGATACCATCTCACACCTGTTGGCATGGCAGTTATAAGAAAGATAAGAGAGCAAGTGTTGGTGAGAGAAGATGTGGGAAAAGGGCACCTTGTGTGCTGGTGGTGGGAATGTAAATCGGAACAGCTCTTACGGAAAACAGTATGGAGGTTCCTCGAGAGGTTAAAAATAGAACTACCATATGACCCAGCAACCCCACTTCTGGAAATAAATCCAAAGGAAATAACATGAGCATCTTGAAGAGATATCTACACCCCCATGTTCATTATTCATGATAACCAAGATGTGGAATCAACCCAGATGTCCATCTACAGATGAATGGATAAAGAAATTGTGGTACATATATGTGGTGGAATATTATTCAGCCATAAAAAGGAGAAAATCCTGCCATTTGCAACAGCATGGATGAGCTTGGTTGAGCTTTCTGTATATGGCTAACTGAAATAAACCATACACAGGAAGAAAAATACTGCATGATCTTATATGTGGAATCTAAAAAGTCAAACTCTTAGAAGCAGAGAGTACAGCAATGTTTGCCAAGGGCTGGGGGTCCTTGGCAAAGGGGAGATGTGGGTCAAAGGGTAAAGCCTTTCAATTATAAGATGAATAAGTTCTGGGGATCTAACATATAGCATAGGTGGTGATGGATGTGTTAATTTGATTGTGATAATCACTACATGATGTATATATCTATCACATCATCACACTGTATACCTTGAACATATTCCACATTTGTCAATTAAATATCTTTAAAAATTATATACACAGTTTATAAGTCAAAAGACAAAATTAGAGGGGAAACATACAGCAGGAAGCATAAATGAAGTGTTGGAAGCGTTGTAAGACACAGAGCAGGACTCTTTCTTTCTTTTTTTTGAGACAGAATCTCACTCTGTTGCCCAGGCTGGAGTGCAGTGGCATGACCTCGGCTCACTGTAACCTCTGCCTCCCAGGTTCAAGAGATTCTCCTGCCTCAGCCTCCCGAGTAGCTGGGATTACAGGCACGTGCAGCCACGCCTGGCTAATTTTTTATATTTTTGGTAGAGATGAGGTTTCACCATGTTGTCCAGGCTGGTCTTGAACTCCTGACCTCAAATGATCCACCTGCCTCAGCCTCCCAAAGTGCTGAGATTACAGGCATGAGCCACCGTGCTTGGCCAGAGCAGGACTTTTTCTGATGTTCTGGAATTGCTGCTAAGGCCAAACAAATTTCTGCTGTAGCTTAGGTCTGCCGGCAACCCAAGGGATCACTGAGGGAGGTGTGCCTCCTATGGTAGTCCCCACTCTCAGATAAAAGAAGAGGAGGAAGAAGGGAGGAGCTTGGCCCTCTGGGGGTGCTGTAGCCCATGCAGAGGAAGCTGGCTCCAAAGAAGCCCTGGAAAGGCCCAGGGCTCCCTGCAGGAAGGAGAGGCTCCCAGCTGGATGCTCGCAGGGCTGTGGAACCCACGGATCCATTCCAGAGTCTCCTGGGAAAGGGTTCTGAGAGCCTAGGGTTATGGTGCTGAGATATGGGAATACGCTGCCCATAGGAATGGAGCTGGCTTTGGACTGGAGGATTTCTGAAGGTAGGGACCTGTTGGAAGACTTTGTTCTATGGGGCTCAAAGGGATTGTGGCTTGTGTGTCCTTGAAGAAAATGAACCCCCTCAACCATGGCCTTTGGAGCAGCCCTTTACGAGAAGACCCTGGAGTTCCCTGAGGGTCCTTGAAACCCAAATGTCAGCAAGTGGTAGGGGTTGGGGACAGCCCAGGTGGCCACTGGGCCAAGCAATAGGAGGCCCAATCTGGAGAAGGGATTGCAAGCAGGCATGTGCCCCCAGGGCCAGAGGGAGATGTAGCCACCCCTCTGGGAAGGATGGTCTCTGGTGTGTGTGTGTGTGTGTGTGACCACCTCAAAGACCCCAGAGGGATGCCTCCTACTGCTGTGCACAGCTGGTCGAGTAAAGGTGCCTTAGCTGGCTGATCCCTGCTCCCTCCCCAACCACTGGGGGAGGAGGGGAAATGGGGAGGGTGGCTCCAGGCCAGCTCCTTGCCACTCCCCAGACAGTCTGCAAGAAGAGCTTTGAACACTATGAGATTGAACGTTGGAAAATTGGAACGTGGCTGAAATGTGCAAAGGATATAAACAGCGCACAGAAGGTTGATACAAATCACCCTTAAAATCTTGTGAAAGGATTTTCAACCCTGTGCCTCGTAAAAGGAAAGTAAATCCAAACCACACTGAGATGTCTTTTTTCACTTGCTATATTGGCAAAAACTCAAAAGTTTGAAGAGTAATTGGTGCAGCCAAGGGCAGCAGGCAGCCGCCATCCCTGCTGGTGGGAGTTTACATGGATTCCAGCCCTACGAGGCAGTTTGGCAATGCCTGTCAAAATAAAAAAGCAAATACGCTTTGACCCAGCCATCTCCCCTGCAGGAATTTGGCCCCTGGATCTGCCTGCACTGTAGGGAGTGTCCTGGGTGCAGGTGACTCACTCCAGCATCGTCCTGGAGCCAGTGACTCATGGCAGCATTGTTCAAGGGCAAGCAATTGGAAGCAACCGGGGTGTCTCTTAATCAGAAACTGGCTACACAGATGAGAAAATTCTAAACATTTTCACAAATGGGAGATGACGCAGTTGTAAAAGCAAAAAAGAGGAAGTTCTATGTACAGTACTGATCAGGAAAGGATGCTGGGATACATCAAGAAAAAAAGCAAGAACAGAAGAGTATGTTTTGTATGTTTCTATCAGTATAAAGAGGGAAATGTATTCAGATTTATTCAAATGTGCCTAAAAACTTCTGGAAGGAGTTACAAGAAATTAATATCAAAATTATTATCAATGGTTACACACACACACACACACACACACACACACATATCTGAAATAAGATTAAATTAGATGAGGGAGCCTGGATAGTTGGGGAGTAGAGCTGGGAGGAAGAACTTAAGGTATACCTTTTAATACATTTTTATTTCTTAAAGCTATGTCGGCCAGGTGCGGTGGCTCATGCCTGTAATCCCATCACTTTAGGAGCCCGAGGTGGGTGGATCACTTGAGGTCAGGAGTTCAAGACCAGCCTGGCCAACATGGGGAAACCCTGTCTCTACTAAAAATACAAAAATTAGCCAGGCATGGTGGTGCACGCCTGTAATCCCAGCTACTCAGGAGGCTGAGGCAGGAGAATTGCTTGAACCTGGGAGGTGGAGTTGCAGTGAGCTGAGATCGTGCCACTGCACTCTAGCCTGGGCAACAGAGTGAGGCTCTATCTCAAAAACAAACAAACAAACAAACAAACAAAACTATGCCAGGGTATTATGTATTCAAAAATTAAATATATCTCTTGAGAAAAAATGACTAGCACAGAACCTTAAATACAGAAATGAGTCCATTCTAAAAACTAAAGGAGACAGGGAAGTTGTGGGATCTGGACAACAAACCTCCAAGACCCCTGCTATGCAGCAGAGAAATGAGTCTACAAAGAGAGAAGTTAGAGGCCATGACGGGGAAAAATAAAGCTGTTTTATATGTATACTTTAAAGAAACTGGGGTTTCCCAAAGAATTAGGTATGGAATAAGAAGGAACAGTTAAATGAGATATTTTAATTTCTTTATCAAAGTGTTTTCAGAGTGATTTAACTTAATAAAGTTGAGGCAATTTCATAATCATTAGAAAGTCTTAATACAATATAGCCATTGGTAGGTCAGTTGACAAAATTAAATACCAATCCCCAGCAAAAACCTTTAAAGATGAGACTAGAAGGAAAATTCATCATGGTAAAGAAGAGACTGTGTACATTTAAACATGGCAATGGTGAAAAATCAGAGATGCTCCCAATAAGAGTATGGTTCCTGCTCTCATCATTATTAACATGTTTGCAGAAGTTTTGATCAGCATAATGAGACATAAAACAAATAAGTTATCAGGAAGAAAGCTAAAGTAATCATAATTTGTAGGCGACATGACTTGTATACCTAGAAAACTCCAAAGAACCAACTGAAACTACTAGAATTACAAATAATTCAGCCTAGGTCCTGAATAAGATAGACTCACTGCATGTCAACAAAAGCAAGTTAGAAGGTGGATTATAGTATTATAGTAACAAAGCCAGAAAACACAGGATAATTGTATTAATAAATACAAACAACCTATATAAAGGAAAAACTTGAGAGATGAAAGGAAGCTTGCATATTTAGAGAAGCATGAGTTTTTATTGGATTGGAAAATGGAATATTAAAAATATATCGGTTAATATTTAATACAAGTTAATATTTATAGTTTTAGTGCCATTCCAATGAAAAAGACTGATCAGACTGTTTTGACAAAATGATTATGAAATTCATCTGCAGGATAAACAGCCAAAATTAGCTCAAACTTTTTGAGCAATATAGATAATAAAGAGAGCCTTCTTTTCCCAAATATCATTAAATGTTACAATAATAAAAGGAATGTGGTATTGGTACAAAGTAGTTGATCAGTGAAACAGAATGGCCAGCCCAGAAATAAATTCTTATCTCTAAAAATGTTATTTTATAGAAGAGGCCTCACAAATATAAAAAATTGAAGGGCTACTAAACCAGATAAAAGTCAGAAGAAAATTATAGTCCAATATCTCTTACTAATATAGAAGAAAATGTCCTCAACAAAATACTACCAAACTGAACCCAGCAATATATGAAAAGAATTATATAGTATGACCAAGTAGAATTTATCCCAGGAATGCAAGGTTGGTTTAACATGTGAAAATCAATTAGTGTAATATACCATATGAATGAAACAAGGGACAAAACATGATCATCTTATTAGGCATATGACATCAAATAGCATTTGACAAAATTCAACAACCCTTCATAATAAAAACATTCAACAAACCAGGTATAGAAGAAAATTTTCTCAAACCTGATGAAGGGCATCTATGAAAACTACACAGCAAATGCCATATTTAATTGTGAAAAACTGCCTACCTTCTCTTAAGATCAGGAAGAAGATAAGAATGCCCACTCTCACCACTACTATTCAAAATTATAATGGAGGTTATAAGACCCTTAGCCAAGAAAAAAAAGTCATTCAGATTGGAAAGGAAGACATAAAATGATCTCTATTTGCAGATAACATAATCTTGTATATAGAAAATTCTAAGGAATCCAGTAAAAAACAAACAAAAAACCCCAGAAAACTATTGGAACTAATAAACAAGTTCAGCAAAGTTTCAGAATACAAGATCAATATACGCAAATTAATTGTATTTTTGTATAGTAGGAAAGAATAAACCATAAATTAAAATTTTTAAAAACCCATACATAATATCATCAAAAAGAGTAAAGTACTTACGAATAAATTTAACAAAAGAAGGGCAACATTTAGATGCCGAAACTACAAAATATTATTGAAAAAAATTAAAGAAGACCTAAATAAGTAGAAAGATATCCTATTTTCATGGATCAGAAGAATTAATATTGTTAAGATGGCAATACTCCCCAAACTGATCTCCACATTCAACATGACTTGATTAAAATCCCAGGTGGCTTCTTTGCAGAATTTGATAAGCTGATCATACAATTAATCTGGGAATTCAAGAGACTCATGCCAAAACAATCAAAGAACAGAGTTGGACTCACACTTCCTGACTTAAAAACCTACTGTAAAGCAACAGTAATCAAGACAGTGTGGTACTGGCACAGAATAGGCATACAGGTCAAGAGAATAGAATTGGGTATCCATAAATAAACTCATATGTCTATGGTCAAATGAGTTTTGACAGGTGCTAAGACCATTCAATGAGAAAAGGATAGGCGTCTTCAACAAATAGTGCTGGGACAACTGGGTAGACACAGGCCAAAGAATGAATTTGGATTCCTACCTCACATCATATACAAAGATTAACTCAAAATAAATAAAAAACCTAGTTGTAAGGGATAAAACCATAAAACTCTTAGAAGAAAACTAAATCTTCTTGACATTGGCGTAGGTAATGGTTTCCTACATATGACACCAACTGCACAAGCAACAAAAGAAAATAAATTGGACATCATCAAAATTTAAAACTTGTGTGCTTCCAAGTGCACCATCAAGAAAATTCTTGGCTGGGCATGGTGCCTCATGCCTGTAATCTCAGCACTTTGGGGGGCCGAGGCTGATGTGTCATTCGAAGTCAGGAGTTCAAGACTAGCCTGGTTGACATGGTGAAACTCTATCTCCACTGCAAATACAAAAATTAGCTAAGCTTGGTGGTGCACACCTGTAATACCAGCTACTTGGGAGGCTAAAGTGGGAGGATCACTCGAGCCTGGGAGACAGAGGTTGCAGTGACCTGAGATTGTTCCACTGCACTCCAGCCTGGATGAGTGAGACTGTCTGAAACAAAACAAAATTAAAAAAAAAAAAGAAGAAGAAAAGAAAATTCTCACAGAATAGGAGAAAATATTTACAAATCATATACCTGATAAGAGTCTTGAGAGGATGGATTTAAAAAAAAAGAATCTTGTATCTAGAGTATATAAAGAACTTGCACAACTCAATAATAAAAAATAACCCAGTTAAAATATGGCGCTGGGAACAGTGGCTCACATCTGTAATCCCAGCACTTTGGGAGGCTGAGGCAGGAGGATCACTTGAGCCCAGGAGTTTGAGACTAGCCTGGACAACATGGCAAAACCCCCTCTCTACACAAAATACAAAAATTAGCTGGATGTGGTGGCACACACCCGTAGTTGCAGCTATTCAGGAGGCTGAGGTGGGAGGATGGCTTCAACCCAGGAGGCAGAGGTTGTGGTGAGCCCAGATCACACTATTGCACTCCAGCCTGGGTGATAGAGTGAGACCCTGCCTCAAGTATATATTTACCCATATATGTGTGTGTGTGTGTGTGTGTGTATGTATATACATATATATATATATATACACACACACACATAAATATATATATTCAAAATATACGTGTGAGTATATATATGGGCAAATGTATACACACACATATGTATATTTTCAGATCCTTTGCCCATATATATGAATTGACATGTCTCCAAAAGATATACAAATGGCCAATAAATACATGAAAAGATGCTCAACATCATTAGCCATCAGAAATGCAAATAAAAGCCACAATGAGATACCACTTCGCACCCACTAGGGTGGCTGTTAAAAGAAAGACGGACAATAATAAGTGCTGGTGAGGATGTGGGGAAATTGGAATCCTCATGCACTGCAGATGGGAATGTAAAATGGTTGGGGCACTTTGGGAAATAGTCTGATAGTTTCTCAAAAGATTAAACATAGAGTTACCATATGACTCAGCAATTCTCTTCCTAAGCCTGTTCCCAAGAGACATGAAAACATACATCCACACACAAAGATGTACACACGTGTTTATAGCAGCATGAGTCACAACTGGCAAAAAGCCAAAACACCACAAATGTCTATCAACCAATGAATGGGTAAGTAAAATGTGATCTATCCATACAGTGAAAGATTATTTAGCTATAGAAGAAATTGTTCATACACGCTATGACATGAAGGAGGCTTGAAGACATTTTGCTAAGTGAAAGAAGCCAGTCAGGGAGGACAACATGTTGTATGATTGCATTTATATGAAACATCCAGAACAGGAGACTCCACAGAGACTGAAAGCAGATGAGTGGTTGTCCAGGGCTGGGTGGGTTGTGGGAGACGCAGAGTGAGTGACTGCAAATGGGGATGGGATTTCTTTTGGGAAGGTGAGAAAATGTTCTAAAATGGCACAGTTTTGTGAATATACTAAAAACATTGAGTTGTACACCATAAATGGGTAAGTTGTGTGAAATGTAAATTTATCCCAATACAGTTGATATTAGGCTGGGTGCGGTGGCTCATGCCTATAATCCCAGCACTTTGGGAGGCCGAATTGGGTGGATCACTTGAGGTCAGGAGTTCAAGACCAGACTGGCCAACATGGTGAAACCCCGTCTCTACTAAAAATACAAAAAGTAGCTGGGCATGGTAGTGGCTGCCTGTAATCTCAGCTACTCAGGAGGCTGAGACAGGAGAATCGCTTGAATCCAGGAGGTGGAGGTTGCAGTGAACCGAGTTTGTACCACCGCCCTCCAGCCTGGGTAACAGAGCGAGACTTTGTCTCAAAAAAAAAAAAAAAGATACTAAAAAAATAGAGGGCTATCAATAGAAGTTTTGAACACTGGTTAACAGTTGGGGAAAAATGTCAACTTAAGCCTTCATAATAAATTTCCTAAGTAAACTCCAAAGGAATTAAAGCATTAAATATTTTCTTCAAATCACAGAATATTTTGAGAAAGAATTTGGTGGTTCCCACGGCTTGCCATATGACACTGGGGAAACTGTGGGTGTTGGGAGTGGGGAGTGGAGTCGGCCAGGCATGGCTTGTCATCCCCATTCGGCCCTTCGCTGGCTGAATGCACTGGGCATGGGGGTTCCCCTTGGGGCCTCCTGTTGCTCCACTGTCTTGCAGGGAGGACAAGTGTTATCCAACTCCTGGGACTGATATGAGGTTGCACACTGCTGGCACTCAGTATGTGGGAGCTGTTTTATTTATGCATTATTATACAAATTAACATAGAAGATACTATTCCATCCACAAATGTAATACATACACATATACATATATGGATATATACACACATGTAATACATACATATGTATTATATGTACATGTACATATATGTATAACCACATATGTATAATACATATATGTATATGTGTATATATGTATATAGCCAACACAGCACGTATTATATGTATTATATGTAGATATACATATATATAACCACATATATGTATAATACATATATGTATATGTGTATTATCCAACACAGCATAAATCCAAAAGAGGATAAAAGAAAGAATAAAAGGGTGCGAGCATAAAACTGAACGGGGGATAAGGTTAAGAAATTCGTATTACAAAGACTCTAGTGTGGATGGGCTCAAACTTCCCTAAGCTTCCTGGCAGTCAACATGAAAAGGAGACATGTGTCAGTGACTCATTCTACTCCATTCAGGTATAAAAACTGACCAATTCCAGCCTGGCCAACATGGCAAAACCCCATCTTTACTAAAAATACAAAAATTAGCCGGGTGTGGTAGCACACATCTGTAATTCCAGCTACTCGGGAGGCTGAGGCACGAGAATCGCTTGAACCCAGGAGGCAGAGGTTGCAATGAGCTGAGATTGTGCCACTGCACTCCAGCCTGGGTGACAGAGTGAGACTTTGTCTCAAAACAACAACAACGTCATCAACAACAACAACAACAACAGCAGCAGCAACAACAGCAACGGACCAATTGCTGGGAAACTGCGTTAGTGCTAAGGCTTCAGGGATTTCTACCGAGGGCTCTTATGAGAGAGGCCGCTGCGGGCAGTGATTCTCACGTGTTTAAGAACTTGTTAAATATAGTCTTCCCTCGGTATCCGTGAGGGATTGCTTCCAGGACCCCCATGGATACTGAAATCCATGAATGTCCAAGTCCCTTATGTAAAATAGTGTAGTATTTGCATATAACTTACAAAGTATAACTTGATGATTTCACACAAAAAGACAACCAAGCTCACCACCATGCCCGGCTAATTTTTGTGTTTTTAGTAGAGGTGGGGTTTCACCATATTGGCCGGGCTGGGCTCGAACTCCTAACCTCAGGTGATCCGCCTGCCTCAGCCTCCCAAAGTGCTGGGATTACAGGTGTGAGCCACCGCACCTGGCATCATTTACCCTTTCTTACGGTTAAAAGATTTTTTAAAATTTTAGCAGGATACATAAAGAGCCCATATTAAGTGTACAGATTGCTGGATGTTTACAGACTGAACCCAGATGCAGAAGAACTTTATTGCCACTTCAGAAAGTGTCCTAACGCCCACTCGAAGTCACTGCTCCCTGCCCCCAAGGGTGACCTCCGACTTCTAACAGTTTATGGAACTGGAATCATTCTGAACGTTCTCTCTTGTGCCTGGCGTCCTTCCTCAGTGCGCCCTCATAGTTGAGCACTGCGTCCTTGTAGATGGTTTGCTCTCAGTGCCCTGTGGCAGTGGTTCTCACTCTGGCACTGGCCTGGGGATCACCAGGAGGTTTCATGCACAGATTGCTGGGCCCAGAGCTTCTGATTCAGGAGGTCCAACCCGGGCCCTGGGCATCTGCTTTTCTAACACATTCTCAGATGCTGCTGCTGGGGCTGAGACTGGGGCACACACCGTGAGAATTCTCTTTTCTCTGGAAAAGGAGCCTGCGCTTGTCATTGTTGCTTTCAGGAATCGCTAAGGGGCAGCACACCTCACAGGGGTTGGAGGGACAGGGTAGTGTGGAGACCAGGGCAGGGTCCTGAGGTGACACAGGCCTCTGCAGTGAAACTGTCAGAGTGAAGTGAAGCTGGCATCCAAGCCAGAACCCCCGGGCACCTTTAATAATATGCACCCTCCTTGGGCCTACAGTGGAGATTTCTAGAACACAGAACTATCCACCATAGATTTCTGCTCACGGCACCAATCGACTCCCTATTCTCCCTCAGAAAGGGCTCTGGCGAAGGGTCCCACATTCTCCCTCTTCTCTCTAATGTCTGCCGTCCCCTAGGGCTTCAGGCAAGGCTCTGGCGACCTGGCCTCCCCACTGCTTCCCGCTACGCTGCTGCTGTCTCGTGCCCTCTGCTCTCCCAGGGCCCACCCTCTGTCTTTTTCCTTTGTTGGAGTCTGCTCTCCCAGGGCCCACCCTCTGTCTTTTTCCTTTGTTGGAGTCTCTCCTGCTCAGGGGTGTTAGCTGATGGCTCTGTTTAGATGGCTGTGCCTTCCCTGTGCTCTGTATGTCAAATAGTGCATGCTTCTGCCTGGCGTCACTGAGCGCTACCAGCAGGTCCACCCGCAGGTGGCCGCGGGTGATCCTGGCAAGCTTCGCTACAAGTCCTCAGCCACGTTTGGGAGAAGTGCCCCGACAGGACAGGGGGTGGCTCCTGCCACCTGCAGCCCCTCCCTGCCCCGTGGTTTCTGAGGAGGAGGTCACAGGGCCGAGAAGAGCAGCAGGGACGCAGGCCAGAAGGTGGTGGTGGAGACAAACCCTCCTGGAGAGTAACTGCCCTGAGCAGCAGATGCTCTTCCCCCTCTTCCCAGAGGAAAGCCGCAGTGGGTGTTTCAGTGCTGAGATAGGCCCTTTCCATTGAGCTCATTTGATCTTCACAACAACCCCAGGGGGTGGGGCGGGAGTAGGGTGGCTACTATTGAATCTGAGGCTCAGAGACACTCAGTAACTTGTCCAAGATCACACAGCTGGTAAGTGGCTGAGGTGGGATTCAAGCCAGGCTCTTCCAGGTCCCAGAAGAAAGGTACGGCTGGCATCAGCACAGGGGAGGTGGAAAGACTGCCTGCAAGGTGGAGCGTGGCGCATGTGCTTAGGAAGCACGGCTGCCCCAATCAAAGAGCAAAGACCAGGGACAGTGCAGCCAGGGACAGAGCCAGAGGCCAGGACAAGGCAGGCCTGGCTCTCTCCGGGGATTCACCAGCTGGCTCATGCCAGCTGGGAGGCTGCCGTCCGCTCAGTAAAGCTCTCCCTCCATGCTGGGTGAAGCCTTCTACGTAGGGGGCCCTGGGCAGTTTGGGGGCAGGGGCTCAAAGCAGCAGTAGGTGACTTTCCCACAGTGGCTGTGGTGGTGGATGGGTGGGTGTCTCCTGCTTCTTGTGCAGCCCTGTAGGTGCTGGGCTGGTCGTCTCTCTTCTTCTGATGTCTAACACCCCTAGGAAGGCGCTCCCTCCCAGCATGTCCTAGCAGGACTCGAGGCCAGGTCTCCCTGGGCACTCCACACACCCCGGGAGCCTCTGGTCCTATCTGTAGGGTGATGCTGCATTCCTAGTTCACGGTATGAGGTTCAATATGGGGCCCTCAGTGGGTGGGTTCTGCCCGCTCGTACAATGCGCATGACTGGCTGCCACACTGTGCTAGGGCCTCTGGTCACGAGACGGACACGGGCTCCTGGTTTGGGACCCCTGAATAGCAGGCAGAAGGGAATTTTCTAACATCCCCCATCTTTCCAAACCTGAACTTGCCTCTCCTCTGGCCTCTTTCCCTTCTGGAAGCTTCCCGCATCTGAGCAGCGATTAAATCTGAGCAGGGATTAAATGAGATTATGATGCTGGCCATGGCAGACACTCACCATGGCAATCCTCCCAGGCTGCTCTTTTTATTATTTGCAACTAAGTGAATGATCCGCTTTTTAAAATAGTTTTTACTTTTTGGTATATAAAGAATCAACGGTTGTAAAATGTATGTAATGCTCAATATAAAAATTGTACATAGAGTTAAAAAAAAAATCAAGTGGCCGTCAGAGCCCTCCCCTTGTGTCTGACCCAGTAAATGACATCTATGCTGCATTGTATCGGGGACTGGTGGGTGGAACTGCTGAGTCCTGCCCCCCCTGGGCATGCTGGTGACAGCAGCCACTCTCAGCCAGGTGGGAGAGGAGAGGGGCACCTATTTTATTCAAGTGAAGTCCAGCAGCTGCCTCCATGTGTGACTGTGTCTCTCACATTTCCCTGCCATCAGACAGGGCATGAGCCAGAGGGAGAGAGCTGGGGACAAGGACCACGCCTTCTAGGGTGAGCGGCTCAGCGAGCCTCCGCCCTTGGCAAGCTCCCGCCTGTGGGCAAGGTCTGCCACCCCAGCCAGAGGGAGGAGGGCCAGGGCTGCTGAGCTCCCAGGCCCAGAGCAAGGCAGACGCTACGTAAAAGTGGTGAACATCATTTCCAAAGCCCAGTGGGGATGTTTATGTGCAGGGGCCTGCATGACACACTGGGTCTTTGTTGAATTCTAGTAATTGGGTCATTTGCATGTCGGGGTTGCTGTGAACTCCTTTATTAACCCATAGTCAGGGCGAGTTATAAAAAGGTCGGCTAAAAATGACAAGACTAATACCGGTGTCTTAGTCTGCTAACACTGCCGTAACAAAATACTGTAGACTAGGTGGTGTAAAGAACAGAAATGTATTTTCCAACAGTTTTGGAACTGTAAGTCCAAGTCCAGGTAGCCGGCATGGCCAGGGTCTGGTGAGGGCCCCATCCTGGCTTGCAGAGGCTGCCTTCTCTCTGTGTCCTCACTGGGACTTTCACCCAGGATGGAGGGCAGTGGTGCCACCATCGCTCACTGCAACCTCCACCACCTGGACTCAAGCGATCTTCCCGCCTCAGTCTCCTGAGTAGCTGGGACTACAGGCATACACTGCCATGCTTGGCTAATTTTTTGTATTTTTTGTAGAGATGGGGTTTTGCCATGTTGCCAGGCTGATCTTGAACTCCTGGGTTCAAGCCATCCTCCTTCCTCCTGCTTTGGCCTCCCAAAGTGCTGGGATTGCAGGTGTGAGCCACCATGCCCAGCCTCTTCCTCTGTTTATGAGGGTACTGATTCCGTCATGGGGCCCCACCCTCATGACCTGGTTTAAACCTAAATGCCTCCCAGAGGCCCCATCTCCAATACCATCACATGGGGGGTTAGGGCATCAATGGCTGAATTCTAGGGGGAGACAAACATTTAGCCCATAACAACTGGAGAAGGAATGAAGGGAACACTTGGATTTCTGGTTGGGAAAGTCTCAGTTTAACCTGATTTCTCGAAATGGCGCCGTGAACCAGTGTTGTACCAGAGGCAGCCATCCTACCTTCCTGTTCCCGAGCCCCTTCCTTGGGAGCTGCCTTGTCCTCAGCCCTGGAGGGGGCACCCTGAGTGCCACTTCCCCGCTTCCCACTGGCCACAGCTGACCAGAGCAAGGTGAAGCTTTGGCCCAGGAGGAATCAACCTGGAGGCTGGGCTGAACCAACCAGATTCCCCCTTCCGGAGAGGAGGATTGGAGAGGCATTGAGTGCAACCTTGGCAGGTCCCAGGCGTGAGACAGACCTCTCGCTCAGGCCCAGCAGAGCAGGCAGGAGGCAACTCCTAACATCTCTCATCACCCCCAACATAAGCTCTTTGGCATCTCCCTTCTGGAAGCTTCTCTCAGGTGTGCATTGCTAGAAGCATCGAAAGCACCTTTGCACATCCTCATGTGAGCCTGTGAGTCTCCCCACGGGCCCATAGGTAGGGGGAGGTGACTCAGACCTGAGGAAAGTTTCCTGAGGATGTGAGCCCAGGAGTGGGCTGGAGGGATTCAGGCATGTAGAGGGTGCTGGGGCCTTGGTGGGGAGGCAGAGAGGAGAGTGGGAATAGCCAGCGAGAATGGAAGGCAAGAGGGAGGCAGAGGGTGACAAGGTCGTGTGGGCCATGGGGCAGAAAGGCCAGGATTTCTATGCTGGCTTGGGTGAGTGAGTTATTCAAGAGGCAGATGTGTTTTTAAAAATGAGCAGTAGCCTGGCCAACGTGGCGAAACCCTGACTTCTAAAAATACAAAAGTTAGCCAGGTGTGGTGGTGTGCACCTGTAATCCCTGCTACTTTGGGAGGCCGAGGCGGGTGGATCACCTGAGGTCAGGAGTTTGAGACCAGCCTGGCCAACATGGTGAAACCCATCTCCACTAAAAATACAAAAATTAGCCAGGTGTGGTGGTGTGCACCTGTAATTCCAGCTACTTGGGAGGCTGAGGCAGGAGAATAGCTTGAACCTGGGAGGCGGAGGTTGCACTGAACCATTGCAATCCAGCCTGGGCAACAGAGACAGAGAGACTCTGTCATAAAAAATAATAATAATAAAATAAAAAAATGAAAGCGAGCAGTAATGGCAGGGACATTGGGGCTGTGATTTTTTCCATCCGTCTCTCATCTAAAATAGTCACAGGATTTGGGTAAACCCTAGATCCTCCTGTCGTCCTTCCAGCTGCGTGGGAGTTGAACCGGTGACTGTGAGGTAATTTTAGGAGGGACATGAGTCAAACGTTCAAAAAATCAATAGTTTAATATTTTATGTATTCTAGAAAAAAACCCAATTAGCACATCAAACCTGTGATTTCATAGATATTAAAGCTTAGGATGAAAATGAATGAAGTAAGAAATTTAATTTAAAGGCAATCTGTAGAAAATATTAATAAGACAGGCAGTACATGGACATGTTAAAAATTGTAAATGTGGCCAGACGTGGTGGCTCATGCCTGTAATCCCAGCACTTTGGGAGGCCGAGGCAGGAGGGTCACTTCAGGCCAGGAGTTTGAGACCAGCCTGGGCAACATAGCAAGACCCTGTCTCTACAAAAAATAAAAAACTAGTCAGGGGTGGTGGTGCACGCTTGTAGTCCCAGCTACTTGGAAGGCTGAGGCGGGAGAATTCCTGGAGCCAAGGAGGTTGCAGTGAGTTATGATCACACCACTGCACTCCAGCTTGGGCAACAGAGAGAGACCCTGTCACACACACACAAAATATTGTGAATGTGGAAAGCAATTGATTGATGTTCGGGAAACACTAGATTGAAATGACCTCGGTGAGCCAGACACCAGAGCATGTTTCTGTTCTGAGCTAAGGCTTCTCTCCTCTCTTCATGCCAGCCTGGTCCACTGTCAGTGGCAGCAACAGCATTTGTGAACTTTAAAGAAATACAGATTCTTGGGTTGTACCTGGAAGCCTGGAGGGTGGGGCCCAGGCATCATTGTGACAAGCCTCCTGGGGGACTCTGAGGAGCCTGGACCCTTCTTACACTGACCTCAGCGAGTCTGCACATCTCCGGAAAGGGGGTGCAGAGTGTGTGTTTGTTCAGGTCCAGGGGGAGAGTGCATGCCTTTCACCAAATCCCAAGAGGGTCTCGGCCCTCTAAGCTTCCTGCAGTCCTGTTTAGCTGACACGTGATTGCCCATGCCCAGGAATCCATGTGCGTTAATCGTGAATAACCCAAACCCTCTCAGGAGGTGGCGGAGCATTCCTGGTGCATACAAGACAGCTCTGGCGAGAGTTTGGGGCCTCCCCACTCCAAGGAAGGCCTCTGGGACTACCTGGTGGCTGCCCCAGATGGGGCTGCCCAGCCTCCAGGCCACTGGCCTCTGCTCCCAGACCCACAGCAGCACGGGGTGCTCTTTCCCCCTGAGGTCGATCCCAGCCTGTTTCTGATTCTTCCTGAATTCTCCTTCTCCCTCTCTTGGCTTTTCTCTTCAAACGTCTCCTGACCAGGTTCTGGCAGTGGTTTGCAGCTTAGATGGACCCTCGGGTGTCCGCCTGGAGCAGCCCTGCCTGCACCTTCCCCTTCCCCCTCCTTGCTAATATCCTCTAAGGCTCTTTCCTGGAGGACTCAGTCCCATTTGTTCCTGGGCTGGCCTGAGAAGCCACTCCACACACACACCACCCTCCCCTCCCACCCCCACCGAAGTCCATGGAGACGTCTGTTCATCCATCGGCTCCTTTCTCTTCTAGCAAATGTTCACTGAAAATCCACCTGCCTGGGGCCAGGCCCTGGAGAAACAAAGACGCAAAGGCCCAGCCCAGCAGGCCAGATGGTCACAGTACAACATAAAAGTGCCAAGCTGAGGCCATCCAGGAGGCCCCCTGAGTCCCAGCCATGGGGATCTCGGATGTTCCAGAACTTGGCACACATTGCAGATGTTCAAATCACATGTACCCGATACTGGTGGCTGTGCCCCTGGCCCTAGCTTGTTGCTCCAACTTGGCCCTTGTTGTGTGGCCCCTGAATTGCCTTTTTAACCAACAGACCCAGCATTTAATGCATGTTAGAGTTTTCTGACCTCCTTGCCTGGTTGAGGGCAGACAGATGTCACAGTGATTCAGTCACTCTGCAAGACAGGCCAGCAAGCCGGCTTCATTTCTGCAGCAAGCACCCCCTCGATCTCTGCCATGATCATGTCATAACTTCTCCAGGTCCCCCAGCCTCCCGCCTCACCTGCCCCTCTGTCCTTGTACCCAAGGTCCTTGAGAAAGCTGGAGGCTGGAGAGAGGAACTCTCCAGCAGCCCCTGACCCTGCAGCCCTGCAGGTGCCTGTCCAGCTTCTCCCACCCCTTCCCTTCTTCTGGGGACTCCTCCCTCTGCTCTGCTTCCCAACGACCCCTCCCATGCTCCCTACTTTCCACCTGCACCTGCACACCTGAGCATGTCATTGCGACAGCTGCAGCCCTCGCACGGCCTCTTCCAGCCCTTCCCCAACCCCTGGTCCCAGGGGCAGCACTTCTTGGCCTTGACTCCAGGCTGATCTGGGCTAGGAGCTGCCCTTCAGCCCCTGGAATCTGCATTGCCCTCCAGGGTCCTCTTCCCGTCTAGATTCTAGTGTGGAGTGCTTGTCAAGGCCATCAGGGCAGAAAGATGAGGTAACTGCTGGGAACGCCAGAAAACACCCAAACCTGGTCCTTTGTGGAAAAACACACAGTGCCTCATGTCACACCCACGCCCACAACACTCCTGAAGGCATTTAGGAAGCAGCCCAAATGCCTTACCTGCCCTTACTGGCCCCTACCTTCCCTTCCCCTTCCTCCTGCTCCCGCTCCCCTCACCCCCCATCGCTGAGGATCAGGCTGGGCTTCGCCTCACTTTCCCTTCCTCATCCTGCTGGGGGCCTTTCTTTGGGGCTGCGTGGACATTTGGTTGAGGCAAAGGTTTTCTCCTGGCCCCTTTCCCCGATCCTGGGGTCGCTGGTTCAATGACTTTGAGTGGGCTGCGTGCTGGGTGCTGGGCTGCCAGCTTTCACGCATGAATGTGCCTAGGGTGCCACTGACAGCTGCCTCCAACCCCCAGAGCCCCGACCATGACTCTGAGTCCCATCCCAGAGGCTCTGCCTCCGCCATACCTGCTCCCAGGACTGGGGCGGCTACCGCATGCCCCTTTCACATGGGGTCTCTCTAGCCTGGTCACTTTCTTCCAGCCTTTCCCTGCTCCCTTCCCCCACACAAGTGGATGAGTCCTCTCCAGGCAGAACAGGGCCTGTTGGGGAAGCAGTTTCAGGCCTGCTCCAGGTGGAAGGATGTCCAAGACTGCTCACCACGGCAGGGGTGACCAAAACAAGGACCATCTCAGGGCCAGGGCACTTGGACCTCTGACCCACAGATGCAGGCAGTTTGCGACAGGTGGCAAGTGGCACTCCTTCCCCTTTGTGACCCCGTCATCCACTCAGGGGTCTGGGAAGGACTTGATCAGTGTCTCTCATTTTAAAGATGAAGATGCAGAGCCTCCACCAGTGCACCTGCTCAGAGTCACACAAATAAGGCACAGCTTGTCCCCTGGGTTCCCAAGGACCTGACTGCTCATAGAAACTTCCTCCCTACCCAGACGCATATACATGGCTGGTGGGAATGTAGATTAGCACAACCTCTATGGAAAACAATACGAGGATTTCTCAAAGGACCTAAAATAGAACTACCATTCGATCCAGTAATCCCACTACTGGATATCTACCCAAAGGAAAAGAAATCATTATATCAAAAAGATACCTGCACTTGCATGTTCATCACAGCGCTATTCACAATAACAGAGATGTGGAATCAACCTGTGTCCATCCCTGGATAACTGGACACAGAAAATGTGGTCTATAGACACAATGAAATACTATGCAGCCTTAAAAAGAATGAAGTCATGTCTTTTGCAGCAACATGGGTGGAACTGGAAGCCATTATCTTAAGTGAAATAACTCAGAAACAGAAAGTCAAATACTGCACATTCTTCCTTATAAGTGGGAGCTAAATAATGTCTACACGTGGATGTCGAGTATGGACTGACAGACATTGAGGACTCCGAAGGGTGGGAGGCTGGGAGGGGGGTGAGGAGTGAGAAATTGCTTAATGGATATAATGTACAAAATTTGGGTGATGGTTACACCAAAAGCCCAGACTCTGCCACTGTGCAATATATCCATGTAACGAAACAGCTCTCGTACCCCCTAAATTTATACCAAAAAAAAAAAAAAAGACTTTCTTCCTAGTGTGAATGGCAGATCAGATACACACGGACCACCTTTCTCTACTCCTTTGTCATGACAGACATTGCTAATCTATCACAGCACTCTTTCCCTTCCAACCTAGATTGGGTCTCGTTGTCCTCAACGGATTCTGCAGGCAATCATTAGCATGGATCAGCACCAACACATGGATGCCCCCAGTGTGCCATTTCTGGGATATTAACTGGTAAGTTCCTACTCTGAGCAGCTATGGGGCTCCGAGTGCCCCATGGTTACAACCCAGAGGGCTGGAGCTGGCAGGGCCGCTCCTCAGATGTGTTCCCTCATGGAGAGTGCAGTGGGGGAGCAGTGCCCTCGGGGCTGTCTCTACACCCCCAAAACACAGGCCCTGAGCACTAGCAGGAAGCAGCCAGCCTACCGAACACTTCTGCCCAGATTCTCTGCTGGGAAGGCGAGGCTCTCCTGATCCACAGGACCACTCCTTCCAGCGTGGATGCCCGTGTGCTTACAAGGCCACCTTCTGTGGCAAAAAGTTCAGCATCTTGAGATGGGGAGATTATCCCAGATTACTCAGGTGGACGCAGTATATTCACAAGGCTCCTTATAAGAGGAATGCAGAAGAGTCAGAGAGAGGTTTGAAGGCTATGCTGCTGGATTTGAGGATGGAGGAAGAGACCACAAGCAAGGTAGTACGGGCAGCCTCTGGAGGCTGGAAAAGGCGGGAAACATCCTCTCCCAGAAACTTCAGAAGGAAACAGTCCTGCCAGCAGCATAGGTTTAGCCCAGTGAGAGCCATGTTGGGCTTCTTGTCTTCTAGAATTGTAAGATTTGCATTGTTTTTTGTTGTGTTTTGGTTTGGTTTTTTGAGACAGAGTCTTGCTCTGACACCCAGGCTGGAGTTCAGTGGTACGATCTCAGCCCAGCGCAACCTCTGCCTCCTGGGTTCAAGCGATTCTCCTGCCTCAGCCTCCCAAGTAGCTGGAATTACAGGCACCTGCCACCACATCTGGCTAATTTTTGTATTTTTTGTAGAGACGGGGTTTTGTAGTGTTGGTCAAGCTGGTCTCGAACTCTTGACCTCAAGTGATCCGCCCACCATGGCCTCCCAAAATCTGGGATTACAGGCGTGAGCCACTGCGCTTGGCCTGCATTGTTTTAAGCCACAGTTTGTGGTAATTTTTGACAGCAGCAGTTGAAAGCTAACACACTCTTCTTAGTGATGGAGCTCTAGCTCTATGGGGTTCACCATTATTGAGCTCCCCAAAACTCTTTCCACACCAGCATTTACCAAGCCATTTTTTGAAAAAATTGGAGCATCAGGGTTTTGCTGGGAAAAATGCCTTCACTTCTCAAGCAATATTATTCACTGGAGGGAAGTCATCATTGGGTCTAATGTGCAGGTGCCTCAGGGGAGATTTGGGGGTTGTAGAGGCTTCTGGGCTGATGACAGGTAAGCTTGAATGGCATCATCAAAAGAAGAGGGCACCTCCAACTTAGCCAAGCACAGAGCATGTGGAGCTGGTTTGGTGAAATCTTCCCAGACAGCTGATTCTCTTTATATTTGAGGGTTCTTGTGTACACATTCCTGTTTAGTGCTCAATGTTCTAACTATGTGCACTGATAAATTCACTGATAAATGCTGCTGAAAGTTAACTTTTGTATTGGAAAAAGTGATCCGTTTTCTTTCTCATGGCATATCAGTATAATAATAGCTAAAATTTTGCAATGGCCAAGAGCTTTCTGTGCACCATCTCATTGAACACTCATGGCGATCCTGTATGATCTTTCCTGTACTTGTCCTATTTCTTTCACTTTTAGAGAGGAGGACATGGAGCATGGTGGGTCAGAGAGGTTAACCGACTCATCCAAGGTCACACAGCCAGCAGGTGGTGGAGGCAGGATTCAAACCCAGGCAGCCCAGCCCCAGCAAAGCGCTTAAGATCATGATTTCCAAACGGTTTCTCACCACCTTTAATTTAAAACATGGTGGGTCAGTCATGGTAGCTCATGCTTGTAATCCCAGCCCTTTGGGGCCTGAGGCGGGCTGATTGCGTGAGCCCAGGAGTTCGAGACCAGCATGGTCAACATGGCAAAACCCCATTTCTACAAAAAGTACAAAAATTAGCCGGGCGTGGTGGCACATATCTGTGGTCTCAGCTACTTGGGAGGCTGAGATGGGAGGATCGCTTGAGCCTGGGAGGTCAAGGGTGCAATGAGCCATGATCCCACCACTGCACTCCAGCCTGAGCAACAGAGCAAGACCCTGTCTCAAATAAATAAAAATAAATAAATACAATTCTAACTTTTAAAGCAGATAGCATTTCTCAAGAAAACAGCTTTAAAGATCACAGAGAATTTGGAGGGGGAGCAAAGGTAGATAATGGTCCAGCCTAGCTTTCTAGGAAGAACCCCTTGGCCCTCCAGGTAGCCACCAGGTAGCTCGGTGTCTGAGTCCTGCTCAGGCTGATCGTGGGTCTCCAGCGGGGACAACTCACAGAGAAGAGCAGCGCAAACTGGTGCCTAGCGAAGGCTGAGAAAGGGAGGAGGATCCACACCGGGGGCTTTTAACCTGGCAGGACCCTAGCACTGCTCACATGAGAAGATGCTGGCTGTCTATGCATGCCACGTAATTTTGGCAATTTCTGTGATATTTCTCCAATGAATACACAAATCAGCCGTAATAATGTTTTCCCAAACACGGCCTAGATGAGCCTGTTGATTTTAGATTGAGCATCCAAACGACTTCATTATGACCCTGAGCTCCATTTCTTACCCTTGACTTGGAACCCAACGTGGCCAATGGTGAATGACTTTGCTCTTGATTTAGGAATGGTTCCAAAGAGGCCAGAAAACTGTAGAAAGTTGCAAGTGACTGCTCTGATATCTCAGGCACCAGGAAAAGTTGTCCAGGTGCCAGATGCCCTTTTCAATCCAGAAACAACTTTAAAATCATTTTAAAGTCCAAAGCTAATTTCCCAAAAAGGAACTTGGCACAAAGGAAGGCTTTCCTCCGACGCTCAAGAATCCACCAAGGAATGTTTTTCTCACTCAGATGAGAGCAAAACTGCCTTGATCTTTGTCCTTACTCTCATGAGTGGATTTATGACTTGGGAGCATCCTGAAAAATAAAGCCCATATGCGAGGTTCTAAAAACTTCAAATACTTGGAAATTTTTCACTCCATTGGTGGGATTTAATGGGAATCTATTTTGGCTCAGCAACACTGAGTGTATCAGCTGAGAGTAAGGAAATTGAGTTTTCTTGATCTGCTTATGTGGATTGTGGTAAAGGGTAAGGAGGCAGCTGCAGGGGCCTGAAATGATGGTGGAGAGCTTGGGAGTGGAGCAGGCAGTGTTGCCATCTTTTCACTTTGGGCCCAGAGAGCAATTGCACCCAGCAATTGCTTGTCGATGGGCTGCATGAGGTACTCTCCAGGGATCTGGCCTTCACAGAGTTCACTGTCATGTAGCCTGAAAGACTGATACAAGCAGGTCGCACTAACTTGTACATAAGATAGAGCAACACTCCCCAAGTCAGCACCTTGGGACTGACCCTGGCCACTTTGGGGTGGGACCTGGGGGTCAAGGGCCTTAGGCCCAGCTTGCCTTCCATATCCCCTGTCACTGCCCCTGTGGTTCCCAAGCTTCTCTTGTCCCTTGAAGGGCATTGCTGTCCAAGTTTCTCACCCTTCTGCAGAGCCTATATTTTGAAGGATTTGTCTCTGGTAGGAAACATACTCATTAAATAATAGTGAATTGGCACCTCTGTTTCTTTTTAGTTTTTCAATAGATATTTCTTTTTTTAAAAAAAAAAAACTTTACTATCTGCATCTTTTTTTTTTTTTTTTTTGAGATGGAGTCTTGCTCTGTGGCCCAGACTTAGTGCAGTGGTTTGATCTCGGCTCACTGCAACCTCCACCTCCCTGGTTCAGGTGATTCTCCTGCCTCAGCCTCCTGAGTAGCTGGGATACAGGTGCCACCACACCCAGTTAATTTTTATATATTTAGTAGAGACAGGGTTTCGACATGTTGGCCAGGCTGGTCTTGAACTCCTGGCCTCAAATGATCTGCCCGCCTTGGCCTCCCAAAATGCTAGGATTACAGGTGTGAGCCACCACACCTGGCCCATCTTCATGATTTTTTAAGTGTGCAGTTCAGTGATAATAAGTATCTTTATATCCTTTTTCACTCCTTTATCCCTGCATCCCTGCTCCACTTCCTGGCCTCCAGTAACCACCAGTCTACTGTCTGTCATCATGAGACCCACTTCACAGTTTTAGCTCCCACATATGAATGAGAACATGAGATATTTGTCTTTCTATGCTTGGTTTATCTCATTTGATATAATGGCCTCCACTTCTATCCATGTTGCTGCCAAAATCTCCTTTTTATTGATCTATTTATTTTTAGAGATGGGGGTCTTGCTATTTTGCCCAGGCTGGATCTGAATTTGCGATCCTCCCACCTCAGCTTCCAGAGTAGCTGGGACCACAGGACACACCGCTGCACCCGGTTCATATATCCATTTTAAAACTCATCAGCAACTTGGGGCCAGGTGCAGTGGCTCACCCTTCTAATCCCAGCACTTTGGGAGGCCGAGGTGGGAGGATTGCTGGAGCATAAGGTTTTGGGATGAGCCTGGGCAAGATGGTGAGACCCCATCTCTATGGAAAAAAAAAAAAAAAGTAAAACTCCTGGATGATTGGCGGCCAGAGCTTCTAGCTGTGGGAAGCATGGCGCTGGTGCATGAAGCTCCAGCCGAAAGTGAAGGCAACTGAGACACAGCCAGCAGGTGCAGGGTGCAGAAGTGAGGGATGAATTTCCCATGGGACATGCTGGCCATCCAGATCCCCACTCTCATCTCTGTGGACCTCTGGGGTCCTGGCATCTTGGGTTGGGCCATCCCCTCCACCCTCCCTCCACTCCACCTGTCCTGTCTCTCTTTTTTTTTGAGTTAGAGTCTTGCTCTTGTCCCCTAGACTGTAGTGCAATGGTGTGATCTTGGCTCACTGCAACCTCTGCCTCCTGGGTTCAAGCGATTCTCCTGCCTCAGCTTCCCGACTCCTGGGATTACAGGGGCCCACCACCATGCCATTTTTTGTATTTTTAGTAGAGATGGGGTTTCACTATATTGACCAGACTGGTCTTGAACTCCTGACCTCAGGTAATCCACCTGCCTCGGCCTCCCAAAGTGCTGGGATTACAGGTGTGAGCCAGCACACCCGGCTGGCATCCTTTAAACAGACCTCATGCCTCTCCTGTCTCTGCCTCCACTGGGCCAGCCCTTACCTGCAGGGCTCCCTCCCTCTTGCTAAAACCCTGCTGTCCCTTCACCTGGAATGTGCTATCTGTGAATGTATGCTATTTAAAGAACCTGGAGCATTCAATTCGAGTGAGTGTGAAAAAAATTACTACCTTATTTTCAAGGTAGAGAGTCTTGCTTTATAATACATCAAACCACACCCCAGTTCTTCTCCCACTCCTGGAAAATCATTAATAAGTGATGGAAAATTGTTGAATGATGCCCAGCTCAGAGGCCCGGTCCTCCATGCAGGCCTTGCTGATCATTTGTCCCTTTGATAGTGCCCATCCTCCTCATTTGAACATGTGATTTTTTTTCCTTGTCCACAGGCAAAGTGAGTTGAGGCCAGAAAGATGGAGAGATGGCCTCACCCAGGCTCCCAAGTCCTTAATCAACCGCCTGAACTAGTTTCCCAAAAGCAGCCCCCAGCGGCTGCTCCAGCAAATGGCCCCTCCTCAGTGCTTAAACCCTGTATGGTCTCCCAGGATGCTGGCCTCCAGGATGGCTGCCAAGCAAAGGGAGGAGGAGTGAGGCTGAAGGCCTCAGCCTCCTGGGGTGGGTCCTCCAGTCTGGAGGCAGAATTCCACCCCCTGGTCTGACCTCTCCCAAGGTGGGGAGAGGTGGTCCCAGACCAAGGGAAGGAATTTTTCCTGAGGCCCAGCAACCTCCTGAAGACACCATCATGGTAGCAGAGGGGGCTTAGGTGCGGGGAGAAGGGGGGTCTGAAAAGAGGCACCCCATCCAGGCTCAGAGATTGAACCCCATGCTCAGCTGGGCCACGGCGCCTCTCAGCCTCAGGATCCTATTACCATTGTTGGGGTGAGAGGGCTGTTGTGCTCTTTTCACAGAGCAGGACTTCTGGCCTGGCCTCGGGGATGTGGGACACAGCAGCGCTTCATCTCCACTAGCCTGAGGGCCACCATTGTCCCATCTGTGTCCCCAGCCCCACTTCAAAGCCTCACACATACAGGGTGCACAGCAATTATCTATGAAGGAATAAAAGAATTTTTGCCATTGGGGTCATGCTGGGGGGTGACTTCAGAGCATCGGAGCTGACTCCTTACTCGGGAGGCAATGGGCCCATGCAGATGGGGAAGGGATGTTATCTTGGGAGACGGGATGTCCAACTTGGTGCTGGTGGCTCACCAGCTTCTTGGG
Organism: Nomascus leucogenys; assembly: GCF_006542625.1. Taxonomy (NCBI): domain Eukaryota; kingdom Metazoa; phylum Chordata; class Mammalia; order Primates; family Hylobatidae; genus Nomascus; species Nomascus leucogenys. Next base: position 133,561,755 of record NC_044402.1, read on the forward strand.
ACAAACAGTGGCTCCTGTGTCCCTGGTAGAGCCAGCAGGCTTAGGTGATTAGATTTGGTCTCCTCTGAGAGGCTCTGGGTGGCCCCACAACATCTGGGCTATTTTGTTACTGGTACAAGCTTCGGGTCTCCCACTGGCCAAGGGAAGTTCTTAAAGCAATAAAAAAAAAAAAAAAGGAACAGAGACAGAGTCTTGCCAGATTGCCCAGGTTGGAATGCAGTGACATGATCATAGCTCACTGCATAACTTCTGGGCTCAAGCAGCCCTCCTGCCTCTGCCTCCTGAGTGGCTGAGACTACAGGCATGCATCAGCTCTTCTTAAAGCAATTTATCTTCCCCCATCTCTAGCCTTATCTGTGTCCCCAGCCCCACTGGGGCAGAAAGCTGTTGAATGTTACTCACACTGTCATTGGTATCAGCCCCTGGCTTTCCTGTGGGGAGCCCCTCCCAGGGAGGGGCTCCTATGACAATTTGGGCTCCAGAAAGGGATGTAGAAGGAGAGTGCGGTAGAGGGAGGTGGTCTGTGGTCTCCCTTCATGAACCAGAAAGCTTGACCCCAAGGGGACCCTGGCTTCTACTTCCTCAAAGCTAAGTAGCGCCAAGGGGCAGCCTGAGACATGGGCAAAGGGGAAGCCTAAATGGAAAAAGAGAGAGAGAGAGAGAGAAAGAGAGAGAGAGAGAGAAGGGGCAGGGAGAACAAAGACACATGGCAAGTGTCCAAGCCAGAACATTCCCACCAGTGGCCTTATTGCATTAAGGATTTTCCCCAAAAGCAGAAATACATTGATAATCAATGGAACATAGCACAGCTGTCACAAGCACAGGAATCACAAGTCCCACTTCTACGGAGCCAGAGACTGTGTGACTGTCCCAAATTTTAAATCAAGATAGACAATAAGAACCTACCACTTTCACATCCAAGAAAACCGTGTCCCCACACATTTCAGTCACACCGTGCTGTGGCTTGAGGCCAGCCAGGTGCACAAATCGGGAAGGTTCTGAGGGGTAGGGCCTTCTGTCTTTCTGAAAGGGGCCCCTGAGCAGGAGCGGGCAGTGCTGGGGGAGCTAAAGCGCAGTGGGCTGTCACTTCATGGCTATGACTTCTGTTTCCCAAGTGCACCTCCGACCCTGAGATTTGCGCCATGGCATGCAGGAATCAGGGCACTTCCGTTTACATATACACTTCTTATCAGGACTGGCGTCGTGGGTGTGGGGCCTGTGCAGTCACAGGGCCCTGTTCTTAGAAGGTGCCCTGGCTTGCTTTAATGCTGTGTTGTTGTCCTTTTGAAAGTCTTACTATTTTAACAAGGGGCCTTGCATTTTTATATTGCACAGGGCCCTGCAATTATGCAGCCATTCCTGTTTTTGATCTCGCTTACCCCACAGCCATAATGGAAGAGGGCCTGGAAGGAGTCCTTACTCTGATTCCCAGATGGTGAAACCGAGTGCCAGGAGGGGCAGTGCTGAAGCCGAGACCAGACAGGATCCCTCCAGGGCTGCTGTTTCTCTTGGGGGCTCCTCCTCAATGAATGGATGGGTGGCGATCTCCCCTCCTACCTGTCCCAGAAGTAACCTCTCTTCCTTCTCTTGCTTTATCTCATTTTATTAAAAAAAAAAAAAAAAAAACCAAAACCATTCTCTCACCTGCCAGCGAGGAGCTCATAGGGGTTGAGCTTCCTCAGAGAGTGTTCCTCTCTCGTCCCCTGTCCTGTCCAGGCACCTGCGAGCAGGCTGGTGTGTCCCCGGCTAAATCCACAGGCGCTCCACTCTGTCCTGGAGAGCCCACAGCCAAAAACTTTGCCCTCTCCTGGAAAAGCCTCACTGGGAAGCATTCCTGACCTTTAGACCTGCCTTGGCTCATAGCTGGCCACGAGCCCATAACGATCACTTCCCGGCTGGGTGTTTACCTTCCTGGGCCCCATGGGCTGAGAGCCAGGGTGGCAGCCACACACCTGACACAAAAGTGGTGCAGGAAGGAAGGGCTATCTGAGGGGAAGGCTGGGCATGGCTGGAATACCCGCCGCCTGCCCAGTGCAAGGTAATGCTGATTGTCACACCAAGAGGGGCCCGTGGCATACCTGGCCCACCAACCCCAAGCATTGGCCAGGCCAGATGCACAGCCCTCAAATCTGAGATTTGGGAAAGGCTTTGGGGTCCTCCAGGGTTCTAGTTGCTTCCTGCCATGGCCATCTGGCCTTAACTCAATCACTTCCAGGCATGGAACACTCACTGCTTTGTAAGGCATCTTGCTCCATTATTATTATTATTATTATTATTATTAATGCTAATAGCTTCTTTTATCCAGTGCTTACTACATTACAGGCACTGGGCTAAGTACATTACATAATCTATGTAATCCTTGTGTTGTCACTATGACCAGAGAATTATGCCCATTTTAAAGATGCAGAAACAGAGGCTCAAGAAATTGATCATCTTGCTCAAAGCCCCACAGCTAGTAAGCTGGAGATCCAGGATTCAAACCCAAGCCAACTATTATCAAAACCACTACTGTCATTTGCCAAGTTTAATTGCTACAACATCCATCTTTATATAAAACTCAAATCAGCATTTGTTTTAGCTATCTATTCTGGTAACAAATTAACTCAAACTGCGTGGCTTGAAACAACACTTATTTGTCATCTCAGTTTCTGTGGCTAGAAGTCTGGGCACTGTTTGGCTGGGTTCTCTGCTCAGGGTTTCTCATAGGTTGCCATCCAAGTGTTGGAGGGGCTGAGGTCTCATCTCATGGCTCCACTATGGGGGATCCACTTCCAAGCTGCTGATGTTGGCAGGATTCCGTTTCTTAGGGCTGTAGGATGAAGGCCTCAGCCCCTCTCAGCTGCCAGCTGTGGCCACTATCAGTCCTTTGCCACGTGGGCCTCTCTGCCCTGGCAGCTCGTTTCATCAGAGAGGGCTATGGAGAGAGTCTGGGAAGAGGTAGGTCAGTCTTTTGTAATATACTTGAGGATGTGATATTCCATCACTTCTGACATAGTCTACTCGTTAGAAGGAAGTCATCAGGCACAGCCTGCACTCAAAGGTAGGGGATTACACAGGGCACAATACCAGGGGTGGGGGTCCCTGAGGGCCATCTTTGAAAGTTCCCACAGCCATCTGATTGCCACAAAACATGGGTTTCAGTTTTGTCCCTGAAAGCCAGATTGAAGTAGTCTCTTATCCATTCTCTCACCCATCCATCCACCCATCCACCCATCCATCCACCCATTCAACCATCCATCCATCCATCCATCCATCCATCCATCCATCCACCATCCATCCATCCATCCATCATCCACCCATCCACCCATCCATCCATCCATCCATCCACCCACCCATCCACCCATCCATCCATCCACCATCCACCCATCCATCCATCCACCATCCATCCACCCACCCATCCATCCATCCACCTGCCATCAATCCATCCATCCATCCACCCATCCATCCACCCATCCACCCACCCATCCACCCATCCATCCATCTATCTATCCATCCATCCATCCATCCATCCACCATCCACCCATCCATCTATCCACCCATCCATCCACCCATCCACCCACCCATCCACCCATCCATCTATCCATCCATCCATCCATCCATCCATCCATCCATCCACCATCCATCCACCCACCCATCCATCTACCTGCCATCGATCCATCCATCCATCCACCCATACATCCACCTATCCACCCATCCCTCTATCCATCTATTCATCCATCCAGCCACCATCCACCCATCCATCCAACATCCACCCATCCATTCATCCATCCATCCATCCACCCATCCATCCACCCATCCACCCACCCATCCTTCCATCCACCATCCACCCATCCATCTACCATCCATCCATCCATCCCTCCACCCATCTACCCACCAATCCATCCATCCACCCACCCATCCATCCATCCACCCATCCACTCATCCATTCATCCACCCACTCATCCACCCATTCATCTACCCATCCATCTAGTCATCTACCCATCCACCCACCCATTCATCCATCCACCCATCTATCTATCCATCCATCCACCCACCCATCCATCCATCCACCCATCCACTCATCCATTCATCCACCCACTCATCCACCCATTCATCTACCCATCCATCTAGTCATCTACCCATCCACCCACCCATTCATCTATCCACCCATCTATCTATCCACCCATCCACCCACCCATCCACCCAACCACCCATCCATCCATCCACCCATCCATCCACCCAACCACCTACTCATCCATTAATCCATCCACTCATCCACACATCCAGCTACCCATCCATCTACTCATCTACCCACCCATTCATCCATCCACCCATCCATCCACCCATCCACCCATCCAGTCATCCACCCATCCATCCATCCATCCAGGAAGCTTGAAGAGGTTGATTATAGATCAGAAGTAAAAAAATGTCCCAGGCCATGGATAGAAATAGAATTACCCATCCATTTACCCATACATCCATCCAGCCATCCACCCAGCCATCCACCCATTTATCCAAACTTTCCTTCATTCATTCAACAAACATTTGAGCAGGGCACTATAAACCAGATCCCACATTAGGCTCAAGAGATATTAGAATAAGTGCATTAACTCCCTCTTTCCCTTCTCTGTCCCTTGCCACCAAAGCCTCCCAACAGAGCCTTCCTGCATGCCGAGGTTGGAGAGGTGTCCGCTGAGTGCTCTGTCTTCTGGGAACATAGGCTGTTTCCTGCAACCTATCATCAGATGCCACACTTATGAGACCCTCATCCTTCTCACTCTCTTCCATTGTTTCACTCATTAAAAAATATATATTTTAAGCAATTCCTAAATGTAAGCATTGGTAGCTGGTGTGTGTGTGTGTGTGTGTAGGATTAGATCTGGGTGGGAACATGGGGGTGCAGCAGGGACCTCCTGGGTGGGCAGGGCCAGCAAGGGGCACAGGTAGAGGCCTGAGCCCTGGACTCACCTGCCTGTGGACCTGTCCCCACAACCCAGCTCCCCAGGCCCAGGGCTGAGGTAATGAACTTGTGAGAAGAGGGCGAAGGGGTCAGTGGGGTTGTCATCTTCAGGTGCCCAGTGGGATGACTTTGAAAATTAAAATTATAAGTCTTTCACACAGGAGACCATTTCTTTCCTATTGAGCACCTAGTACCAGTAGGTATTGTGCTAGGCCCTGGGGCTACAATTGGGTGGCTTTCTAAAGTGAATCTAATTTCCTTTTTTGTCCTTTGCTCTATCTCACTGCCTCAGAACAGGCCCCCATCAACTCCTACCCGACAATTGCAATGTCCTTTAAATGGGTCTCTTGGCTTCAGTCTCTCCCAATTGCTTCCAGCCCTCAGCACCCCATCCCACTCAGTATCCATGTGAATCTGCTGACACAGATCTGATCTTGTCACTTTCTTGCTCAAAAACATTTTATATAACCTGTGTTAACAGTTTTATGAGTGTTCTTCCAGAAATGTTCTATCTATACATAATCTCTTCCTCCCTTCCTCTCTCTCCCTCTGTCTCTCTCCCCCTTGCATTTCTGTGTGCGTACACACACACACACACACACACACACATCCCTATATCCTTTGTTTTACTTAGGCAGGATCTCAACATGTATGTTCTGTTCTGTATTACTGTTTTGGTGGTTTTCCAATTTAGCGCACTTTGAAGTTCTTCACTGTTTTTAATGGCTGTTGGCTGTTGTGGTATAGAAATATTCTGGGATGGTACTGAGAAATCCCTTTCAGGGCCTGGGGTGTCCTTGACCCGAAGCTTTTGTGATGCTTTTCTGAGTGATAATTTTGATAGATCGTTAATGAGCTTAGTAGTCATAAGCCAATTGTTTCAAAGGGATTTTCATAATTTTGTGTTGGTAGGAATTGAATAATTAATATAATGAGTTTAATTTATTATAAGACTTTTTTTATGATAAAATACCTTCTCGTGTTAAGTTTGCTTTAAGGGGTGGGAAGAGGAGAAGAATCTAAATGTTTTGTTATTGTTTTGGTTATTTGAAAAAGTAAAATTTAACTATATAAAGATGATGGACCAGGCCTGGTTAAGAAAAAGAACTGAACAGAAGCAGGAATACTTATCAAAACATCCACTGAGTACTTGTGAACCAGGCACTGTTCTAAGTGCTTTACAAGGATTAACATGTTTAATCATCCCTACAGTCTAGGATGAGGAAGCCAGATCTAAAGGGGTTAAATAGCTTTCTCGAGATCCCATAAATTTTCTGGAACATACAGAAATGCTGGATATATATTTTTTGTAATGTAAATATGCAATTCAATTCAAAACAAGAAAGGTACATGTTCAGGTGCCACAAATGAAGAGATAATTCTATATTTACCTTGGTGAGCTGAGTACTTTAGGGACTGTAGCATACATTCCTTATGGTGTTTGTTATAAATTAATGGTTATGGGGCAACAAGAATCAAAGCCTCTGAACTTGAACACAGCAGGAAGCTTGAAGAGGTTGATTATAGATCAGAAGTAAAAAAATGTCCCAGGCCATGGATAGAAATAGAATTACCCACAAGAAATTGGAGAACAAGCTGGATCCACACATGGGATCTAACTTTTAGCCACTCGTGATGTACAAAAATCCCAAGATAGAAACGGAGAAAAAAATTTGAGAATTTGTGACCCCTTAAGACTTATGCAGAGGCAACTAGGGGGAGGTCTCCACGATCTGGGGCACTGGCAGGAACAATTCCACCATCACACTGAAAGGATAATTCCCATTGAAGATGAGCTCATAGGCAGAAATTATAAAACATTTTGGTCTTAAGGAAGACCAATATGAAGAATATAAATTATTAAACATGATCATAACAAATTATAAAACATTTGAGAAAGTCCAACATAAAGAAATACATCCCACAAAAAATGGGAGAGTTGACACATGAGAAAATAGAAACAATACAATAATATTTAAAAAGACTTTAAAAACTTGTGTTTCATTTCGGAAGTGAGTGCGTGACATAATTACCTTCTTGGGATTTCAAAGTACAACAATTAAGTCTCTCCTGGCCTCAGTCAGATGATAACAAGTTTTAGCAAACTTGGCATTCATAAGTACTTGACCTTGGATGGAGGAAAAGGTTAGAAATATTTGTGTGTGGAGAAGGTAAGTGTATCAGTTTGCTAGGGCTGCTATAACAAATTACCACAGACTGAGAGGCTTAAGCAACAGAAACTTCTCACAGTTCTGGAGACTGGAAGTTCAAGATCAAGGTATCAGCAGGTTTGTTTTTCAGAAACCTCTCTCCTTGGCTTGCACATGGTGGCTTTCTCTCTGTGTTCTGTCTTTCCTCTGTGTGTGCACACACGTTTGTGTCCTAATTTTCTCTTCTTATAAGGACACTGATCTTACTGGATTAGGGACCACCCATATGACCGCATTTTACTTTAATTACCTCTTTAAAGGCCCCATTGGCCAGGTGCAGGGCATCACGCTTGTAATCCCAGAACTTTGGGAGGCCGAGGCAGGTGGATCACCTGAGGTCAGGAGTTCGAGACCAGCCTTACCAACATGATGAAACCCTGTCTCTACTAAAAATACAAAATTAGCTGGATGTGGTGGCACACATCTGTAATCCCAGCTACTCAGGAGGCTGAGGCTGGGGAATTGCTTGAACCCGGGAGGTGGAGGTTGCAGTGAGCCAAGATTACGTCATTGCACTCCAGCCTACGCAACAGAGCCAGAGTGAGACTCCATCTCTAAATAAATAAAAAAATAAAGGCTCTATCTTCAAATATAGTCACATTCTGAAGTACTGGGGGTGAAGATTTCAACATATGAATTTTGAGATTACACAATTTAGCCCATAACAGCTCAAATGCCTTTGTTTCTGCTTTTAAATCCCAATAAAAAAATCACTAATTGTGTGACCTTGGAATAGTTACATAATCACGTTTTGCTTCATTTTCTGCTTTGCAAAATTGGGGTGATAAACAGCACCTGTTTCATAGAGTTGCTGTTAGAATTAAATAAATTAATGTATGTAAAACTGTTAGAAATAAATACGCTTAAAGTGCTTAACGAGATAAAGGAATACAATCTATCAAATAAGAAAAGAAAATTATTATTTTTTAAGGTAGAAGTTGTAGAAATAAAAAATATTGATGTAGGCTGGGCACAGTGGCTCACGCCTGTAATCCTAGCAGTTTTGGAGGCCAAGGCAGGCAGATCACTTGAGGTCAGGAGTTCAAAACCAGCCTGGCCAACATGGTGAAACCCTGTCTCTACTAAAAATATAAAAAAATTAGCTGGGCGTGGTGGCGGGTGCCTGTAATCCCAGCTACTGGGGAGGCTGAGACAGGAGAATCGCTTGAACCCAGGAGGCGGAGGTTGCACTGAGCCAAGATTGCGCCACTGCACTCCAGCCTGGGTGACAGAGTGAGACTCCGTCTCAAATATATGTATAAAATCTTAAATAGAGATGACTTTAGGTTTCGTGAGATTTAAAGGGAATGCTTCCAGTTTTTGCCCATTCAGTATGATATTGGTTGTGGGTTGGTCATAAATAGCTCTTATTATTTTGAGACATGTCCCAACATGCACACGTATGTCTATTGTGGCACTATTCACAATAGCAAAGACTTGGAACCAACCCAGATGTCCATCAATGATAGACTGGATTAAGAAAATGTGGCACATATACACCATGGAATACTATGCAGCCATAAAAAATGATGAGTTCATGTCCTTTGTAGGGACATGGATGAAGCTGGAAACCATCATTCTCAGCAAACTATTGCAAGGGCAAAAAACCGAACACTGCGTGTTCTCACTCATAGGTGGGAATTGAACAATGAGAACACTTGGACACAGGAAGGGGAACATCACACACCAGGGCCTGTCGTGGGGTGGGGGGAGGGGGGAGGGATAGCATTAGGAGATTTACTTAATGTAAATGACGAGTTAATGTGTGCAGCACACCAACATGGCACATGTATACATATGTAACAAACCTGCACGTTGTGCACATGTACCCTAGAACTTAAAGTATAATAATAATAATAATAATAATAAAGATTTAGTGAGATTGAGTGATTTGGAAGAGATATCTGAGAAAATCACCCAGAATGAAGCACCAGCAGGTAAAGAGATGGAAAATATGAAAGAAGCAAAAACAAAATCTACAGAATAAATTTTAAAAACTCAAGGAGGAGAGGTTACTTTCAAAGAAAAAAGACTGAGGATTTTTCAAGGTTTGGAGAAAGACCTGAATTCTGGGTGAATGAAAGTGAATTCACACCTGAACAGCCCATAATGGAACTGCAGAACATCAAGGAGAAAGAAAAAATCATAAAAGCCATCAAAAAGAAAACAGATTAATGATGATCCTGGAAAGCCAAGCACTGTCCCCTGACCACAGGGATTTTTCTCCACACCTCTCCCCTCCCTTCCTCACAACCCAACGGAGCACCCACTGTGTGCTGGGTCTTGTGCTCTCCACTGAAATGTTCTCCTCTGCTTCTTACATTTTACTTTTCTTCCTGGTCTAGCCCAGGCCTTACCTCTTCCTCCAGGAAGTCTTCCTGACTGCACCTGTTCTCATCACTTCCCACTGTCACTGTCACAGTCCACCTCAAACCTGCCCTCACTGGCCTCTGTTTCTTGCGTGTTGGTCTTTCCTGCCATGTAAATACTAAGCACTTGGAGCTCTGGGACTTGGCCCAGGATCTTTCTCTTCTGCTCCTCCCCAGTCAGCATGGTGCTGGCTACACAGGGTGTGTTCAGTGAATATGTTTGAACACTCAATCAGTTGATCCCTGGGAGTCAAATATACATTAAATTTGCATGCCGAATCAAGCTTCTTCGTACAAGCTTTTCAGGTCCTTTTGGAATCATGTGTTCCTATTAAGTGACTGGGCCAGGTTAGAGTTAATGGGCTCCCTTAAACCACATTTTAAAGGCTTTCATTATATTACTCACCAGTATTTTTAAAATAATGACATTTATTTATTTATTTATTTGTTTATTTATTTCTTATTTTTGATTTTTGAGACAGGGTCTCACCCTGTCGCCCAGGCTGAGAGCAGGGGCACGATCTCCACTCATTGCAACCTCTGCCTCCCGGGTTCAAGCGATTATCATGCCTCAGCCTCCTGAGTAGCTGGGACTACAGGTGTGTGCTGCCATACCTGGCTAATATTTGTGTTTTTAGTAGAGGTGGGGTTTCATCATGTTGGCCAGGCTGATCTCAAACTCCTGATCTCAAGTGATCCACCAGCCTTGGCATCCCAAAGTTCTGGGATTACAGGTGTGAGCCACCACACCCGCCTAGTCCCTTACACTTCACTCATCTTTAGAATACGTCTTCTGTGGCTGTATCTAAAGGCATCAACGTTAAGGTGATTCCCTGACCTCCTGTGGGGTATGAGTCTGGCTGGGCAGTCTGGGTTTGCTGAGGACCCCCGATATGGGCTGGCCTTTTGGAGGGACTTTTGAGAATTCCAAGGTCAGACTTACATGACCATCTGTCTCAGAACTGGGGAGAGGGTAGATCAGAACAGGAGCAAGAGGACCCAGGAGCCATCCAGGAGGTCCCTCCGACCTGGGGGCAGTCAGGGAAAGCTGACCTTCCAGGAAAAGAGGGGCCGAGGTGTCATGGACACAGTTGGCTCTGAGCCATGGGAACCATTGGGAGCTGAGCAGCCAACCACAGACCCCGTGAAAGGACTTCGTCCAGTGGAGGGGAGGGGAACAAAGGACAGGGCCTCCCACATCCCTGGCTCAAGACTAAGACAAAAAGCCTACCCTGAGCTAAATGTGACTGCCTTTCAATCTTTCCAGCTTCTGCAGCCTCACCCACGCTGCCTGGTGGTGACCTGCAGTGAGGTGGTTTATATCTTCTGGCTGCATGCCAGCAAATGACTCATCCTTCTGGGGATAAGCTCACGGCCCAGGGAGCCTTGGGCATGGTTGTGGTGCATAGAGAAGAAAAGGATTCGCTGCCAGGTGCTAAATCTGATGGGTCCCTACCATGGGTGAGACGCTGGGTAGAGAGATTCACATCTGCCCTGCCTGGAAAGGTAACATTCATCCTTTCACTAATGAGTGCTTATTGGGCCACAGTGATGTATCAGAAACTGTTGGAGATACTGAGTTGCAGTAGCAAAAAAAGCATTCAGAATCTCTGCTCTCACGAAACTTAGGGTCCATTATGATTTTTTTTTTTTTTTTTTTGAGATGGAATCTCGCTCTGTTGCCCAGGCTGGAGTGCAGTGGTGCGATCTCGGCTCACTGCAACCTCCGTCTCCGGGGTTCAAGCGATTCTCCTGCCTCAGCCACCCGAGTAGCTGGGACTGCAGGTGCCCGCCACCACACTGGGCTAACTTTTTATATTTTTAGTAGAGATGGGGTTTCACCATATTGGCCAGGCTGGTCTCGAACTGACCTTATGATCTGCCTGCCTCTGCCTCCCAAAGTGCTGGGATTACAGGCGTGAGCCACTGTGCCAGGCCCTCTTATGACATTTTACCTTCATTTTTCAGAGGAGGAAACAGATCCCAAAAGGCCAGAAAAATGGCCCCACTCACCCGTGTAGTATGTGGCCGAACCAGAAGAGCAGCCAACTCCTGCCTGGCTCCCCACCCCTGAGCTTTCCAGACTCTCCCGGGCCCTGGGAAGTCCATCCTGCTGAGCACACGTTTTGCTCAGTGCATCCACTTGAAGAGCGACCTTAACTGAAAGAGCTCATGGCTCATCTTCTGATTCAGGCCTGCCTGTGTGGAGCGCTGGACAGACTTCCTCCTGACTAATGAGCCTTCGCATCCTAATTGGGCCAGGGCTGGGCCTACATGCTGCCATCGTTCCTGGAACGTGCTTGGCCAGATGAGTGGGAGGCAGACGTTGGGGACTCCCTTAGGTGTATATAGGTCATGGACCTGATAGAGGAGGCCTTGAGACCCGAGGAGAGTCCAAGAGAATGCAGGAGCCACGGCACTTCTAGAAGCCGGGCTCCCACCACTGCTGGACGCACACCCCAACTTCACAACTGGGCCCTGATCCCAATCTGGCTTGAGACACTCCTGGAGGTACGGCTTATCTCTAATTAACTTACACGTTCCTTTGTTGATATAAACAAGAGCTGTTGTTCCTGCTGGATAAGTCTGAAGCGGGGTGCGATGCTTGGAAACGCCTTGACAAGGCCCATTTTAAAGAGCATGACAGTCGCGGCCCCTCCACACCCACTGGGATTGCACCCCGCTTGGTTCTTGGGATGTCCAGCGGTCATGCTGGATGGGACCGTGTGCAGAAGGCTCAGTTCAGCCGGCTCAGGAACACTCCCCGATTCTGCCCTAAAGTCACTGCTGGTTTGAACTCCCAAGAGGAGGCCCCACAGTCCTGGACCAGTGTGGAGTCAACACCGCAGTTCTCAGTTTGGCCTGGGAACTCCAGCAAAGCACGGGGCCAAGCGGACTTGTGGAACCCACTGGAAATGGGTTTTTCTTGGGGAAAGAGGCTGACCATGCGTGGGGCTTGCTACCTCCAGGGTTGCTCTGCCAGTGCGGTGAGCTGACTGGAGGCAGAGCTGCCTGCTGTTGGGAGAGACGGCATTATTCTGATGTGGGAGCCAGCAGGTCAAGTCCCACCCCAAACTCAGCCAAGAACAAAGGTGTTTCCTCTGGGAAAAGCTGCCCGGGGCACCAATTCCCCACTCCCCACAACTGTTGACTCCCTTTGGTTGTTGTGGAATCCCAGAGGCAGGGACCAGGGCTTCTCTGTTTATCTGTTTCCCGCACTGGCAGGTGCTCCATACAGATCTGTGAAATGCCAAGCATCTCCCCGAAACGGGCAAGGTGAATGCCGGCAGGGAGGCCCCAGGCTTTGCAAAGTGCTCACGAGGTTGTGCTCCCAACAAGACATGGAGAGAAGGCAGACAGGGGTCCCCCGATGTTGTCTTTGGTCAGGGACTTCACAGAATGTTCAGACATCAGAATCCCAGCTGTGGGGCTTGTGGCAGGAAATCCCAGTAGTTGGGTCCTGGAATCTGGCAGATCCAGGCTCAGAACCACTCATCTCCACCACCAACTGGTTGCGTGCTCCTGGGGAAGCCTCTCTGACCCACTTCTCTGTTTCCCCACATCTGTGATAGGATGTAAAGGCCAGCCTGAGGGGCTGCGTGGGAGAAGTGAGATTTCACATGCGAGATGCTTGGCTCTGGGTTTGGTACCGGCAAGGCCAGAGCAGCACCAGCCACTGGTAGCCTTAGTGGGACCCTATGAAATTGCTCCTGTTTGGCTATTTTAACCTACAAAATGGCAATTTCTCAGAATTCAACCTGATAGTGTCACCGCTGACATTGTCTGGCTACTCGAGTGTGAGGCTGGGTTTTGCTGAGACCCTTGTCCACCCCACCCAGGGGGATTCAGGTTCCAGCTCCTTACCCACCCACACTCCCTTGATCCTCATCTAGGCTCAGCCCCTAGAAATGGAAGGGGCCTGGGTGGGCACCTCACATAGCTCCCTTCCCACCAGATGGGGCAGCTGAACCCAGGAAGGTAGATTCTTGCCAAAGGTGCACAAACTATTAGGAGTGGACGTAGGACCAGAATCCAAATTTTTGGACTCCTAATTCAGTTCTCTTCCCACTACATCAGCCTAGAGCAGCTGCCAATGTTTGAAGCCAGGGGGCTGGGTCAAGGTGAGCCAGCTGTTTATAAGATGTGCTGAAGCCTGGCATGGGATTTAAAGAGGTGCAGGCATTTTCAGGACTTCTCTCGGAGGGAGTGCTGCATGGGCTTAGAAGCGTCTTTAGTCCCAGCTCTGCCACTTGAGGGTTAGGAGAGCTCGTTTTCCTCATCCGTACAATGGAATAATTACAGCAGCTACTTGGTAGGGTGTTGCAAGGGTTAGATTAATCAATATTTGTAAATTGCATTGTCAATAATAAAATTTGTAAATACGATTTACAAACATTTTAAGACAATATTGGAGAGCACCGAAAGAGCGTCCAGCACTTTGTAAGGCCGTGTAAGTGTTTGGTATTATTATTATTCGAGGCGGAGTCTTGCTCTGTCACCCAGGCTGGAGTGCAGTGGCACGATCTTGGCTCACTGCAACCTCTGTCTCCTGGGTTCAAGTGATTCTCCTGCCTCAGCCTCCTGAGCAGCTGGAATTACAGGTGCCTGCCACCATGCCCAGCTCATTTCCGTATTTTTAATACAGACGAGGTTTCACCATGTTGGTCAGGCTGGTCTCAAACTTCTGACCTCGGGTGACCTGCCAGCCTCGGCCTCCCAAAGTGCTGGGATTACAGGTGTGAGCCACTGCGCCCAGCCTGGTATTATTCTTATGAGGACACTTGGGGATTGATGTGGGTGGGTGTGAGTTGGGGCCAGGGCTGAGGCATTGCTGAGGATGAGAGACAAGAGCCCTTAAGCTGACCCTGGGGTCCTGTTTTTCCTCCCCGACCTCCAGTGCCTGGCTTTGTCTCGACATACACACAAGACAAACACTTGAAAGACCAGCAGATTGCAAAGGGTTGGGGTGAGGAGGAGTCCACAGCTTTCTGCCTCCACACTGTCATCTCTTCCATAAGGAGCATCACTCCACACCTCCCACGTCTCACAGAGTCCGGGGTTAGTGAGGGCAAATGAGGTGATCCCTGTAAAGTGCTTGTACAGGTTCTGGTCCTAGCAAGCCCTAGCTAGGTGTTTGGCAACAATCGTAACCCTTCCATCCCCTGAAGAATGCAAATTCCACGAGAGCAAGGATCTTGGTCTGGTTTATTGATGATGTAACCCAAGTTCCTAGATCCATGCCGGGAACATGGTAGAAACACAGTAAATACTTGCTGCAAGAAATAATAACTTTGTCCCCACCCTCAAAGAGATTAGAATCTAGGCCGGGTGTGGTGGCTCACGCCTGTAATCCCAGCACTTTGGGAGGCCAAGTTGGCAGATCACCTGAGGTCAGGAGTTTGAGACCAGCCTGGCCAACACAGTGAAACCCTGTCTCTACTAACAATACAAAAAATTTAGCTGAGCATGGTGGCGGGTGCCTGTAATCCCAGCTACTTGGGAGGCTGAGGCAGGAGGATGGCTTGGACCCTGGAGGCAGATGTTGCAGTGAGCCAAGATCGTGCCACTGCACTCCAGCATGGGCAACAAGAGCAAAACTCCGTCTCAAAAAAAAAAAAGGAGATTAGAATCTAAAGGAGGAATCTGGAATACAGTCACAGACACTATGGAAATCAGTTCCGAATACTTTAACCTCACATGTTCCCAATGCCTCCCCCGGTTTACTTTCCCGATCATGTTGATTCCTCTGCTCTCTAAGAGCCAGGCCCCTCCCAGTCACCACTGTCTCTGCTTCATCCAGGCTTTTGTTTGATCTCACTGGAAAACTGCAACATGCTCACCTTCCGTGCTATTCCCCCTGAAACTAAAAGGGGCACTTACTAAAAATAAATCAGGTTGGGTCACTCCCTTGTCTAAAAATGTTTGAAATCTTCCCATTGCCTCCAGGCTAAAATCCAACTCCTATGGCCAAGAAGCACATGCGAAGATGCTTAGCCTCCTTAGTCATCAGGGAAATGCAAATCAAAAGCCACAGTGAGATGCCACTTCGCACCCACTAGGAAGGCTGGAATCAAAATAACTAAAAGGACATAATAACAAGTGTTGATGAGGATGTGGAGCAAGTGGAACCCTCGCACATTTCCTGTGAAAATGTGGAGTGGTATAGCTGCTGTGGAGGATAACTGGGCAGATCCTCAAAAAGTTAAATACAAAATGACTGTATGACCCAGCAATTCTGCTCCTAGGCAGATACCCTAGAAAACTGGAGGCATATGTCTGCACAAAAACTTGCACACTAGTGTTCATAACAGCATTAGGCAAAATAGCCCAAACACCAGAAACAGCCCAAATGCCCATCCGCTGATGAATTCATAAATAAAATATGATTTATTAGCTGGGCATGGTGGTGTGCACCTGTAATCCCAGCTACTCAGGAGGCTGAGGCAGGAGAAAC
This sequence comes from Nomascus leucogenys, assembly GCF_006542625.1. Lineage (NCBI taxonomy): Eukaryota > Metazoa > Chordata > Mammalia > Primates > Hylobatidae > Nomascus > Nomascus leucogenys. Next base: position 133,577,727 of record NC_044402.1, read on the forward strand.
CCGGGAGGTGGAGGTTGCAGTGAGCCAAAATCGCACCATTTCACTCCAGCCTGGGAGACAGAGCAAGACTCTGTCTCAAAAAAAAAAAAAAAACAAAGTGACTTAGTCTATTTGTGTTGCTATAACAAAATACCACAGACTGAGTAATTTATAAATAATAGAAATTTATTTCTCTGGAGCTGGAAAGTCCAAGATCAAGACACCAGTAGGTTCAACGTCTGGTGAAGGCTCGGTCTCTGCTTCCAAGATGGTGCTGTTATATATAAAGTTTTGGTGCCACAAAAGGAATAGCACTCGAATATAAAATTTTCTTTTCAATTCTCAGCAAGGCAAGTTACTTCTATAGAAGGGTGTGCCCTTACAGATGGCGCAATGGTGAGCACACACTTGGACAAGGGAGAGGAAGGGGTTCTTATCCCTGACTCACGTGGCCTCTACTGCTGCGTCGTTCCCCTATTGGCTAGGGTTAGACCACACAGGCTAAACTAATTTCGATTGGCCGGTTTAAAGGGAATGATGGGATAAGTGCTTTAGGTGGGAATCAGGGAAGAGCAGGTAGCAGGTAATTGGAACGAGTCAGAGTGGAGCAGGTAATCGAAAAAGGTTGCTTTATGAGGAAGTTAAGTTTAAAAGTAGAAGGCAAAGAATTTAACATACTGACATATTAATTCTTTGAAAAGAAATTTAGAACTCATGTCTAACAGTGCCTTGTTGCTGCATCCCCTGGAGGGGACGAACACTGTGTCCTCACATGGTGGAGGGGGACAAACCACTCCCCTAAGCTCTTTCATAAAGGTTCTAGTCTCTTCCATCCTCATGGCCTGGTCCCACCTCTTAATACTATTGCACTGGGGATTAAGTTTTGACATGAATTTTGAAGAGGATACAAGCATTCAAACCATAGCTGTGGTGTAGCCATACAATAAAATATTACTGAGCCATGAAAAGGAATGAGGTACTGACACATGCGACAACCTGGACAAACCTTGGAAACATGGTGCTTGGTGGAAATGCCAGTTGCATGGGCCGCATGGCATATGACTGCATTTACATGAAATGTCCAGAACAGGCAAATCCAGAGAGACCGGACATAGATGAGTGGTTGCCAGGGGCTGAGGGGACTGGGTAATGGAGTGTAAATCAGAAGTAAAATGCTAAGTCCCCCCAATGAACTGAATGGACCCTTCCTCAGCTAAGGGCATTCCCAAGTTAATTTGAAAAACTAGTTCAGACTATGATGGGAAGTGAGGGTCAGAGGTCAGACATGTCTCCCACCTTCCTCCTTTTGGAATTCAGATACAGCTGACCAGCATTAACATTAAAACAAATCTTTTTTTTTTCTTTTTTTTTTTGAGGCGGAGTCTCTATCACCCAGGCTGGAGTGCTCACTGCAACCTCTGCCTCCCAGGTTCAAGCAATTCTCCTGCCTCAGCCTCCCAAGTAGCTGGGATTACAGGCGCGTGCCAGCACACCTGGCTAATTTTTGTATTTTTAGTAGAGACAGGGATTCTTCATGTTGTCCAGGCTGGTCTCAAACTCCTGACCTCAGATGATCCACCTGCCTCAGCCTCCCAAAGTGTTGGGATTACAGGCGTGAGCCATTGCACCTGGCTAAAACAGATCTTAAGGCTGATGAAATGGATTTTTTGTAGCAATAAGACACCAAATTCCAAACTAACTCTAGCATAGCATCACAGGACAGATAGTAGGTCCTGAATGAAATTAAAGTATTTTACCCCCCAAATGTATTTCCTCGACATATTTTGAAATGGCCCTGCAAAGCTGTCTCTTGTGAGGAAACATCTGCGTTCTGTAGAGAATCCCCTTCCCTTTCCAGGCCTCTTCCTGATCCAGGAGAGAATTAACTAAGACCCTGGCATCTTTTTCATTCTGTGAAGAGCTCTGAGGCCTGCCACCTGGAGGCCTCCTCTGCGTGATGAGACCTTGGTCTCCACAACCGCTCATCTTAACCCAGACATTCCTTTCTACTGATTCCAGGTCTTTAGATAAACTCTTTTGACCAACTGCCAATCAGAAAATTTTCGGAATCTAACTATGATCTGGAAACTGCCTTCCCTACCCCCACCTCAAGTTGTCCCGCCTTTCCAGACAGAACCAATGTACATCCTACATGTATTGATTTATGTCTTAAGTCTCCCTAAAATGTATAAAACCAAGCAGTACTCTGACCACATTGGGCACATAGGATCTCCTGGGGCTGTGTCAAGAGCCATTGGTTACTCATATTTGGCTATAAATCTCTTTTATAGCCAAATAGTATAAATAGTATAGTACAGTATAAATCTCTTCAAATATTTTACAGAGTTTGACTGTTTTCATTGACAGGGGAGTGACTGCTCACAAGTATGGGATTTCTTTTGGGGTGGTGAAAATATTCTGGAATTGGATAGTGGTGATGGCTGTATAACTTTATGAAAATACTAAAAAACCACTGAATCATACATTTCTCAAACTCCTGACCTTAGGTGATCCACCCGCCTCGGCCTCCCAAAGTGCTAGGATTACAGGCGTGAGCCACTGCACCCAGCCTGAATCATACGCTTCTAAAAGGTACATTTTATAGTATGTGAATTATATCTCTATTTTATTTTATTTTTTGTTTTGAGACAGGGTCTCACTCTGTTGCCCAGACTGGAGTGCAGTTGCGCTATCTCAGCTGACTGCAACCTCCACCTCTCGGGCTCAAGCAATCCTTCCACCTCAGCCTCCCAAGTAGCTGGAACTACAGACATGTGTCACCATGACTGGCTAATGTTTGTATTTTTTGTAGAGATGGGATTTTGCCATGTTGCCCAGGCTGGTCTGGAACTTCTGGACTCGAGCAATCCACCTGCCTCTGCCTCTCAAAGTGCTTGGATTACAGGCTTGAGCCACCGTGCCTGGCCACATATCTCAATTTTAAGCATGTGGTTCTCTTCTTGAGGGTGGGCCAGCCAGTGGCTTCGCTCCCTAGTTCTAGCCTGAAGCCCCTGTTCTCTCCCTTGCCCCATCTTCTCTCTAAGGCATGAGCCACCAGTTCTGGTCACGCTCACCTCATGGAGCCCACCAGCCCCTTTCCCAGGCCTTAGGCTGGACCCCTACTCAACCCCAAAGGCCCGGTGTATGTCTTGCCTTGTGATTCCTCCCAAAGACGTCTCTGTCTTGTTTTCCCTCTAGAATGTCTTTATAGATTTCCTCAGCTGGCCGGGCATGGTGGCTTATGCCTGTAATCCCAGCACTTTGGGAGGCTGAGGCGGGCGGACCACCTGAGGTCAGGAGTTCAAGACCTGCCTGACTAACATGGAGAAACCACGTCTCTACTAAAAATACAAAATTAGCCGGGCGTGGTGGTGCATGCCTGTAATCGGGAGGCTGAGGCAGGAGAAGCACTTGAACCCGGGAGGCGGAGGCTGTGGTGAGCCAAGATTGCGTCATTGCACTCCAGCCTGGGCAACAAGAGCTAAACTCCATCTCAAAAAAAAAAGATTTCCTCAGCTAACCTTCCCTCCTTTCCTCCCACATTGTATAGAGAAGGCCAGCCATTGTAATCTGTACAGAAATTTTGGCCCTGAGGACATTTTAAATACAAACATTTTAAACTGAATTATACCAACTCTGCTGAATTTCCATCAAGGACACACTTTCCAGAGCCCACTCTATGGAGCTTAAATAAATCCTTGATCAATTTTCGAGAGAACACTGTGAAACTGCATAGTTCTCCATTTTCATTTTTACTTGTTATGATATTTGATTCTTTCCCGCTGACATTTTCTAACAAGATTTCAGCATAGGCCTCCCGATGTCCATCAAGGCCTGTTTTCTTGGATTGTAATTTGCAGGTCTAGATTTTGTCACCAAGCCATGAATCTCCCACCCAAGTTTAGGGAATAGCACATTTTTTCCTTGTGCAGCTTTTGCCCTTCTAAGTTTTATTTTCTCGCATCGTCCTAATATTAATGTTCACTGTGGTTGAATGAAAGACCGATAGATTACAATTATTTCTCAGAGAAGCTAAGTTTTAAATAGATAACGCACGCATGTGGTAGAAAAATGAGAGCAGTACGAGAGGGTGCACAAAGGCAAACCTTGCCCCTCTTGCCGGCCTCTTGCCCACTTGCCCTCTGCAAGGGCTGTCTCTCAGACAGGGAGCCCAGGACGCTGGCTCTGACATGGAGACCCAAGGCAGGCAGGAGCCTCCGGGGGAAGGGGAGGAGCAGCAGAGAAAGAGGCGGCTGCAATGCAGTCTCAGGGAAGGCCCAGCCGCCCCAAGGGAGCTCCGGAGCGGCACTGTTCCTGGTTAGGAGGTCAGGAAGAGGGTCTTTAGGCTCTGGGTGGACCAATCATCACGCAGCCCTTCTTGGGTATGACCTGGGGCAGATTCTTCATCTAGGAACAACTGGCCTGTCCTCCCCAGGCCAGGGCCCTGCAGCCAACACCTGGGGGATGCATCCTCCTAAAGGGACCTAGGCAGCTCAGCCCGAAAACCACTGTCACCCACTGTCCCCAAGTTACCTTTGTCCCCTCCCTACCCTTTTTAGCAGAAGACTTATTTTTAATTGTTATTTTCTTAGACCTCTGGAGCACCCCACACCCCCAGCCTGGGTTAGCTGTCAGGAGCCGCTGTCTCTTCCTTTCCCACTGCCGCGCCGCCCCCTCGCTGCCTCAGGGGGAGCCCACGCAGCGGGGGAAGCCGGGCCTCAGCCTCAGGCAGCCTGGGGAGCAGAGCCTTAGAAGCCATGCTTTTTCTTTTTCCTTTCTTTTGAAACAACTTTCTAGGGCTCTGGAGTTCTGAAAAGCTCCCATGTGTCACTTTCCGGCATTTGGGCAGCTGCCGAATGCCACCCGGCCTGCACTGCTGTCCTCCCAAGGTTTGCCCCTGGATTGATGGTCTGGGTTTGGCAAAAGCAGCTGGAGGTTATCGAAAATCTGTTGCAAGGAGCGTTGTTAACTTAGAGTAAAAATCTAATCCAAAACACACTTTTGCAATACCCCCTCCCGATATCCACCGAGGCAAAGGCAGAATTAAGAAGCAGGGTCTTGAGACGTAGGAAAGGAGAATGAACCCCACGCGGGAGGAGGACAGGCCGCCCCGACTTTGGTCCACTCTGCCAGGGGGTGAGCACCGCCTGTCTTGATGAATGACTCGGCCCATCTCAGATGTGGCTGCAGGTGACACATCTTCTCTTCCTGTCCACCCCCAGCCCCATGGCGTCCCTCCCTGTCCTGCAGAAGGACAGCGTGTTTCAGTCGGGAGCCCAAGCCTACAGAATCCCTGCCCTGCTCTACCTGCCTGGGCAGCAGACCCTGCTGGCCTTCGCGGAACAGCGGGCAAGCAAGAAGGATGAGCACGCGGAGCTGATCGTCCTGCGCAGAGGAGGCTACGATGTGCCTACCCGCCAGGTTCAGGTGAGGCAGGAGGTGTCTGCCCTGGCTCCCCAGGGCTCTGCCACACCCTTTGCTGCTGTGATCAGGGGCCAGGCCTGGATCTCAAGAAATAAAGGGACAACTTTATCCCTCAATGGCTGCGGTACGGAGGACAGATAGAGCAGAGAAAGTGCCCCCAGTGGTCACCTGGACCTCTGGATTCACCGTGAATTAGTCCAGTTGCCCTCCATCTGTTTTCCTGAATGACTGAATGAGGTGCCCAGCATCCCTGATGACCTGAGGGAGGAATAGTTCAGTGTTGCATAATGGAGGGTTGTGTCCTTTGAGTAAAATTAACTTGGGGACCTGGGGTGGGGTGATGGCTTGTATCCTGAAGTTCCATCTTGTAGATTAAATAATTAATCCTGACGATAGCACCCAAGGCTGGCTGATCATATTTGAAGAGTTTAATATTATCATTCCTTTGTGGTCATTACTACACAGCTGTTCAAAGCATGGGATTTGAAGCAGGTGGACCTGGGTTCAAGTCCTGGTTCTGCCACTGACCAGAGGTGTGGCCTAGGCAACTCCTCCTCCCTGTCACAGTCTCTTGCTCACTGTAATAATGGAGCTATTAACACCTGTTCCCCAGGGATTGAGGCATTAGATGAGACCGTGGATGTTAGACTTTTGGCGCTATGTCTGTGCTTAGAATTGCTCAATGGGGGTAGCTGTTAATAAATGGGGACAGACAGCACATGTGACATAGACTTGGGGATTCTGGAAGCTCAATGTGACTCCTCCTTGGCTACATGAGTAGGATATGGAGTGTAGAAGGTGAGAGGTGACTGTCACATTCTGTCTTGTACTGGTTAGGTTGTTGCACCTCCCGCCAGGGCTTTGCTATTCAAGGACGGCGAGCTGGACTGGGGTGGGAAGTGGAGGAACCAGGATGAAGTTGGGAATGGCTCATGCACGAGTCATCTTCATATCTTGTGGTCTGGCAGGTGGGTGTTCTGTAAATGCATATTGATGGCAATGGAAGGAACAGAATCACTCAGCCGAGTGTGGCTGCCTTGGAGGGGTGAGGTGGTGCCCCGGGCCCCGCAGCTCTGGGGAAAGTTGCGAGGAGGATATGAGTGCTGGGTGAAGAGTTCTCCTCGATGACTTTTGACTCTAACCTGGGAGACACGCCTGTGCCCACCCCTCCCATGCGTGCAGCTCCTGGAACCATCCCCAGCTGTTTCAAGGCTGCCTTCTTCTTTCTCTCTCCCCACTCAGTGGCAAGCTCAGGAGGTGGTGGCCCAGGCCCGGCTGGATGGCCACCGGTCCATGAACCCATGCCCCTTGTATGACGCGCAGACGGGGACCCTCTTCCTCTTCTTCATTGCCATCCCTGGGCAAGTCACGGAGCAACAGCAGCTGCAGACCGGGGCCAATGTGACGCGGCTGTGCCAAGTCACCAGCACTGACCATGGGAGGACCTGGAGCTCCCCCAGAGACCTCACTGATGCGGCCATCGGCCCAGCCTACCGGGAGTGGTCCACCTTTGGGGTGGGCCCGGGGCATTGTTTGCAGCTTCACAACAGGGCCCAGAGCCTGGTGGTGCCCGCCTATGCCTACCGGAACCTTCACCCCATCCAAAGGCCGAGCCCCTCTGCCTTCTGCTTCCTCAGCCATGACCATGGGCGCACGTGGGCGCGAGGGCACTTTGTGGCCCAGGACACCCTGGAGTGCCAGGTGGCCGAAGTCGAGGCTGGGGAGCAGAGGGTGGTGACCCTCAATGCGAGAAGCCACCTCCGAGCCAGGGTCCAGGCCCAGAGCAACAATGATGGGCTTGATTTCCAGGAGTCTCAGCTGGTGAAGAAGCTGGTGGAGCCGCCGCCCCAGGGCTGCCAGGGGAGTGTCATCAGCTTCCCCAGCCCCCGCTCGGGGCCTGGCTCCCCAGCCCAGTGGCTGCTCTACACTCACCCCACACACTCCTGGCAGAGGGCCGACCTGGGCGCCTACCTCAACCCACGACCTCCAGCCCCTGAGGCCTGGTCGGAGCCGGTACTGCTGGCCAAGGGCAGCTGTGCCTACTCAGACCTCCAGAGCATGGGCACCGGCCCCGATGGGTCCCCCTTGTTTGGGTGTCTGTATGAAGCCAATGATTACGAGGAGATTGTCTTTCTCATGTTCACCCTGAAGCAAGCCTTCCCGGCTGAGTGCCTGCCTCAATGAGCCCGCGGTGCCCACCACAAGGGCCTGCCTTTCACCTGCACACCCAGCTCAGAGACTGTGGCTGCCTCTCCTTCCCATGGCCCCTGGACGTGGGGGCCACTCTGGGCTCCCTTCGGCACCCATGTGTGGGGAGAGGTGCACCTCTTGCTCTTTTCCTCCTGCATGGTTCCAGTCTTCCCAAAAGGTTCTATTTTCAGCCCAGAAACCAAAAGTGCCTGACTTCCCATAGCCCCTCCACAGGGAAGGCGTGGAGGGTCCTGCAGCGCAGCTGTCACCTTGCCTGCCTGTCCCCCACCCCCAGCTTTGTGTAGGTCTTGACAAATTTCCTAGTTCAACTCCTTCCTTCTTGGGAACCCCTCATTGTGTTCCTGGGGAAGAACTGAGATGGAAGACCATGATGTAAATTAGCAGAGATGTGTGTGTGTGTCCGTGTGTGTCTGCATGTGCATGTGTGTTCATGTGTGTCCATATGTGTCTCTGTGCATGCGTGTTTGTGTGTCATGTGTGTCCATGCATACATGTGTTTCTGTGTTCGTGTGTCTGTCTGCATGTGCATGTGCGTTCATGTGTGTTCATGTGTGTCATGTGTGCCTGTGTGTTCGCATGTGTGTTCATGTGTGTTCGTGTGAGCCTGCGTGTGCATGTGTGTTCGTGTGTGTCCATGTGTGCTTGTGTGTTCGCATGTGTTTACGTGTTCATGCGTGTCAACGTGTCTGCACGTGCATGTGCGTTCATGTGTGCATGTATGTTCAAGTGTGTCATGTGTGCTTGCGTGCACGTGTGTTCATGTGTGTCCATGTGTTTGTGTGTTAGTGTGTGCCCATATCTGCATGCATGTGTGTTCATGTATGTCTATGTGTGTCTGTGTGTGCATGTGTTTGTGTCTGTGTGTGTGCATGTGTGTTCGTGTGTGTCCATGTGTGACTGTGTGTGCATGTGTGTTCATGTGTGTCCGTGTGTGTCTGCATGTGCTTTTTTGTGTGTGTGCATGTGTGTCTGCATGTGCGTTTGTGTGTGTGTCCATGTGCGTCTGTGTGTGCCTGTGTGTTCGTGTGTCTGTGTGTGTCTGTGTGCATGTTTGTTCGTGTGTGTATTTGTGTATGTGTCCTTGCCAATGCTTTGGGGCAGACAGCATGGAGAATAGCTTTGCAGGGAGTAAGGCAGGGTCTGGGAGAATTAAGCGAGCTTAAGTAATTGTATTAGTGTGTTAGGGCTGCCAGAACGAATTACCTTAATCTTGGTGGCTTAAACAACAGAAATTTGTTCTCTCACAGTTTTTTCTGGAGGCCAGAAGCCTGAAATCAACATGTCTGAAAGGCTCTGTGCCCTCTGGAGACCCTGGTGAGCGGAGCCTTCCCTGCTTCTTCCAGCTTCTGCCGGCTCCCAGCAATGCTTGCTGGTCCTTGGCTTGTGGTCGCATCACTCCAATCCCTGCCTTCATCCTCACGTGGCCATCTCCTCCTCCTCCTCTGTCTTCTCTTCTATGTTTATAAGGACACTTGTCACTGACTGGATTTAGGGCCCACTCACATAATTCAGGGTGATTTTTTTTTTTTTTTGAGACAGAGTCTTGTCTGTTGCCCAGGCTAGAGTGCAGTGTCACCATCTCAGCTCACTGCAACCTTTGCCTCTCGGGTTCAAGCGATTTTCCTGCTTCAGCCTCCCAAGTAGCTGGGATTACAGGCACGCACCACCATGCCTACCTAATTTTTGTGTTTTTAGTAGAGACAGGGCTTCACCATGTTGGCCAGGCTGGTGTTGAACTTCTGGCCTCAAGTGATCCACTGGCCTCTGCCTCCCAAAGTTCAGGGATTACAAGCATGAGCCACTGCGCCCGGCCCAGGAGGATTTTATTTCCCAAGATCCTGAACTTAATTACATTTGCAAAGACCCTTTTTCCAAATAAAGTCTCATTCAGATTCTGGGATGTGGATATATCCTCTTGCACTTCACAAAGGAGAATATTCTAAAGGCTACTAAATGGCTCGACATCATTAGTCATCAGGGGAATGCAAAATAAAACTGTGAGAGACTTATCTACTAGAATGCCCACATTTAAAAGATTGACAACAGCAAATATCTGCAAGGATGTGGAGCCACTGGAACTCTAGTATATTTCTGCAGAAAGTAACGGACACAACCACTTTGGCAAGCGATTTGGTGGAATCCACCAAAACAAAACATGTAAATACTCCATGACCCAGCAGTTCTACTTTGGAGCACACATCCAGGAGAAATGAATGTTCATAGCTGCCGAAGACACATAGAAGATTGTTTATAGCAGCTTCATTCACAAGAGTCCTAAACTGGAAACAACCCAAATGTCAATAGAAAGTAAAATAAATAAGTAAATTAGGGGCTGGGCATGGTGGCTCATTCCTGTAATCCCAGCACTTTGGGAGGCCGAGGCGGGTGGATCACCTGAGGTCAGGAGTTCGAGACCAGCCTGGCCAACATGGTGAAACGCCATCTCTACTGAAAAATACAAAAAATTAGCCAGGCGTGGTGGCAGGTGCCTGTAATCCCAGCCACTAGGGAGGCCGAGGCAGGAGAATTGCTTGAATCTGGGAGGTGGAGTTTGCAGTGAGCTGAGATTGCACCATTGCACTCCAGCCTGGGCAACAAGAGTGAAATTCTGTCTCAAAAAAAAGAAAAAAAAGGACATTTGGGCATATTCATGAAGTGGAATATTATAATACACAACAGTGAAAGAGTGGACTACTGCTCTCCACACTAGCATGGATGGTTTTCAGACACCATAACGAGTGAAGGATATCAGACTCGAATGAGTACATACCTTATTATTCTATTTATATGAAGTTCAAGGACAGACAAAACTAAACTGTGGTCTATCAGTCGGGATAGTGGCTGCTCCTGGTGGAAGGGAGCTGTTGACTGGGACCCAGCAAGAGGGAGGCTGCTGGATGTCCTATTGCTTGATCTGGGGCTGGTTATGTGAATGATTTCGTGTGTAAAAGTTTGATGTGCTGTACATAAAAGATTTGTGTGCCACCGAGCTCGGTGGCTCACACCTGTAATCCCAGCACTTTGGGAGGCCGAGGTAGGTGGATCACGAGGTCAGGAGTTTGAGACCAGCCTGACCAACATGGTGAAATCCTGTCTCTACTAAAAATAAAAAAATTAGCCAGGCCTGGTGGTGCGCGCCTGTAATCCCAGCTAGTCAGGAGGCTGAGGCAGGAGAATCACTTGAACCCAGCAAGCAGAGGTTGCAGTGAGCTGAGGTCGCGCCATTGCACTCCAGCCTGGGCAACAGAGCAAGATTCCATCTAAAAACAAAAACAAAACAAAACAAAATAAAAAAAAAAGATTTGTGTGCCTTACTGCATATATGTTACACCTCAATAAAAAATAAAAAATGAACAAAAGAGCAGATTTGCTAGTTTAACTCCCAAAGCAATATTGTATGTTGGGTTTTAAAACTGAAATTGAATTTCAACTGAATTTCAATATTGGGTTTAAAATTGATTTTTTTTTTTTTGAGATGGAATCTGACTGTGGCACGATCTCTTCTCACTGTAACCTCCGCCTCCTTGAGGCAGTTCAAGCAATTCTGCTACCTGAGTCTCCCAAGTAGCTAGGATTACAGTTGTGCACCACCACACCTGGCTAATTTTTGTATTTTTAGTGGAGACGGGGTTTCACCATGTTGGCCAGGCTGGTCTCGAACTCCTGACCTCAGGTGACCCACCCGCCTTGACCTCCCAAAGTGCTAGGATTATAGGCATGAGCCACTGCGCCCGGCCTTTTTTTTTTTTTTTTTTTTTTTTTTGGAGACCAGTTCTTGCTCTGTTGCCTAGGCTGGAGTGCAGTGGCACACTCACAGCTCACTGAAGCCTCCCCCTACTGGGCTCAAACGATCTCGCCTCAGCCTCCCAAGTAGCTGGGACTACAAGCACGTACCACCATGCCTCACTAATTAAAAAAAAAAAAAATTAGGCCGGGCGCGGTGGCTCACGCCTGTAATCCCAGCACTTTGGGAGGCCGAGACGGGTGGATCATGAGGTCAGGAGATTGAGACCATCCTGGCTAACACGGTGAAACCCTGTCTCTACTAAAAATACAAAAAATTAGCCGGGCACGGTGGCAGGCGCCTGTAGTCCCAGCTACTCGGGAGGCTGAGGCAGGAGAATGGCGTGAACCCGGGAGGCGGAGCTTGCAGTGAGCCGAGATCGCGCCACTGCACTCCAGCCTGGGTGACAGAGCGAGACTCCGCCTCAAAAAAAAAAAAAATTGTAGAGATGGGGTCTTACTATGTTGCCCAGGCTAGCCTCAAACTCCTGAGCTTAAGTCATTCTCCTCCCTCAGCCTCCCAAAGTGCTGCAGTTATAGGTATGAGCCACCATGCCCTGCTGAAACTGAATTTTTAAATAAACGCTTTATTTCAGAATAATTTTAGATTTACATAGAAGTTACAAAGATAGTACAGAACGTTCCTGTATACTCCACACCCAGTTTCCCCGGATGTTGACATCTTACATAACTGTGGTACATTTGTTAAAACGAAGAGATTAACATTGGTACATGGTTATTTACTAAACTCTAGACTTTATTCTGATTTCACCAGTTTTTCCACTAATGTCCTTTTTTTCCCCCTGTTCTAGGATCCAATCCAGGATACATTTAGTAAAACAGAATTTTTACTGTAATAAATTTGTATCCTTAGAGACACACACATACACAGATTGATACACACAGTTCCAGAAGGTCCTCCCTTCCCGGGACCTTCCCTTAAAAACCACCTCTAAACAAATAAATAAGCAACCACAAAGAATGTGTGCTTCAGCCTCAGACTGCTGATGTGTAAATGACGGAAGAAGTAGTTCAGTCTCTGGAGCCCAGGAAGGTGGCCTTCAAATCTGCTACACAGAGCTCCACGTCCAGGCTGTGGCACTCTGTCTGGGACTACTTTGGTCAACTTTGAGCCCAACGCCACTGCCTGGGACATCTGGGTGTTGGGGTGTAGGGGTGTGTGTGTACATGTCCAGCATCCAGTCCAACTTTGGGGTTGGTGGACCAGCCTTGTTCAACGTTCCACCTGGCAACCCCACAACCGGGGTGCAGACACAGCAGGGATTCGTGGAGCCCGGGCCTCATCCACACACTCCCCTCAACACAGACCAGGGAGAACTGGAGCTCCAGGTGTGGGGAGCCCACATGGCCCTGGTTCTTGTAGATATCTGAGGCAGGGCTGCTACTGTTCACCTCACCTCTGAGCAGCTGCCCTGGTGCAGCCATCCCCTTTAGACTCCATCTTTCATCTCACCTTCTATGGCCCTATGACCTTCCTGGCCGGGCGGGTCACAGGTGCCTCTCCAGGTTTGTTTTGTGTCCCAGCTGGGACAGTGGGAGGGACCTGGACTTCTGGTGCCTGAGAGACCAGCCCTGGGAAGCCACTGGGGAAGGGATTCCAAGGCTGGGGAGGGGGCATGGCAGTTGGCATACCTGTCAATGGGGAAGAGCCAAGGCCCTGACAAGGCCTGTGTGGCTGGCTGAATAATGGCCCCCGCCGCCCACAAAGATGTCCACATCCTAATCCCTGGGAACTCTGAATGTTACTTTACATAGCAAAAGGAATTTTGCAGATGTGATTCACTTACTCTTGAGATGGTGAGATTATTCTGGATTATCCAGGTGGGACATAAATGTAATCAAAGGGTCTTTGTAAGAAGGAAGTAGAGAGAGATTCAATACAGAAGAAGGCCTTGTGAGCACTGAAGTGAGATCCTCGGCTTTGGGCTTTGCAGATGGAGGGAGGCGCCACTAGCCGGGGAATGCAGCTCTAGAGCCAGAGAAGGCAAGGAAGTTTCCCTTAGTGCCTCTGTGGGGAACGCGGCCCTGCAGACACCTTGACTTTAGCCCAGTGAAATAGACTCAGGACTTCTGCCCTTTAGGACTGTAGAGAACAAATGTATGTAGTTTTAAGTCACCAAGTTTGTGGCCATTTGTTATAGTGGCAGCAGGAAACAAATACAGCCTGGCTATTCTTGCTGTTCTTGCATGCACACCTGAGAAGTGCGTGCTGAGGAGGTGAGCGAAGAAGGGAGTGATACTGTGGCCGGCTCTGGGCCTGCCAATACCTCCCAGGATTCCTGAGGGTCATAGTGGCCCAAAGTACCACAGATCCTTCTGGATGGACTAGGGGGAATACACGAAGGAAAAGGAAGATGGAAAAGAGGTCACGTTTGCCATATTCTCCTTTCAGTCCTCCCTTTGGTCAATCCCAACATCTGATGGCTCAAGGTAAATGACAGAGGAACATTGGCATCCGTAAGCTGGGCCACCCCTGTTGTCACGGCCTTTCCTCAGACTGCAAAATCATCCATCCCACCCAGGGAATCCAGACCTTCCGTGTCTGAGAGGATTGCACCTCTCCAAATCCCCAGGGGAAGGACAGACTTGCTCTCGAGAGAGAATGGAAAGGCTGTGTTACCATGACGACCTTACAGTCCCGCCAGCTGCCCCACAGGGACATGGGCCATTTCCCAATAATTACTACTGTGGGCAGGAGGGTAAACACCCAGGCCCTTCATGGTCTACTGAACACAAGGCTGAGCTCCTTGGTGTCCTAAGAATCCTCAGTGCCGGCCGGTCGCGGTGGCTCATGCCTGTAATCCCAGCACTTTGGGGGGCCAAGGTGGGTGGATCTCTTGAGGTCAAGAGTTCGAGACCAGCCTGGCCGACATGGTGAAACCCAGTCTCTACTAAAAATACAAAAAATTAGCCAGACGTTGTGACAGGCACATGTAATCCCAGCTATCCGGGAGGCTGAGGCAGGAGAATCACTTGAACCTGGGAGTTGGAGGTTGCAGTGAGCCGAGATCACGCTCTCGTGATTACACTTCAGCCTGGGCAACAAGAGTGAAACTCAGTCTCAAAATTTAAAAAAAAAGAATCTTCAGTGCCATCTGGGTCCTTCCATTCATGGTCAAATAGTGGCCAACCTTCCAATAACTGGCCCTATAGAAGCACCCGTGGAGCCCTGCCTGCATCCTATGGACGTCTCTAGAATCTCAGAGCCCCCAGTCGGGGTGGGCTGCCTGAGGACCAGGGACATCCCCAAAGAGAGAGACACTGGGAGCCAGGTATCTGCTATCCAGACACCAGAGGTCAGAGCACTATCGGTGCTGAGGAGCTGAGCTCTTGTCGCCGTTAGGGACCCCCAGGACAAGCGTCATCATTTCCACCACGTCTCCATTCATTTCCTCTTTTTGTTGGTTCCAGGCATCTGATGGCTCATGGGAAATGACTGTGAGGTGCTGGGAGTGACAGGCTGTGTTCTTGCCTATTGCCACACTTATTGCTGAGATTTTGCAAAACGAATCCACTGAGGACCTGGGGAACTGACCAGGGTCAGTGACATAGTCAAGGCCACCTTTTCTGTATCACCCGCTAGGAGCACCAAGAGTCCAGTTTGCCTCCAAAGGATGGGAAATTCCCTGTTATACAACACATGCAGCTGAGCATCAGCAACGGGCTGGATGTCACTCTGGGAGGTGGGATTCACTGGTAACAGCACAGAGCCACTGCCCTCAAGAAATTCACGTTATGGGATAGGGTGGACAATAAACAACTAAGTAGGAAATGCAACGTCTGTACTGGTGAGCGATATCCAGGGAGCGATATGGTCAGGAGTGAGTGGGGCTGCTCGAGGACAGCCTCCCGGGGAGGTGACATTTAACAGAGGCATCGGAAAAGAGAGATAACACAGCCTGATTGTTCCCCTCACGGAGCCATAGTCAGGGATACCGGGACCTGATCAGGTCCAGCCAGCTGCCCGACCCAGGGACTTCAGCCTCCTGCTTTTCACTGAAGTCGGAGCCTGCTCCGTGGGTTTCTGCCTTCAACTTCTGGGAAGTTGCGAGAAATGCAAATTTTTTTATGTACATCATTTTGCTATGTTGCCCAGGCTATCCTTGAACACCTGGACTCAAGCAATCCTCCCACCTCAGCCTCCCAAGTAATTGGGACAACAGGCTCATGCTATTGCACCTGTCAAAAAATGCAAATTCTTGAGTCCTATCAAATTCTACAGACCTACCGAATCTGAAACCCTGAGGCTGGGGGCCCAGCAATCTGTGTTTTAAGAAGCCCCTAGATGATTCTGATGCCTGCAAAAGTTTGCAGACTTGGAGGAACCCTGGAGGAGAGCTAAACCTACTCACTACATTGCTCAAGATGCAGGAAGCTCCTCCCGGTTCCGCAAGACCACCGTGCCTACTCTGGTGGTCTCACTTTACCAGTAGCTGCTGATAGGATTTCGGCCTTGGAAACTGGGACCCCAGGTGAGGGTGGTTGATGATCTCAGCTGGGTGTGAGGTTGGCAGAGCTCCTTCTCACACAGGCTTTTCTCTCTGCCCACAGCTCCTGTTGATGGAGCAGAGAGGATGAGCGGCTAGGCATGCCCTTCTAACTCGGACTAAACAATTCAAAGAAAATGTTCTTTGGGCCTGGAAAAACAGTCCATGGGTCTCCGTGAACCTTCCCTTGGTGCCAGTGGGTTTGTTGCCCACTCATTTCCGTGGGTCTCTTCTTCACTGCCCTGTCTCCCTGTCCCCATGGACCAATTAGTTGTGGTCTATACCAGGCCCCGGCTCGGCCAGCACTCTTTCTCTGTCACACATCTTTGCAATGAACTACACCATGAGTGGGCACTTAGAAGGTAAGTCTTGTTCCTCTTTGGTCATTCTGTAATGTGAAAAGACATTTTTTTAAGACGGAGTCTTGCTCTGTCACCCAGGCTAGAGTGCAGTGACGTGATCTCGGCTCACTGCAACCTCCGCTCTCCAGGTTCAAGTAGTTCTCATGCCTCAGCGTAAAAAAAAACATTTCTAAGGGGCATAACCTAATAGAAAGGCTGCCAATGGATGTTGAAATGATTCCAAAGTCATGAAGCTACACGATGAACTTCGGCAGCCCTCTGGGCCTCACATCTCAGGGCCATCCGCTCTGCTCTTGGCCAGCCCACTGCCTGGTTTGTTCCTATAACAAGCATGTGTGCCAGGTGCATGGAGACCAAAGGACATGAAGTCAGCCACTGGGCCAACTGTCTCCCGACAGTGAAAACTGCCTGAAATTTGTCAAGACAGTCAATTTAAAAGCTTTAAGAGTCGTCTGTTGGCAAGGCCCACACAACCATGTCAAATTCTGCCTCCCACTTCAAAAATTTTAATCATGCCAAAGCCACACACATGCACACATATGTAGACACACATGCACACATATGTAGACACACATGCACACATATGTAGACACACATCAAAAATATAGCACACACATGCCGAGTTTCTGCTCCTGTCTTCTTCTACCAGAGGGGCCAGCCCTTCTTGTCAAATCATTCCATGAAAGGCCCTGCCTCCTGAACAGATCCTCCTGGCCTGACCCTGGTACCTGTCACCTCCCAGAAATGGTCTGCAATTCCCACCAGGAGAGACCCTCCTCTGCATCGGATACCTAGGGTGGGAGGTGATGGTGGGAGGGAACCTGAAGTCCAGAAGGCCCCTGCTAAAAGCATGTGGGGCTTGGGAAGGGAAAGAGGGGCCTTGGAGCATCTCCAGGGTGGTTGCCATGGAAGGCTCAGAGCCTGCCCTGTAGGGAGAGCAGGCACAGTGGTCTATTAAACCCAGCGGTGCTGATGGGGAGAATCTGCCCTGCCCAGGAGAGACCCTCTCTCTGCACAGCTGAGATTAACTGGCTTTAACGTGGCTGCACGAAGACTAACAACCTTGTCGATTCTTAGAGTTAAGGCCGCAGGTGGTAGTAGCAAGACATGAAACATTAGCCCTACAGAGATGGACGTGACCTTGAAGTCTGTTAAGTCTGACCTACTCATTTGGCAGGAATGGAAAGGGGTCTCGTACAGTGATGTCCTCCAAACCACACAGCTGATTAGAGGCAGGCCGAGGAGGCAACTGCTTTTCTGATCTCAGAGGAACGTTCCCACAACTGTTCTGGGCACCTCCTTCGTCTCTGTCTGAACATCCAAGAAGTACAATGGGCTTCCAGGTTCCGGGATGTGGAATCCTGCTTGGCCTGTCTCTGGAGCCTGTGGCCTGAACCACTGGGCACTGTGCCACCTTCCCTGCCCTTCCCTCATCTCCTCATCAGATTCAAGGGGGAGAAGGGAGCTCAGGCTGCCAGCTCTGGCCTGTGGACTTGCCAGTCTGAGGTGTCTGAACTGAAAGGACGTCAAGAGCTGAGATACAGGCTTCATCCTCCCTTGTTGACAGCCTAGGAGGGAGTGATTTGCACCAAGCCAGGAATTGCTGAAGAGCTCAGTCTCAAAGGCCCCTGTGTCTGCATCGTGAGAATTCAGTGCTGGGGCCACACTGCCATCCACATCTCATGCCCAGTGAGTGAAGAAGAAAGGAAGGAATCCAGTATTTAAATGTGCTGCTCGGAGAAGAGGTGAGAAAGCTGACTGTACTTTTGGCAAGGTATTGCTTTTTCAAGTTCCATTTTTGTACTGTTTTTAGAAGAGGGCTTCAAAGTAATAGATGCCAAATATTTGGAAGTACAAAGAACTAGGGGGGAAAAATCACCTATAATTTTACTAACCGGGGCGCATTTTCTTCTGGTCTTATCTGTGAATTTTCCTTTTTCTTCAAAACTGAGATCATCCTGCAGATTTTTTTTACTCCATTTTGCAGATGAACATGCTGCAGAATTGATCTAGGATCATGCTTTTGATCCCCCAACTTGACATTATATCACAAGCATTTCCTCCGGGTTATTCTCTAGCAAAAGATAATACGTCAAAGAGACATGCTGTGAATTACTTATGCATTCCTTTAGTATTAGAAAAAGAAGTTACTTCTGTGTTGTTATAAATAACAATGAGATGAACATCTTTGTGGGTAAATCTTGGCCCTTATCTGTGATTATTTCTGTGAATTGAATCCTCTAAAAGGAATGATTGTGTCAAAGATGAATATTTGATATCTCTTCAAATGGGCTGCTTGCCAGTGTAAAGAAAAATGCTCAATTATGATTTGAAATGCCCTGAAATGGCTTTCTTCTTTTATACTTTTAAACAACTGAGCTCCCAGAAAAATTGACTAAATAATGCATTTATTCTTTAATACACAAGTTGTGGTCCCTGCTTTCTCCCTGATGTTGTTTATAATCTAGATATAAGACCAGAGATGCCGGGCGCGGTGGCTCACGCCTGTAATCCCAGCACTTTGGGAGGCCGAGGCGGGTGGATCACGAGGTCAGGAGATCGAGACCATCCTGGCTAACACGGTGAAACCCCGTCTCTACTAAAAATACAAAAATTAGCTGGGCGAGGTGGCAGGTGCCTGTAGTCCCAGCTACGCGGGAGGCTGAGGCAGGAGAATGGCGTGAACCCCGGGGGGCGGAGCCTGCAGTGAGCCGAGATCGCGCCACTGCACTCCAGCCTGGGTGAAAGAGCGAGACTCCGTCTCAAAAAAAAAAAAAAAAAAAAAAAGACCAGAGATGGACACACACACACAAAGTTCTAGAATCACAGAGGTCAGAGGGCCCTGGGTGTTACCTGGCCTGGCTTCGTTCATTTGACAAGCACTGAAACAGAGGACTGGGGAGGCTGGGTGGCTTGCTCAAAGTCCCACAGTCCTGGCCAGGTTGGTACCAGCCTCTGCAGGGTCTTCCCCACTAACTCCCTGGACCAGAAGCTCAAGGGTCCCCATGAAAGATCCCGATGACTGTCACATCCTTTCCTTTTCCTTCACACCCAAAAGGCACCGGTTGAACAGTCAGGCCCTCCGTTCTTTCCAAGGAGGTTCTAGGTCAGGAGATGTCCAGATAGTGGTTGTTGTCTGAGCCATGTTTCTTCCACATGTGGAGCATTTTCTTTCTTTCTAGATCTGTCAATGACATTCCAAGTGCAATCTCATAATATCAGGGCCATTTGGTTTTCAATGAGGACCTAACTTCTAATGCACTAACTACTTATGCTTTTTTTCTTCATTATTCCAATCAGAACTCATGTATTGAGTGTCGGTTACGTGTTATGTACTGTGCTAAGGGAATAAGACAAAAGTGAACGCTGGGTGGGCATAGTGGTTCACGCCTGTAATTGCAACACTTTGGGAGCCTAAGGCAGGAGGATCGTTTGAACCCAGGAGTTTGAGGCCAGCCTAAGCAACATAGTGAGGCACCATCTCTACAAAAAATTAAAAAATTAGCCAGGCATGGTGGCATGTGCCTGTAGTCCTAGCTACTTGGGAGGCTGAACTGGGAAGATCACTTGATCCCCAGAGCAAGGCTGCATTGAGCTGTGATCATGCCACTGCACTCTAGCTTGGGTGAAAGAGTGAGACCTTGTCTCAAAAAAAAAAAAAAAAAAAAAAAAAAGAATGTTTACTGAGAGCTGCCTGTGTGCCAGGCATTGGTCTAAGCCATTTACAAGTGTCGAATCCTTATTATTGAATCCTTACAACAACCTGTTAAGTCAGGTTACTATTATCACCCTCATTTCGCAAAGAAAGGCTGAGGCAGAGAAAGATCAAGCCACTTGCCCATGATCTTACAAGCTGGTAAGTGACCAGGCCAGGAGATCTGCCCTTTTCCCCGTCTGGCCACAGAGAACTGAGGCGAGCTCTGGCTAGGGAGGAATTAGACCCTGGACAAGAATCTCAGTGGAGGGCAAGAAGACCCAACATAGAGTATAAGCTCCAGGAGGGCAGGGGATTTTGCTCCCTGCTGCATCTCTGGGGTCTAGGACACGGTCTTGATTCATGGGAGATTCTTAGTCAATATCTGTTGAATCAATGAATGAGTAGACATATGTAAGGTGCCAATTCAGTCATACTGGAGCCCAGAGTGAGTATGGGAGAGGGAGGAGGAGACGAGGAAAGGCAAATGAGATGTGGGTCTGGAAGAGCTTGGTGTGACCTGCCACGGAGCTTGCATTTCATCCAAGGGCGGGGGACACCACAGGTGATGTAACCTAAAGAAGTGGCAGGCTCAGATTTGCATTTTAGAAAGAGATACCTGGTAGGCATGCAGGGACAGAGTCAGAGATGCGAGTGGGGTGTCCTGCAGGAGGAGGCGGGAGGAGGATGGGCCAGCAAAGGCCCTCTTGAAATAGTCCAGGCAACAAAGAAGGCTGGGACCGTGGGGCTGCCGCCAAGGGAATGGATTCCAAGGAGCTCCAGAACTCGATGATCCATCAGATGTGGGTGGTGAGAGAGGGGGCGGGGATGAAGATGGTGGTGGTTTCTGGCTTGGGAGAAGCCAGTTTGGTGACAGCAATCTAGATAGGCGATGTGTGTGGAAGAAAAGGTTTTCGGTGTAAAGATAGAAAATTCAGATGACATAGCTTTTAAGTGTCTACAGGGTGTCCTCACAGGCAGCAGGAAGTGTGGATCTGAAGGAGGTCAGGACCGGAAATACAGATTTGGAAGCCGCAAGTGAGGAAAATGCTCTGGGGGAGTATGGAGGAGACAAAAGGGATGACCAAAGACAAAAGCCTGGGAAGAAGGGGGCTCATGGAGGAAGGTGTAGAACTTGGGGGAGCAACAGGAAGAATTCTGAGAGGGAGGGAGAGTCCTGCGGGGTCGCTCACTGTAGCGGGGTCATGATGATGATGGTGTGCTGGGAGAAAGGAGCTGTTGCAAAAGGTTTTGGTGGGAGGGTTGGGGTGGGGACAAGGCTGCTGTAGGAGGCAGAGTGAGGACAATTTATTCCAAAAGCTCCCCAATTTATTCCAGAATCACCCAGGTGATACCCAGACAAGAAGAAAGAGCAGGGAGCTGTGGCTCTCAGTCTTGGCCACCCAAGGTACTCTTCTGGGGAGGTCCCGGCCCCACCTTAGAGATTTTTATTTAATTGGTCTGGGATGGGGCCTTTCAGAATTTCAGCCAAGACTGAGAACCTTTGTCAGGGAGGATTTTTTAAGTTTTTATTTTATAACATGGAAAAATCTTAAGCATGCTTATAGGATGAGGGGAAGGAGTGGGTGGGGAGGAGAAGGAGAAAATCCAGAGGTGTGGGGGTGGCTGTAGGAGCCGGTCCCAGCCACAGGAGGGGAGAATCTGGAGGAGCCCCGGGGACGATGGGATGGAGGCGGGCGTGGACGCATTGGAAAGCAGCCTGGGAGACCCATCTAGCATCTGTGGGCAGAATAGTGAGGGGCTTTAATGTTTGGTGGCTTCTGGAAGTGAGCTAGCCTGAGGAGCGTGGGGAGGTGAGGTAGGGAAGCAGGGTCCACTGGAAAAATGCAGGCTTTGGTGCTGCAGCCAGCAGAGAAGGCAGGGGAGAAGCTGGAAGGCTCTGATCTCCATGCTAGTGGGAAGCCGTGGGTTTTGTCCTGGGCTGTGCTGCCTGGCAGGGGCATTTCTCTGGCCACATCAGCAGCCCCTTCTGGCTGGGTGTGGCGGGAGAAGAAGGAACTGTGAGGGAGTTGAGGGGCATGGGGAGGACAAAGGTTGTGGAGATGTGTGTGATGGAGAGGAGGGAACAGGAGGTGGTCAGGGCAGGGCTTGGGGCTGGCCAGAGATGAAAGAGGAAGCAATCACAGCCCGAGGGCTGGATTGTGATTGGGAGGCTAAGGTTTGAGTTGCTGGCGCTCCCTGGGCTGCAGCTACAATGGGTAGAGTTGGCAGAAGGTGCTGGATCCAGGTATGGAGTAAGGACTCCTGCCAAGTTCTCAGGGGTGGGATGGAAATAAGAAAAAGTCAGGAAATGGTCAGATTCCAGTCTTGTAAGTACTGTTAAGGATTTCCCACTTTGTCTTACAGGCAGTAAGCAGCTGTTGGAATCACTCAGCAGGGGTGTCACGGGATGAACGGGAGGCTTTAGGGTGAACCTGCAAAGTTCTTTGCAGTCTGGATTGCAAACTGAAGATCTGGAACTGAAGATTTGAGAGATTAACTAGGTCACAATTGCAATGAGACCAATTACCGCTGGGTGGGGTGGGATGTGCAGTTTGATAGGTTTAACCACCACCCTGGCCCTGGTTCCCTCTCCCACACCTCCAGCAAGTGTGCTTCAAGCCATCTTTTTGCTTTGTTTTGTTTTGTTTTGTTGAGAAGGAGTCTCCCTGTGTTGCACAGGCTAGAGTGCAGTGGCAAGATCTTGGCTCACTGCAACTTCTGCCTCCTGGGTTCAAGCAATTCTTCTGCCTCAGCCTCCTGAGTAGCTGGGATTGCAGGCAACTGCTACAATGCTCAGCTAATTTTTGTATTTTTAGTAGAGACAGGGTTTCTCCATGTTGGCCAAACTGGTCTGAAACTGCTGACCTCAAGTGATCACCCGCCTCAGCCTCCTAAAGTGTTGGGATTACAGGTGTGAGCCACTGCGCCCAGCCTCATCAAGCCATCCTTGAGTTCACAATAAAAATCCAGAAGGTAGGGTGAGAGCCATGCTTCTGTTCCAGAGGGAATTTCCTCTAAATCTCCATGCCACATGCATCTCCAAGGACCCTGAAAACGGTCATCTGACACTCCTGTGTGCTGGGGACCAGCCCATTGGGCCTAGACCCAGTAATTTCTTTATCTGTGCTAATTCCAATAATGGTCTGTGTAAAAGTAACAGTGGAAGCCCAAGAGGCTTCCAGACAGGAGAGGATTCAGGGGAGAGTATAAGTGAGCAGGCCAGAGGCTCTAGGCCCTACGCATTGCAGAGCCCAGTGCAGAAGTTCCAGCTCATTTAACTCAAGATGTGTAGCAGAGGTATGCAGAGGTATACAGAGGTTTTGGGATCAAGCAGATGTAAGCTAGACTCTCAGGTCTGCCACTAACTTGCAGGCAATTTATTTAACCTCTCTGGTCTCAATTTCCCTGCCAGTAAAATAGACATAATAATAGGATTTCCCTTTGTGGGTTGTCCATGAGGATTGAGCAAGGCACCTCGTGTAGAGAGCATAGCAGTGCTTCCACATGGTTAGCTGGTAGATAGATATTGGCCATTTTTATTAATTCAACACATGTTTATTGGGTACTGCTATGGACTGGTACTGGCTACTTTAGGGGAGTTATGTCCCGCCCCCTGAAATTCATATACTGAAATCCTGACTTCCAGTATGACTGCATTTGGAGATTGGGCTTTTAGGAGGTAATTAAAGTTAAATGAGGTCATAAGGATGGAGTCCTAACCTGACAGGGTTGGTGGCCATAGAAAAAGAGGAGGAGAGGAGGGAAGGCCACAGGAGGACATGGTGAGAAGGTGGCCACCTGCAAGTCAGGGCGAGAGCCCTCCTCAGAGCATGACCATGCTGGCACTTTGATCTTGGGCTTCCAGCCTCCAGACTTATGAAAGATAAATGCCTGTTGCTGAAGCCATCCAGTCTATGGTGCTTAGTTATGGCAGCCTGAGCTGACAAAGACAGGCGCGTACTGCCTGGCAGCATGAGCCGGATGCTGCTGCAGCATGCAATGAACAAGACAGATCTGCATTCTCCCGGAGGTGAGAATCTAATGAGGGGGGAAGAGAGGTGCACACAAAATAGTGCAAGTCATGATAGGAAAAGGCTCTAAGAGAAGAGCAGGCAGGTTGTGCAGGCTAGGGCAGAGGAGTGCTGATATGCTGTGGAGTGGCGGAGTGTCAGAGAAAGACGCGTGCTTTGGGTAGCCCGCAAGGCTGGAATGGTCTAGGGAAGAGGTGATGCTTCCGGGTGGGGGTGGTGGCAGGGATAGTGGCTGGAAGGGCAAGAGTGGGGAGGCATTTCAGAAATGTTTCCCCATAGTTGTAGGAGCTGGCGAGGATGCAGTCAAGAAAACCTGGGGCTTCTTGAGATCCAGTCCGGCCAAGTAGGAGGAGGGAGCGGGAGGAAGACCATGCTGGGAAGCAGATTCTGATGGGAATGAAGCTGGGACCAACGAGGTGGGGTGTTTGTTTGTTTGTTTGTTTTGTTTGTTTTGGCACATTAGTTCAGAGAACCGCTGGCTGAAGCAGAGAGGAAAAGGAACAGAACGTGGAGCTGGGAAGAAGCTGCCACGTAATTGCCACGGAAAGAGTGGCTGTTGGCAGGAGCTGCATTTAGGAAGCATGGTAGTGGGCCCTGCCAAGGGAGGCGGTCATGATTCATGCCTGGGAAGTGCTCGAGGCCAGAACGGAGGTTGGATGAGGCGCCGGGGCCTGGGGCGTGGCGGCCGTGGTAGACTGGCCCGTGCCGGCGATGGCTGGGCTCAGGGTCTGGCTCAGGGGAGTGTTGCTGAGAGTTGCTGTCCCTAGAATTTGTAAAATCTGACTCTGGGGGCGGAGAGCCAGGAGAGGGGTGGTTGCTGTGGCAACAAGGGCACTCCACAGGGGTAGGGTGGGGCAGTCGCAGTGGTGGGGGTGGGGATCACAGGCCTGCCTTGCTTCACATCCCAGGTGTGGGCTTAACTGCAACAAAGCTGCCAAGAGGCCATGGGCTTGGCCCCTTCATGTTCAGTGCAAGAAACAGATCCAGACAGCTTTCTGGAAAGGGAACGTATTTATACATTTTCCTAAAAGTTCAAATGCAAGGAGAGAGCTCATTCTTAAATCAATATTGTAATGAATGTCAAGAATTCCTTTGAAATAAAAGTCCCCAGGGCTTGTTTTTTAAAAACCTGTTTCATAAGTAGGATTTTCATCCATGTCACTTTCTTAAAGTAGGACACTCCAGAATTGCCCCTCTGAGTTTTAGAAAATATTAAGCCCCAGTTATCATCAACAGTAGGTATGTAAATTGGTGCAACCACTTTGGAAGACAATACGGCATAACTAATCAAAACTAAAAATGCACACAACCGTTGAACACTCGTTCCTCTTCTAGAGATTTTTCTTGCAGATAGACTAACTAAAAACTGGAATCTTTGGAAGGCTGAGGGGGGCGGATCACTTGAGGTCAGGAGTTTGAGACCAGCCTGGCCAACATGATGAAACCCCATCTCTACTAAAAATACAAAAAATAGCTGGGCATGGTGGCACATGCCTGTAGTCCCAGCTACTCAGGAGGCTGAGGCAGGAGAATGGCTTGAGCCTGGGAGGTGGAGGTTACAGTGAGCCAAGATCTCACCACTGCACTCCAGCCTGGGCAACAGAGCCAGACCCTGTCTCAAAAACAAAAACAAAACCAAAAAAACCCTGGAATCTATGTGTCCAGGGAGAGAAGACTGGTAAAATGCACCATGTTATGATATAGAATAGTAGGTATCTTTAAAAGAATGTGGTAGATATAAACTCGCTCCAGGAAATGTCCAGAAATCTGAAGTGAAAAATGAAAGGCACATAATAGAGTATTTAAAAAAGGGGGCCCTGCAAAAATCGGGTTGTATATGCATAGAAAACTTTGAAAGACTGCACAAGACATTGGCCCTGGAGAAATGGATCTGGGGTCTGGACTGGCAGGAAAACTTACTTTTTATTACAAACCCTTTTGAGCATGTTAAATAACATGTTACTATGTGCACATGTTACTTTACAATTAAAAAAAAAAGGTTAAGGAGAGAAAAGTGGTCTCTTTCTTAGGAATCCTGAGAGGAATGATGGGGGAAGAGTCTCCCAGGATACAACCAGCCATCCACACAAAACAAAATGCTTCCAGCAGGATTTTACACACACTACCTCGAGCTGGAGTTCTCTTTTTATTTAATTTTTATTATGACAAAAGTAGTATGTGGGCAGTAAAGGAATGCTGGAAAAGTAGATAGAAGAAAAAAAATTGCTCGTGGATATGCCGCGTAACTCAACCGTGTTCGCCTTCGGTGTCTTTCCAGGATAGAGCTTTTTCCATAGTTGGAATCGTAATATATTCCCGTTTGGTTTCTTGATTTGTTTGTTTGTTTGTTTTGAGATGGAGTCTCGCTCTGTCGCACAGGCTGGAGTGCAGTGGTATGATCTCGGCTCACTGCAACCTCCACCTCCCGGATTCAAGAGATTCTCCTTCCTCAGCCTCCCGAGTAGCTGGGACTTCGGGTGCCCGTCACCATACCTGGCTAATTTTTGGATTTTTAGTAGGGTTTTCAATGTTGGCCAGGCTGTTCTTGAACTCCTGACTTCAGGAGATCTGTTCACCTCGGCCTCCCAAAGTGCTGGGATTACTGGTGTGAGCCACTGTGCCCGGCCTTGATTTGTTTTTTCACTTAACATTGTATTAGAATATTTTCCTCTGTCCTTAAGAATCTTGACAAGAGACATATGTTGGCTTTTTGGACATGGTTTCCTCTCACCCAATTCTTCCCAAAGTCAATCCTAATTCTCCTTGTTTTCGTTCAAGCCCATTTGATTTTCCGGCATCTTCAGTGAAACAGGAGATGCCCGCTGCCAGGTCTTCGGTGTTCACAGATGTCCTTGAGCACTTATGGACTCCATGGGCTCTTGGACTCCTTGGGGACCGCCCCTGTGCCTATCAGCGATGTTCCCGGCTCTGGTCCCAGGGGGAGGCCAGAGTGCAGCGCCACCTGGTGGCCGGGAGTCACAAGGCGCGGACCCGGACCCGTTCAGGTTCTTTGTAGTCGCAGGTAAAGAGTTCTCTTCTAGAACTGGGTTGTTAAACCAGTGGCGAAGGTCACTGATGCCAGCTGCCCGCTGGAGCCCCCAGGAGCCCACCGAAGCTCGGCCCTTCAGGAGCTGGTCAGGGCACCGCCTGGGGTACCCGCCTCATCGTGAGCACCTACCTGGTGCCAGACACATTACATAACTTCCCAGACATTCTTCAACAGGCTGTCACTATCGCTTTGCAGAGATGCAAACCAATCCAGAGATGCTAAATAGTCATGGTAAAGCTGAGATTTGGACTCCAGCCTTGTTCCTGCGTGTCTAATTCAGAGTCTGATTTACAGCACTAAAATGGAACTTATCAGAGGCGCAGAACAGGGAATGGGGTGGAGGGTGCCGTGATTTGAGACGTCGCCTTCCCATTGTTGGGGACGCACCAAGCCCCAGGAAGCCGTGGGGCCTCATAGATGGATGGTCTCTGGCAAAGTCCGTCAGGAATTCAGAAGACTGCGGCCACTAGCTCTGCAAATCTGAATGAAATTTGTGCCTACAGGGTCCTGGGTGGATCTGGAAATGTCAAGATGCCGGTAGCAGAAAAGGAACTGGAAACGGAAAGGCAGGCTGATGGAGCCTGGTATCTTGACAGAGCTCCAAAAACAACTGTGGAAAGAGAGGGATGGAGAGAGAGAGAGAGAGAGAGAGAGAAAGAAAGACTGGGCAGGGAGAGAGAGAGCTGGGTGGGAAGAAATCCTTTTCTGGCAGATGTTAAGGGATCATGATCCGCTCGGTTTGGGAGTGTTCCAGCTCTGCTAGATGTCTCCAGTGGGACGGTCTCCCTTCATCCTAGTCAGGGGCTGGGACTTGCCCTCCTCTTCCACCATCTCAGTAAGCGACCTTGGCCTTTGATTTGAGAGGGGCCGATGTGGGCAGGGTAAATTCTCAGGACACAGGAGAGCATCCATCCTTCTTAACAAACTGTGAATAAGGTGCTGGCTCCTGCTTTTGACTGGTTTTCCCAGCTGGTCTTCCTCAGTGGCAGGAAGCAGGAGCCTGGGGGCTGACCCACCTGCCCTGGGCTCCTTGGGAAGGGAACAGTGGTGCTTGATCCCAGGAGGCTCCCTGTGAGTGACTGCTCCCTTCTCCAGCGAAGGATGTCTTATTATCAGGTCTGAAGACGAGGGAAGTTCACTATTGATCACGCCAGCCAGTGAGCAAATTTCTAACTTCACGGTCAAGTATTTGCCCTTCTATTAACCAGGGTTCTTCAGAGAAGCAGATAGATAGATAAATAGATAGGGAGATAGATGGCTAGATAGATAGGGAGATAGATGGCTAGATAGATAGGTAGATGGCTAAATAGATAGATGGATGGCTACATGGATGGATAGATAGATGGCTAGATAGATAGATGGCTACATAGATAGATGGCTAGATACATAGACAGATGGCTAGATAGATAGATGGATAAATAGATGGCTGGATAGATGACTAAATAGGCAGATCGATAGATTTATAGATCAATAGATAGATAATAGATAGACAGATGGCTAGACAGATGGATGGCTAGATAGACAGATGGCTAGATAGATAGTGGCTAGATAGACGGATAGGTATTTGGCTAGATAGATGGATGGATGGTTAGCTAGATAGCTAGATAAATGGCTGGATAGATAGATGGATGGCTAGATACATAGATGACCAGATAGATAGTGGCTAGATGGATAGATAGACAGATGGCTAGATAGATAAATAGATGGATAGATAGCTGGCTAGATAGGTGGATAGATAGGTGGATGGCTAGATACATAGATGGCTAGATACATAGATGGCTAGAGATGGATGGCTGGAGAGATACACAAGTGGACAGATAGATAGATAGATAGAGAGATATTTATGGAATTGGCTTATAGGATGGTCAAGGCTAGCAAGTGCAAAGTCTGTAGAGTGGGCTGGCAGGCTGGAGACCCAGGGAAGAGTTGCTGCTGCGGCTCGAGTCCATAGGCAATCTACTGGCAAATTCACTCTTTGGAGGAAGTCAGTCTTTTTCTATTAAGACCTTCAGCTTATTGGATGAGGCCTACACACAGGAATTGCTTTACTCAAAGTCTACTGATTTAAATGTTCATGTCATCTAAAAAATACCTTCAGAGAGACATCTAGAATAATGTCGACCAAATATCTGGGACCTGAGGCCCAGCCAAGTTGACATAAAATTAACCATCAGTGCTCCCTTTGCTTTTAGCACTCAGTGAGTGAACACTTTCAGCCCCTGCACCCCAAGCCATGAGTGATATCTATCTATCCACCCAGGCTGGGGGAGAGTGGGAGCCCTGGGGCATAGTAAAGGGCTTCAATGAACACAGGAGGGGAAGGGAAGTACAGTGACAAATGCTTAGATATATTGTATATCTGTTAACATTGTATAGTAGATATATATTATATATATATAATGTGCGTGTATATATATACACACTATATATATAATGTGTGTGTGTATATATATACACACTATATATATAAAATATAATGTGCGTGTGTATGTGTATACACACACACACACACACACACATATATATACACAGTATATATTGACCTCTGCCTCCCCTCTCCTGGCTCAGTCCCTTCTCAGACCCTGAAATTCTTTGTTTCTTGTCCACGGTGGAAGGACCCCTGGACAAGAAGCTTGGTGTCTCCATTGTGCCTCTCTCCCAGCCTGCCCTGACCCTGTCCTGAGACTCAAACCTTCCTGTGACCTGCCCTCACTCAAGGTTTCCAAAGCAGAATCTCTCCTATGCCTTGGCCCTGCCACGTCAGCCCTCCTCTTCAACACTGAGACCTGTCTGTTCTTCCCGGAGCTTCTAGAGTTGACTGAGTGCCCATGACCAGGTGCCTGCCAGACCACCCTGATGCTTCTCACTGCCCAGCTTTCCCAGAAATTGCTCAAGTCCCCTGATGGGGCCTGGGGCTTGCCAGGGCTAGCAGTGCCTTCGGGCAGGTGCCCCAGTCTGGACCTAGGATCACATGAGTGAGTCCGACCCCACTTCTTCCCCTCAGCTGCTTTCCAAGCCTCTGCCCCTTGGGTGAGGTTGACCAGATGCTCCAAGGAATGTGTAGACTCACACTATGCAATTGCTCTGGGGCCCTATGGCTGGGTGTGGCTCCTGGGCACAGCCTGGGGAGCAGGTTCCTCCTTTGAGTGGCCCCCAGCATTGAGGACAGCAAGGATAGTGGCAGGTGGTCTAGGACCTCCTCACCCCTGCCAGCAGCAGCAGCTGGAGTCCCTTGTCCCTTCTGGAGGCTCCTGTCCACTATCAGGCAGCCGCCTCCTCCAACGTCTTTCGAGGACATTGCTGCACAGCACCGATATACCCATGGGCTCTTCCCAGCAGCATCATCTCCCACCTCCCATCCACGTGGTGATGCTGAGCCCTCCACATTGGTCTTGCCAAGCCAGATGCAGGCAGACATCCCTGGAGATTGAGACTGCTCTTGTATTTGGAGGGCTGGGGTGCAGTCATCATCAAGTGGGATCTCAAGATAGGAATGCAGTGATTATGGCCTAATACACTCAACAGAATATGGCTGGAATATGTGTGGTTCTACCTTTATGCTGTAAAATTTGGAACAGTAAATTTTTTTTTGTTTTTGAGATGGAGTCTCGCTCTATCGCCTAGGCTGGCATGCAGTGGCGCGATCTCGGCTCACTGCAATCTCTGCCTCCTGGGTTCAAGCGATTCTCCTGCCTCAGCCTCCAAAGTAGCTGTAGCTGTGATTACAGGCACGTACCACACCCGGATGATTTTTTTTTTTTTTAGTAGAGACAGGGTTTCACCATGTTAGCCAGGCTGGTCTCAAACTCCTGACCTCAGGTGATCTACCCACCTCAGCCTCCCAAAGTGCTGGGATTACAGGGGTAAGCCACTGTGCCTGGCCACTCTCTAGCCCTTATTTGAAGTCTTCATTGATAAATCACTATCCCTCACATGAGTTGGTTAATTTTGTAATATGTTAAAATTATTTATATTGACTGGAGACCTACAAAAGAAAAAATCCACCCACCAAAAGGGCAGCCCTGATCTAGATACTGGGATTTTCTGGAGGGCAGAAGGGTGGGGGACAAGCCAGCTGACCACGCTGGATAGATCAGGCAATTGGGTAGAAAAGGAAGCAAAGATGGGATGGGTCTTAAAAATGAGGGGAGCGTGCCTGTGTGGCGAGTGTGCCAGGGGATCTCACTCTGTGGAATTGCAAGGACCGTGGGAATAGAGGTGTGAGAGGTGCGGGGCTGGGGGTTTGGGGGAGCTCTCTGAGTAGAGCAGTCTTGGCATGGTAGGGGTCTCTAGAGATGAGTGGGTGGAGATGTAAAGGGACCAGTATTGCAAATGGATCCTCGTGGTGGCGTGGTCTGGGGCTTCATGGATGTTAGTGGAGGCCGGCAGGGAAGCGAGGAGGGTGCGAAGGTGCACAGTGGGGGCATAGGAGATGGCCCCATAAAGAGGGGGTGGACAGGTGCTGAGTGGAGGCCTCCACGCTGGGCTGCTGCAGAGGTGGCGTGCTCCAGGAGGGCCGGAGTGTGGAGGCCAGTTCCCATCACCAATGTGTCCCCACGCCTGGCTCCAGGCCTGGCCAGAGGTCCTTGACTGGGAGTGCTTTTTCTGCCCTACAGACTCACCTGCCATTGCGTGTTGCTCAGCCGGGAAGTGCTGGGGGCCCTGTTCTGGGACAACCATCAGTGTGACGCATGTTGAGCCCCTGGGCACATGTGAGCTCCTTTATGAGCTGCGTCCTTCAAGTTAGACAAGAAGAAACCAAGGCTGAGAGAGAGAAGAAACTTGACCACGTTCCCACAGCTTGAATGTGGTGGCGCTGCCTGGCTGGTGCCCCTTCCTGGAGGGGGTCTGTTGTCATGTCCTGGAGGGCAAGGCCTGGATGTGGGATGGTGGGGGCACTCTTTGTGCAGCGGGTCAACACGTGCCCCTTCAGCCTTGGTGAGCCTGACCCAAAGACGGAGGGTGCCCAGGTCTGGGGGCTGAGGGATGGGCGTCCACCGCAGAGCCCTCAGAAATGACTGGTCCTGGATGGCGGTCCCTGGAGAGGCAGCTCCTCTTTGAGTGGTGGGCAAACGTGGCCATGCCCAGCCTTGGAGGCGGTGCAGTCCCACCGGCCGCCCTGACTGCTGAGATGCAGGACTCAGCACCCAGTGTTGTGCTTGGCCAGGCGGCCAGCCTGCCCTGTGGGGCTTTGGGGTTCTCCTCTCCGAGCTTGTTTCCCCAGCATCCTGGAGAAGCCCAGGGACAAACCCAGCCTATGTTCCCGCTGTAAACGGTCCACATCCGCTCCGAGCTCCCTTTGTGTGTCTCCAAGCTGGACTGCAGGGATCAGAGCTGTGCTGCCCGTGCAGCACCCACCTGCCCCTGGGAATGAGCGTAATGGGGTCACAGAGCCATCACTTGGACCTTGGTGCCCTTGGCTGGTGGCGGCCAAGGTCTCCCAGCACCCAGGCCGCTGGGAGTCTCTAAGGGGGAGGGGTGGGGCTCGACTGTCCCCTCCCCCTCAAGTTTGCTCTGTCCTGGGCAGGCCGTAGTCCCAGTTGAGAAGCTGTGCCCCCTTGGGTGTTTTGGAGGTTCAGGGTGGGTGTTGAAAAGCCCTGGGGGAGAGCAGAAGGCTCGGGGGCCTGTCTAGAGTGTGGCATCCCACGTGGGCGTCAGCACGGCCGCAGAAGAACTACTCCTGGGGCCCACCCATGCCTGCTAGGCCACGCGTCTTCAGAAGTGGCCACAACTCTCCTGACGTCTCTGGAGCCGGTCATTCCACCCAGGGGACTTCAGCTGCCACTGGACACTTCAATTGTAGTCTGCGACCTGTTCCCAGGAAGGAGAGGGCAGGCGAGGGAGCCGCGGCAGCTGTGGCAGGGTGTGGGGGACGCTGGACGGCCAGGGCCCCCCCACCACGCTCTCTCTCTCGCTTGGTTTCTGTAATGAGGAAGTTCTCCGCAGCTCAGTTTCCTTTCCCTCGCTGAGCGCCTGAAACAGGAAGTCAGTCAGTTAAGCTGGTGGCAGCAGCCAAGGCCACCAAGAGGCAACAGGCAGCAGGTTGCAGCGGAGGGGCCTCCGCTCCCCTCGGTGGTGTGTGGGTCCTCGGGGTGCCCGCCGGCCCGGCCGAGGAGGCCCACGCCCACCATGGTCCCCTGCTGGAACCACGGCAACATCACTCGCTCCAAGGCGGAGGAGCTGCTCTCCAGGACGGGCAAGGACGGGAGCTTCCTCGTGCGTGCCAGCGAGTCCATCTCCCGGGCATACGCGCTCTGCGTGCTGTGAGTACAACATGCTCCCTCCCCAGGCACAGAGATGACAGAGGAGCTTAGAGGGGGCCCAGCATTGAGATGGGTTGTTCTTATGTCACAGGACAGAGTGATCTGACATGCACACTTCCCCACCACCCTGTCATGGACCTTGTCCTTGGACCTTGGCCTTGGAGTTCAGAGAGCTGGTCTCGTGGCAGGTTTTGCAGCCTTGGAGCTGTCAGAACCACTCTGAGGCCTGATCTTACAACCCAGCTTCCCATGAGCTGTGTGGACCTTGTGGCTTCCTTGGAGTCTGGGGACCGAGAGAAGGGAGTTTGGGCTTTTTGAGCCAGGAGGAGGCTCAGGACTCCGTGGAGGTGGGTGTGTTAGAGATCAGCTCAAAGATGCCCAGCTCAGAAACCCTGAGAAGAGCAAAGGTGGCAAGGGGGACCCTTCCTGGAGCACCCAGGCTTCGGGCCCGTGGAAGCAGCTGTTGTTTGGCGAGCCAAGAATATGGGGCGAGTTTAATCAAGAAAGGACTTTCCGTTCACTCAGAAGCTGCTTTCAGGGGCCTGAGAGCAGAGGAAGTCACCGTTACCAGCAGCGAGCAGCCTTTTCTCTCTCCTGAGCACTCGGCTGTGACCGCTGCCCACCCCCCACCCCCTCAATTTGGGTCTCTGTCACCATCAACTCCTCCCACTGCCCGGTTGGGGATGTTACTGAATGTGCCAGCTGTGCCAACAATGGAGGAGCCAGCCACTTGCTGAAGGTTCCTTTCTAAAACCCCCTTCCTGTCCAGTGTCTGAAGGAGGCCCTTGCCCTGTAGCTCTTGGTCTAATCATTTTGCCGGGGCCGCAGGCAGTGCCAGGGTGTAGTCAGGGAAGGGTGTGTCCACCTGAATATCTCAAGTAGCATCCCTGGGCTGGCAGAAATGTTCCCCCGAGCAGCCAGGGCCTTGCCCTTCTCCAGGCAGGAGGGGAAGTGGGTGATGAACCCAGACCTGTTTTGAATACTGACTCACAGCTGGGACCTGCCATGCTAAGCATTTGTTAGCCCATTTCACCCTCACCACAACCTAAAGTGAAGGTCCTGTTAAAAGCCCCACTTTGCAAATGAGAAATCTGAGGTCCTGGCAGGTTAAGTGAGTGACAACAGTCAAAGCCACGGCCATGTGCCCCCAGAGGCTGCAGCTGAGAGCAGCAGCCTGTGGCCCAACCTCTCCTGCTCCCAGTCCAGCGGGGCATGCCTGTAGCCTTGCGGGGCTGGAGAAAGAAGCAAGGGGAGCCACAGTGTTTGCAGGGTCAGCTGGGGCACTGGAAACCAAGCCAGGCTCACGGCTGGTCGCTGGCCTGTGCTGACAGTCTGCAGCCCCACCTCCAAAGACTGGTTTCCTGTGCCCCTCTCTCATGCCTCAGGGGAAGGAACGCAGGCCCAGGCTGCCTGGACTTCCCCAATGGGGACCTGCTGCTGCTGGGGCCTTAGAAGGGGCAGTAAGATTCTCTTAGGCGTCTCACAAACCCAGTCTGACTCCACCCGGCCCATGTGGATTACTTGGATTTCTCTCCTGGCCCAGCGGGATCTTGTCCTGGCTGTTTGGTGTTGGCTGAGCCGAGGGCTTCCAGGGCCCCATCTCATTAACCTTCGCCGCAGCCCTTTGACCAGGGCTTGCTTTGTGGTTGCTCAGGTTACAGACATGGGGTTTGGGTCTCTCTGACTCCAAGCTGTGAGCATCTTAACGCCTAGGATCAGCCTGAGCCAGAGTCAGAGCTGGAGAGGCCTTGGAGAAGCTCTGGTGCAACAGCCCTGGTTTTTCAGGGGGTAGACAGAGTGCAGAGAGCCTGAGGCCTTTGTCCACCATGCTGGCTGGGGGCAAAACTGCTGGGATCCAGGCCAGTTCTCATATTCCTTCCTCCACCTCTTCTCTCTGAACCCTTGTCTGCACTGAGTTACTCTCAGAGTCATGATGGGCGTGCAGTGTCTGCTCCTTAGAGAGGGACCTGTGGTGCCTACAGATGTCCACTATCCTCCTTAGCCGAAGCCTCGTCAGCCTCCTATCCTGAGGCTGCTGGGCTGCAAACACTAGGAGCCCCACCCCTTGGCCAGACAAACCCTGGGCTCAGGGTTCCCCTTTCTCCTCTGCTCAGGGTGGGAAGCTTCCCCTCCTGCAGGGTCAGGCTCCACTGTAGGCCATGGGATGCTATGGACCTGCAGACTTTGCACACATCTGCAGGCTTCATATGGCTGCCACCCTGGATTTTGCCAATTACGGAGATTTTAACACTAAAAACTAATTAAATGAATGATAACAAACTGTCATCTTCCAACACCTCATTTCTTGAAAGAAAGCAGCCTTTGACACCAAAAGAGGCAGGAAGGGCATAAAAAAAAAAAAAAAAAGCCAGTCATTTAAAGCAAAGAGATTGAACTTCTTGAAAAACAAACCCTACCACCCTTAGTTTTCTGTGTTCCCTGCAGAGTCGCCGTGGCCTGACGGAGACGGCAAAGGCAGGCAGTCCCAGGCTGAGGGGTGTGCAGGGCAGCCGGGTTTCCTGCGGCTGCAGAAGTAGCAGGCTTTGCCCCCCAGCCCTGGAAGCCTGGAGCCACCCTGCTCTAGAAGTGACTGCAGAAGGAAGCCACACATTCACCCTCCTGCCCTAACAAAGTCCATGGGAAAAGTATACCTGCCCCGTGGCCCCTCGGATCCCCCGGGTGCCCTGACCTCATCCTGCCTGGGCCCCGGCAGCACTCCCTCCCAGGCCCCCTCTGGTGGGCAAGGGGACAACGGCCCAGAGTCTCCATCTGATGGTTTGGGCAAGTGTGCCTGGAGTCTCCTCACCAGGGAGGGGCCTTTGTGCTCAGGAAAGAGAACAGGATTTGATTATGTAAATGGACTTGAGCAGGGGTTGGACATCAAAAGACAGGGCTGCAATTCAGTGCCACCCACGTGACTTAGGAGTACACATTCTGCCCACACCCAGCAAACCCTGCATTTCCTCGAGAGAGGTCAGCCCCGTCACCTACCACTGGGCAGGAAAGCTTTGATCTCACTTCAGCAGCTTGGAAAGCCCTGCTTGACAGGGAGCCTGGGCTCCATCTCGGGGCACAGAGAGTTGCAGTGGGAAGACTCCAGCAGATGGCTGCCCGGTTTGAGTCCAACTCTGCCATCTTGCAGCCAGGGGCTCTTCTAAGCAGGGCCTATGTCGTCCCCACCTGGTCCCCACTCAAATCCCCCGGCGGAGTTGGCCCTGCTCCAGGGGGAGTCTGTGGGTGCCTTGAGGGGATGTTGGGCACATCGTGGATGGGAGACATTAAGAGCTGTCAGGCTCATGGCCTCTCCTGCCACGCAGGGGCCAGCACACCTGGCAGGGCCTTATGCTGCAAAGAAGAGATGCCTTGGGAATGGGGGCAGTCAATGCAAGGGTCCATGGGTCAGCCGAGCCGGCATCCCCTTGTGCAATCTGCACAGGCAAAGGTGATCAAAGGCCCAACATCAGGATACACCCTGACCTCTCTGAAGGAGGAGCCAGGGCCTGGGATCGGGCCTAGGGTGGCTGGCTCAGCTGGCTGCCATCCAGCCTGGAGTTGCCCAGGAAGGCGGCATTCCCAGCCAATCACTCCAGAGAGAGGGGGCTTCCCTCATGGGGGAGGCGAAGGCACGTGGCTGCCTTTGGCTCAGAACCCAATGCCTGGTCGGGCCACAGCTGAGAGTGTGGTTTTGGTTTCCCTCCACATGTGGCCTTCCACAGGCCACCCAGGCACCATGGCAGGGTCTGGCTCACCCCTTCCCAGGGGCAGTGTAGACAGTGCACTGGACAGACCTTGCTTCACTAACAGAAGGTTGTTACCAACCTGCTCTGCCTAATAACAGCAGGCAACTTCCAAAGAGCTATGTGCCAGACACCATTCTAGGCTTATACTGACTCATTTGATGTCCACGAAGACCTTCAAAGGAAGTCCTATTATCCCCACTTTACAGATGGGGAAACCGAGGCACAGAGCAGTTTATGGAACAGGCCTAGTTTACAGGACTAACAAATAACAGGGCCAGGACTTGCATGCATGATCTTCCTGGATGCGAGAAACAGAGACCAAAAGGTGGCCTGTGTGGGGCGGGGCAAAGCCTGGAGAGGGAACTTCTGGTGATGGAGTCACAGAGAAGGGAATTGGGAGTGCAGAACTCCTAACCTCAGAGAGTCCAACAGAGTTGGAAAGCTGTGGTGTGAGCGGGTGGCTAAGTCTCCCTTTTGAAGCTTCAGTAAAATAGACACTGTTAATTATTTTTGTGCAAATGCAATAAGGCACTATTTTTCATATCTGATATTGACAGCAGTGGGAAAAAATGCTGGCCCAGGCAGTAGTCAGAGCTACTGACATCTGGTTCACACCAGAAAGCAGGCCAAGGGGCTTTATCCAAGGCTAACTGCCGAGTTTTCTCTCTGCATGCAAGACCAGGAAGGGGTGATGTGCCCTGGAAGGCCTATGTATTTCACTCACTAACTGTATCTTCCATGTGAAGTGATGCAGAGCAAGCGTGTTAAAATGGAGTCTCCAGGTTTTCTGTGCCTATGCTCAGCCCCCCAGAAAAGTCCTTTCGGGTCCAGGGATAGGCTCCAGCTTTGGTGCTTTGCATGTTTGTCTACCTGGTAGGTTAAATTCATAAATTCATGAACACAATCAGCACTTCTTAGGTTTGTTTTTTTTTTTTTTTTGACAGAGTCTTGCTCTGTCACCCAGGCTGGAGTGCAGTGGTGCAATCTTGGCTCACTGCAACCTCCGCCTCACAGGTTTAAGCAATTCTCCTACCTCAGCCTCCCAAGCAGCTGGGATTACAGGTGCCTGCCACCACACCGGGCTAATTTTTTTTTTTTTTTGTATTATCCTCAGGTGATCTGGCCTCTTTGGCCTCCCAAAGTGCTGAGATTACAGGCATGAGCCACTGCACCCAGCCTTTTTTTTTTTTTGAGACAGTCTCGCTCTGTCGCCCAGGCTGAAGTGCAGTGGCGTGATTTTGGCTCACTGCAACCTCCACCTCCAGGATTCAAGCAATTCTTCTGCCTCAGCCTCCTGAGTAGCTGGAATTACAGGTACCCACCACCATACCTGGCTAATTTTTGTATTTTTAGTAGAGATGGGGTTTCACCATGTTGGCCAGGCTGGTCTTGAACTTCTGACCTCGTGATCCACCTGCCTCAGCCTCCCAAAGTGCTGGGATTACAGGTGTGAGCCACCGCGCCTGGCCCTTTTTTTTTTTTTTTTTTTGAGACAGGGTCTCTCACTGTTGCCCAGGCTGGAGTGCAGTGGCACAATCACGGCTCACTGCAGACTTGCTTGATCAAGCGATCCTCCTGCCTCAGTTTCCCGAGTAGCTGGTATTCCAGGTGTAAGTCACCAAGCCTGGCTAATCTTTTTTATGTAGAGACAGGGTTTTGCTATGTTGCCCAGGCTGGCCCCTAACTCCTGGAGTCAGGTGGTTCTCCCACCTTGGCCTCCCGAAGTGCTGGCATTACAAGTGTGAGCCGCTGCATGCAGCCTCACATCAGCACTTCTCAATTAATTGGTGCCATCTCCCTGCACATGAACCCTTGCGTCATGATGACGTGTGGTCCTCGCAGCCAGGCCTTTCTCCCCACCCCAGACATAGAGTGAGAGGAGCTCTGCTCTTCCCTCTATAATTCGTGCCATGTTGTGCACTCCTGAGGAGCAAGGCTCTGTGGTCTGCTGGCTCTGGTGTGCTGCATTTGCAAAATGCTAACCTTCCTGTGCCAACCCAGCATCTTCACGGGTGGAATGAGGATGACAAGGCCAACGCCCACTTGTTGGGTTATTTTTTCAAATTGAGGTATAATTCATATTCCATACAATCACCCTTTCTATGGTGTGTAATTCTTTATTTTTTTTTTTTCTGAGACAGAGTCCTGCTCTGTTGCCCAGGCTGGAGTGCAGTGGCGCAATCTCGGCGCACTGCAGCCTCTATCTCCCGGGTTGAAGCGATTCTCCTGCCTCAGCCTCCTGAGTAGCTGGGATTACAAGCGCATGCCACCACGCCCGGCTAATTTTTTTTTTTTTTTTCTTTTTGAGACAGAGTCTCACCCTTGTTGCCCAGGCTGGAATGCAATGGTGTGGTCTTGGCTCACTGTAACCTCTGCCTCCTGAATTCAAGCAATCCTCTGCCTCAGCTTCCCAAATAGCTGGGATTACAGGTGGCTGCCACCACACCCAGCTAATTTTTGTATTTTTAGTAGAGACGAGGTTTCACTATGTTGGCTAGGCTGGTCTCGAACTCCTGACCTCAGGTGATCCACCCGCCTCGGCCTCCCAAAGTGCTGGGATTACAGGCGTGAGCCACTGCACCCGGCCTTGGTATACAATTCTTTATCGTGTTTTTAGTGCATTCACAATGTTGTGAAACCAACACCACTGTCTAATTCCAGGACATTCTCAATACCTCGAAAAGAAAAGAAATCGTGTACCCATAGCAGTCACTCCCTATTCCCTCTCCACCCAACCCCTGGCAGCAACTAAATGACTTTTTGTCTATGGATTTATCTTTTCCGGATGTTTCATAACTGGAAACATACAACATGTGGGCTTTCGGGCCAGCTTCTTTCACTGAGCACAATGCTGTCAAGCTTCGTCTGTGTTGCGGCATGAATCATTCCTCTCCAGGGCTGACTAATGAGCCACTGTATTGAAAGAACCACGTTTTGTTTATCCATTCATCAGTTGACAGGCATTTGGGTTGTTTCCACTTTTGGGCTATAATGAATAATGCTGCGATGAACATTCATATACAAGGTTTTGTGCAAACATATATTTTCAATATTCTTGGGTCTATATCTAGGAGCAGAATTGCTGGGTCATTTAAGTCTAACACTTTGAGGAACTGCTAAACTGTTTTCCTTGGTGGATCCACCATTTTGCATTCCTACCAGCAACATCTGAGGGTTCCAATGTCTCCACTTCCCTACCAGCCCTTGTTACTATCTTTTTTATTATAGCCATCCTGGTGGGTGTGAAGTGATGTCTTATTGTGGTTTTAATTTGCATTTCTCTAATGGCTAATGATGCCAAACGTCTTTTCTCATGCTTAATGGCCATTTGTATTTGGAGAAATGTCAATTCAGATCCTTTGCACATTTAGAAAACAGGGTTGTTTGTCTTTTCCTTGTTTCCTTGGGTTATTGAGAGGATAAAATGGAAAGATGTGAGTGACATTTATAGACCAAGGCCAGGCATGTGGTAAGCACCCACCGAATGCTTCGCACACATAAAAATCATGCTGGTGCTGGGCAAGGTGGCTCACACCTGTAATCCCAGCACTTTGGGAGGCCAAGGCAGGTGGATCACCTGAGGTTGGGAGTTCAAGACCAGCCTGACCAACATGGAGAAACTCCATCTTTACTAAAAATACAAAATTAGCCGGGGATGGTGGCATATGCCTGTAATCCCAGCTACTCGGGAGGCTGAGGCAGGAGAACTGCTTGAACCTGGGAGGCGGAGGTTGCAGTGAGCCAAGATGGCGCCCTTGCACTCCAGCTTGGGCAACAGGATGGAAACTCTGTCTCGAAAAAAAAAAAAAAAAAGTCATGCTGGTGATCAGCCGTGGTGGCTCACACCTGTAATCTCAGTACTTTGGGAGGCCGAGGCAGGCAGATCACGAGGTCAGGAGTTTGAGGCCAGCCTGGCCAACACAGTGAAACCCTGTCTTTACTAAAAATACAAAAAATTTAGCTGGGCATGGTGGCGGGTGCCGGTAATCCCAGCTACTTGGGAGGCTGAGGCAGGAGAATTGCTTGAACCCAGGAGGTGGAGGTTGCAGTGAGCCGAGATCATGCCACTGCACTCCAGCCTGGGCGACAGAGCTAGACTCCGTCTAAAAAAAAACAAAAAATCGTGCTGGCAATTAGTCTGTATGAGCTAAAAGTGACTAGTGACATCTCAGAAGCAGAGGAGTACAAAACCCATCTGTGAAGAACATTCCACACAGAGGAGAGAGGAGAATGGGGGCAGAGGATTGCTTCAGAAACTTCCTGGAGGCCTCCGGGGGATGCTGAGCTGTCACTTGAGGCCTCCTCGGAGGAAGCACTCAGAGAGATGGAAGCAGGAAGAGGACTGAGTGATGCCCCTGTGACTGAGGCTGCTGAGGACAGGGCTGGGAGCCTGGAAGCCAGCAGGAGGAAGGGATGGGGGCACGGAGGCATGTGGAGTGAAACCAGGGGCAATGAACATGACATCAGGAAGAAAGGCAGGCATCTGAAGACCACTAGGCTCCAGTTGAGGGGGTGGGTGCAGAGGGGACTGAAGTCCTGGGGCTGAGGATGATGGAAGGAGCACAGCGTGTTCCATGATGGGGGTGACTCAGGGTTGACAGGTGCAGCAGCACGTGGGGACCAGATTCTCTCCCCTGCTCACTTCATGCTCCCATTGTCCCTTTTCATTAGAAAAACACCATGTTAACAAGTGCAGGACCCTAACAGTTTGGGTTCAATACTTATTGTAAACAATCCCACGGAGGGCTGGCCCCGAGAGATCAGCTGGGACCTCCCCAGAGCAGAGAGGCTTGCTGGACCACACAGCTGTCAGTGGCAATGGAGAAACAAATAGATCTGATAAACAGCGACGTCCTGTTCTTTAGAGTCACTTTAAAAAATGGTATTTATACAAAGCACAGAAAGTACAAAGCAAAAAGCAGAAAAGTAACCACCCCATCACGAGACACTAACATAAACATTGCTAATTCGCTGGTGTATCTTCTTCTCTCTTCCTCCCTGTATGTATGTAATTTCCATTTTGTATATACATGTATTACATGTATATGTATAATTTTAGTCTGAGATTTCTAGCAGCATTAGCATTTTCCCATTTAGTTAGAATTTCTTCCTAAATATCATATTTTAATTTTAGTCTGAG
This sequence comes from Nomascus leucogenys, assembly GCF_006542625.1. Classification (NCBI taxonomy): domain Eukaryota; kingdom Metazoa; phylum Chordata; class Mammalia; order Primates; family Hylobatidae; genus Nomascus; species Nomascus leucogenys. The sequence goes on from NC_044402.1 coordinate 133,619,914, forward strand.
ATTTCTAACAGCATTAGCATTTTCCCATTTAGTTAGGTTTTCTTCCTAATGATCATATTTAATGGATGTACAGGATTCTATTACATGATGTGCCACACTTTATGAAATGATTCTTCTATTATCAGATATTTAAGTTATCAACAGGATTTTGTTGTTATAAATATGACTGATGAAGATCTTTGTGCAGAAATGTTATAAACATGTCTGGTTATAGATTCCGAGGAGTGGAATTACTAGATCAAGGGACAGGAATGTTTTTAAGGCTCTTGATACAGAATGATACATTGTTTTCCAGAAATTTTTTTCCGTATATACACCAGTAAGCTGTACAAGAGAGTGCCCGCCTCATTCTAACCTTCCTGTTCTGAATATTTTCAATACATTGCAAGGTGAAGGTGGTGAACGTTCATTTTGATTTGCATTTGATTGTGGTCATGTTGAGATTATTTGATAGAGTTATTGACCTTCATAATCCCTCTTTTGCGAATCGTCTGTTCAATTCTCTTTGCCATTTTTCTATTGAAGCTATAGTTTTTCTGTTATCTACTTGCACAAGTTTATATCACACTTGTTGCAAATATTTTCATTCTGATTTTCCTTTAAGTTTTATGATTTTTTTGACACTCAGGGATGGTAAATTTTTGTATAGTGAAGTCTATCAGTCTTTTCCTTTTTTCTCCCTTAGCTTTTCAATGCAGAGAATCCCTCTGCACACAGAAATTCACTTGTTTCTTCTTGCGCAAGGCAGGTGGGTTAGGACAGAACCTTTGGAGCTAATAGACTTGGGCTAAAGATTCAGCAGTTTTTTTTTTTTTTTTTTGAGATGGAGTCTTAGTCTGTCGCCCAGGCTGGAGTGCAATGGCATGATCTTGGCCCACTGCAAACCTCTGCCTCCCGGGTTCAAGCGATTCTTCTGCCTCAGTCTCCCGAGTAGCTGGGATTACAGGCACTCGCCACCATGCCCAGCAAATTTTTGTATTTTTTAGTAGAGACGGGGTTTCACCATATTGGCCAGGCTGGTTTCAAACTCCTGACCTTGTGATCCACTTGCCTCGGCCTCCCAAAGTGCTGGGATTACAGGCGTGAGCCACTGCGCCTGGCCAGGATCCAGCAGTTTATTTAATTCTGCTGGGCCCTGGTTCCTCATTTGAAAACCAGGGCTAAGAATACCTATGTGATAATGATGTGGGGCAGATTGGACGGAAAATATGTATCACATTTTTAGCACGGTACTTGGTAAAAACAAATATAGCAGTTATGGGTTTTTTACTTTTGTTTTCGTTTGTTTGTTTTACATTGAACCATTTAATCTCTCTGGAATTAATTTAATAAATGATTTAGGATACAGATTTAGGCTGAGCACAGTGGCTCACGCCTGTAATTGCAGCACTTTGGGAGGCCGAGGTGGCCAGATAACCAGAGGTCAGGAGATCGAGACCATCCTAGCTAACAGTGAAATCCTGTCTCTACTAAAAATACAAAAAAATAAAAATAAAAATTAGCTGGGCGTGGTGGTGTGTGCCTGTAGTTCCAGCTACCTGGGAGGCTGAGGTGGGAGAATTGTTTGAACCCAGGAGGCAGAGGTTGCAGTGAGCCAAGATTGTGCCTCTACACTCCAGCTTGGGCCACAGAGTGAGACTCTGCCTCAAAAAAGGAAAAAAAAAAAAAAAGATTTATGTGTATTTTTCTCAACTAATCATCTTTCCCAAAACCTCTTACTGAATAACATTCCTTTACCCTTTGGGGTTCCTCTTTTATCATATTTTAAGTCATATATCTTTCTTTGTGTTTATACTCTGTTCCATGTATATCTGCTTTTCTTTCACCAATATCATAACAATTATACCACCTAATTTTATAAAATATTTTATTTTAGGTGTTTTTCATATCTATTCTTCCAGATGAACCAGCTAATAATATTGCCAAGTTGGAGAAAACTACTATTGGGACTTTGATTGGAATTGTACAAAATCCATAATATAGCTTGGGTAAATTGGCATTTTAGTAATATTCAGTCTTAACAAATATGGTTGTCCCTATTATTTTAAACTTTGTAATTTTCTTCATATAGATCCTGCATATTTATTGTTATAATTTCTTCTGATTAACTTATACTCTTATTACTGTTGTGAATACATTTTCCCCTACATTTCATTATAACTGATAACATACAGGGAAGTTATAGATTTTATAAATTCATCTTTTATTCTGTCACTTTACTCACTTCTCATTATTTCAAATTGTTTTTCAATTGCTTCTCTGGGATTTTCTTGTTTGACTCTCATGTTTGACTCTCATGTCATCTATAAATTACCATTGTTTTGTGGTGTACTTTCCAAATACTTATGACACTTATTCAGATTTCATAACTTATTGCATGGGCCAGTATTTCTAAAACACTACAGTGGGGAATATTGGAAAAAGAAAACATCCACCTCAAGGAGACATAGTGTGAGAATTGCCGTGGACCACCTGGGAAGGGCATGGGATAGCCTCTGTCACCTAGTTACCACTTGATAAAAAATAATTGTTGCTGTTTGTCACGTCCAAGAAGAAGCAGTCTTCTTGTAGTTTTAGAAAGAGTTCAGAAGGACTGAGTATTTAATTTTTATCAAATGCCTTTTTAATATCTATTGTGATGATTATATTATATCCCTTATTTGATTTACTGGTAAAATACTTTTATATATTTATATTTGACTTATATATATTAAACCATTTCGCATGATTACAATGAACTATTCTTGATACAATATCTTTTTATTGTACTCTGAAACTTATTTGGGATTTTTATATATGTATTCATAGTTGAGGTTGATTTACCTGATTTTGCTTATGTTATGGTTTTAAGAGTCATGTATATTTTACAAAATATTCTGGAGGCATTTATGTAGCATAATTATTATCTGATTTTTGAAATACTTAAAAAAATGTTGGTAAAGCCACTTCTTCTCAACGCCATTTATAGAGATAATTCTTTAATATGTACTTCAATTTATTCTTTAGTGTTGAATTGGTCTTGTTTTCTATTTCCTCCCATGTCACTTCTGTTAAGTTATACATAATTTTCAGAGAACAATCTATTTGTTGAGATTTTCAAAATTTCTGGCAAACAATCATGCATAGTTTTGTATAACTGTAAGGTTTTTTTTTTTATTGTGGCCATCTTCATTTTCTCATTTCTAACTGTTTGTGGTGCCCAGGGTCCTGGTAGGAAATAGATGGCACCTTCAACAGGAGTGATAAAGACAGGAATGGCAAGGCAGCCAGTGGCTGGCACCCTCAGGATCCATTCCCACCCCTGACCTGAAGAGGCAGGGGCCAGAGCTGTGTCACCAGAACCTGGCAGGGCTGCAGCTAGGAGCTGGTTGAGAAATCTGCAGAAACACAGTCTTAAGAAAATGCAAAAACACAGACAAAAACTTTAGAAATTAGAAATGATATGTAACAAGAGTCACAAAAGGATTTAAAAGCAATTACAGGAGCAGATCAGCAAAGCGAGATAGGAACACAAAGAGGTTCTTGAATTTTATAGTTTGGTTCTCTGTCTCTCTGTGGGTCTGTCCATGGTGAAGATGTTCCTGGGTCTGGCTGTCAGTGTTCATTTGGCTAGGAATGGCCATACAGAAATGCTAAGATTTATCTGAAAGAATCAAACACGATGCAGTTTCTTCCTACTTCCACGGGCTTGTCCTCCCATATTAGAGTAGAATTGCTCGTACCACATCAGGGTTGACCTGGTCTTGGAATGCCCTTCTGCTGAGAGTACCTTCCTGCCTCTTCTTTGCCTCCACACTCAGCACAGGGTGGGCACCTGTCATCACCCAGCACCTGTGGGAGTCACATGGGAAATTTGCTGTAAGCCCCCCTTCATTTGGGAATGGAACAAATCTCATTTGTTAGCAGAAGGAAGTACTGTTGGGCCCAGTGCTATCCTAACCCAGATCTCCAATGGGAATAATCCTGATCTGATTACTCTGAAAGGCCAACCAGTCACTGGGAGGAGTCTCAGCTGAGAGCCAGTGTTAGCGTAACAAGGTGTTATCAAATCACCACAAAGAGCTGGGGAAGGGCTAGGCGAGACCCACTGCCCCCAAAGAGCAGTGAGCATGTTTTCCAGGTTATGTTCCAGGGCAGCAATTGCCAAACACTATTTAGTTGTGGAATCTTTGCTTTAAACATTTTGCATGTAAGATATTGTATGTGTATGTGCATGTGTACATACACATATGCATGCATGCATGTTACATGTATACACGTGTATGCATATGTTGTGTGTGCACATGTATGTGTGTGTGTGTATATAGGACCAGAGTGAAGTACAAACTGCTGGTGGGGTGGCAGGCCAAGTGAGCACCCTCCTCCACTGCCTGGCAGAGCCCCCACACCCATGGAATAGTTTGGTACTACTGCTCACCCGATGACTTGTGTGTGGTGGGGCTGTTGGGGTGTGTGTGGGGTGGTGCTGTATGTTTTCCCTTGAAGGTTGAAACTGATTCAGCCCCGGGGGTCAGAATGTCCAGCCCTGTGCATTGGCTATGCAGGGTCATTAACATCTGCTGAGATGTTACTGTCTAAGGGGGAAGTATGGGAAGTATCTTCTTCCTATTAGACTAGCTTTTGAATTCTGATCTGTTTTGGTAACATGGAGCTGTTTCTTTGTTTCAATGTTTCTAGAACATCTTTGAAAAAGCCATAAAAGTTTGTCTGCCACATTTGATTGAACCAGAAAGGCTTTCCTGTTCTGTGCGCCTGCCTCTGACTCTCCCTTCGTGACTATGTTCTTTCTCTCTGTCTACTGGCTGATGTTCTTCCTCTCTGTCTACAGGCTGATGTTTGGGCTGGCTGGAGCTCTTCCACAAGTCAGCTGCCCTCAGCCAAATAAGAGGCTGTTTTCACCCCTCACCTCATTTGCATACCTACAGGAGGAAGTGCCAAGGGAAGACAGCATTGAAAAATAAGAGCATAGCAGAGTTGAGCTATCTCCACATTTGTCTGGCAGGCTCTGCAAAGGGGATTGAGGCCAGTGGTTCTCTGTGTCCCAGAGGTGTCCCTGGGAGATGTAGTGTCACTGGACTAGAGATTCATCCTTGCTGTCTCTGATGCAAGATGATTGTATCAATTCAGGCTCTGGAGTTAGGACGGGGAGCAGAAGGATGGGGACTAAAGCTATGGGAGAAAGAGAGAAAAATCACCTTTTCTATGTGAAGTGAAGAGACATGTGGAAGTGAAATTACTCAAAATTCTTTTTAAGTACCCATGATGCAAAAGCCATAAAATAAAATATTGTAAAATTAGCCACATAAAATTGTAAAACATCTACACAGCTTTAAAAAAAAACCTGTTAAAAATAACTCCAAAATATATTGTAGCATATATCAGAGTCTTATTCATAACTAAGCAAAAAATGATACCAAAATAAGCGAGTCAAAGACACAAAAGAGAACTCACAGAAAAAGAAATACAGATAACCAAACATGAGAACATGCTGAAGGACTTTTCTCATAAAGAAAGGCAAATTAAAGCAAGTTATCATTCTCACCTCTCAGATTTGCAAAGATTAAAAGGTCTGATAACAGCCAGTTGGCAGGGTGTGGGGAAATAGACACATTCATATGTGGTTAGTAGGAGAAAAAAAAGGCCACAACTTCATTGGAAGACAGTTGGTAGTCTCTATCAAAATAGCAAATCTCCAGGTCATTTAGCCAGCTGTCACCTTCTAGTGATTTATCTACAATCACTAATAAATGTCAACACATGTACAGCACATGGTGAGACATGATGAAAATAGTAATAAACCATCTCTCACTTGGCTTGAGAAGACCTCTATGATCTTTTTTGGTGAAAAAAAACAAATTTCAGAAAACAGTATATATAGTATGATATTATTGGCATCTAAAAAGATATGCATATATAATCTTGTGGGTATGTTTAAAATTTCTGAACTTAGTTACAAACAGGAATAGGAAATCTAAGAAGAGGGGCTCATGGGAGTGGGGAAGGAGATGTTTATTTTTTATTTTATATCTTTCTGTATGGTTTTCATTTTTTAAAGTTAGTATATATTTTTAAAAATCTAGTTAAACAGGGTCAGGTGCAGTGGCTCACGCCTGTAATCCCAGCACTTTGGGAGGCCGAGGTGGATGGATCACCTGAGGTCAGGAGTCGAGACCAGCCTGACCAGTATGGAGAAACCCCATCTCTACTAAAAATACAAAATTAGCTGGGTGTGGTGGCACATGCCTGTAATCCCAGCTACTTGGGAGGCTGAGGCAGGAGAATTGCTTGAACCCGGGAGGCAGAGTTTGAGGTGAGCCAAGATTGCGTGCCATTGCACTGCAGCCTGGGCAACAAGAGCAAAACACCGTCTCACAAAAAAAAAAAAAAAAAGAAACCCCATCTCTACTAAAATACAAAATTAGCCAAGTGTGATGCAGGAGCTTGTAATCCCAGTTACTTGAGAGGCTGAGGCAGGAGAATTGCTTGAACCTGGGAGGCAGAGGTTGCAGTGAGCCAAGATCGTACCACTGCACTCCAGCCTGAGTGACAGAGTGAGACTCTGTCTCAAAAAAAAAAAAAAAAAATCTAGTTAAACAATAACATCAATAACATACGTAAATGCTCAGTGGAGTGCCTGTACCTGAGGGGTTGAGTGTGTGGAGCTTCTACACTGAGGCACTGGCTTAATTACAGAGGCTGGTCCTGTCTACAGGGCTCTACGGGCCAGGTGAGCCTTCCAGGCTCATGAGAATCTTAAGTAGCAAAATGGGGCAAGATTACCGTGGGTGGGAACAGACCAGCAGCTGTAAGTAAGAGCCTAAGATCCAAAGAGCTTTCCCCCAATCTCCTGACAGCCTGCTGGCCTCAGCAGCCGATGGATTCCATGGGCGTTAGCTGCTGCCAGGGTTTCAGCAGGCTGAGGACCACCTCAGTGTGCCCCTCTCCCAAGGTGCTAGCACTTGACAGCTCCCTTTTCCTCTCAGAGGAAAGTAAAAAGTACCCTCTCCTCCTCACATTAGGGATGACTGTGCCAAAGGAAGTAGAGCTTCTAGAAAGAGAGGAGAATCTGGGATTCCTCGGACTTTCTTGTTAGAAACAACCCCAAGACTTGCTCTCCAGCTATTGGGGCAAATCCAGGTCTTGGCAGGGCTGGTGGCCAACCCCTGGGAGATAATCCAAGGGGCGTAGTGTCCAAGAGGATGAAGCCATTTGGGGGTGGCAGGGAGCTCAGCGAGAACGAGGTGCTGAGTGATCCCTGCCCCGGCCGGGTGGCCCCTCTGCAGCTGTGCCTGGCTTCCCATTCACCATAGGCCACTCTGCTCGGGCCTGCTGGAGTCGTGTTTCTTCTTCAAACACCCCCTCTTTTTTGTTGTTTGTTTGTTTGTTTTTGAGATGGAGTCTCGCTCTGTCGCCAGGCTGGAGTGCAGTGGCACGTTCTCGGCTCACTGCAAACTCCGCCTCCCGGGTTCAAGCGATTCTCCTGCCTCAGCCTCCGGAGTAGCTGGGACTACAGGTGCGCCACCACGCCCAGCTAATTTTTGTATTTTTAGTAGAGATGGGATTTCACCATGTTGGCCAGGATGGTCTCAATCTCTTGACCTTGTGATCCACCGGTCTCAGCCTCCCAAAGTGCTGTGATTACAGGCATGAGCCACTGTGCCCGGCCTGCAAACACCCCCTCTTGCTCTACCTTCTTGGCAGCCGAGAGGTTAAGAAAGCCCCTCCACGTGGCAGACTCCTTTAGATCAGACCCTGTAGCTGCCAGGTCCCCACCTAAATGACTGCCCCCCACACCTTTTCCTGGTGCTCTCTGAGTGCAGAAGCAGTGGGGGAATAAGAGTGCCTCAGCCCACGATTGCTGGACGTCAAGGCTCACCTCCATCTTAGAGAACGGTAAGCTCCGAAATTCAGAGACTTTGTGTCCAGATTCCTCAAGCTGTGTCAGGAAGTCTTGTCTTTTCAGTTAAGAGGAAACCAGGTTTTCCTGCATGGGTTCTAATAAAGTCTTTGATCTATTTCAGGTATCGGAATTGCGTTTACACTTACAGAATTCTGCCCAATGAAGATGATAAATTCACTGTTCAGGTGAGTCCTTTATAAACCTAGAAATCTGAACCTGACTTCAGCCGATACTGGCAGAGAAAGGGTGTAAACGACGAGGACGAAAGCGCATGCGCAGGTAGCCGGACGAAGGCCAGGCTGAGCCTGGCTTCCTCCCAGGCGTCCGTGGGGTGGCTTAGCTGGTAAACTGTGGCCCTCCAAGTGACCTGCTCTGTGACATGACGGAGTTGCATGCCACGGGCTATTTGTGGTCCATGGGTATGAAGAGGAAACGAAGGTGAAGCAGACTGCCCAGAGATTAAGGGAAAGGACGGGCTGTGGCTTGGCCGACTGTTGTCTTCAGTCTCTCAAAGGAGAGAGAGGAAGTGGCTCAGGAGGGAGAGAAGGGAGGTGAACTTACAGGAGAACAGACCGTGTTTTCTGAGGGGCTGTGAGACTAGCACAAAACAGTGCCTTTCCATTTGTAGAACTCTGTTCTGTCCAACGCTGGTGCTCATGGCATCTGATTTCACCAAGCAAAGTCAAAATTTGCACTTTTGCAAAGTGCAAAACTTGCAGTTCATTTTTTTCTTTTTTCTTTTTTTTTTTTTTGAGGCAGAGTTTCACTCTTGTCGCCCAGGCTGGAGTGCAGTGGCGCAATCTCGGCTCCCTGCAACCTCCACCTCCCGGGTTCAAGTGATTCCCCTGCCTCAGCCTCCTGAGTAGCTGGGATTACAGGCGCCCGCCACCATGCCCAGCTGATTTTTGTATTTTTGGTAGAGATGGGTTTTCTCCATGTTGGCCAGGCTGGTCTTAAACTCCTGACCTTGAATGATCTGCCCACCTCGGCCTCCCAAAGTTCTGGGATTACAGGCATGAGCCACCCCGCCTGGCTGCAGTTAAATTTAAAAAGAAAAATCAGCTGCACCCATCCAAGCCCGGGAAGGCCACCCAAAGCACGTTTTACTAAAGGCTTTGTTTCGCCACAAAATGTCACAACTGAGTGTCTGGAAGCCAGGAGAGCTTTTCTTATCTGGCTGCATGAAGAGCACATGGAGGTGGCAAGAAGGAAGGAGACAAAGTTTCCATATCCCGGGTGTGTGTGTGTGTGTGTGTGTGAGAGAGAGAGAGAGGGAGAGAGAGAGATACTCAGTTCTCAGGGACTAGAGTAAGAGGCACAGCAGTGCATCCACGTCCCAAGCAGAGTATCCGGGGCCGACAAAGGTTTGGACATCATGTCGTGGGAGAGCAATGGTGGCGTTGGAGGAGTTTGGTTGAAAAGAAAGTGGAAGTGGGAGGGGAGAGGCAGGGTACACTCTTCCGTTTCAAAGCTTGAAGGGAATGATTCATTTTGTGCAGAACTAGGATGTAGTAGAAGACAGGGAGCTGGACTCAAGGTGTGGGGAGACCACAGGCAAGTCCCTGGGGGCAAAACTCCTCCAGAAGTTGTCAAGAGGGAGAGTGTGGTGAGCAGAACGCCCCTCAGGAAGACAGCTTATGAGGATGGAAGGAATTGCTTCGAGGAGCGATGTGGTTGAGAGGGACCCAAGGGGCATGTGTGATGCAGCCCGGTCCAGGGGCTGTTTGCTGCAAGGCCTCCTTAGGAGATGCCAGTTTAGGCTCAAGCAGAACCACTCCCCGCGTAGTTAGGCTGGCCTTGCTGCCGGCTGCCTCATCCTCCTGCTGCTGCGTCCACTGCAGCCTCTAATGCACCTCTGCTGGAAGGCTTTCCACCGGCCTAGGGCACCGCGGGTTTGGCCTGGTTCTTAGCAGTCACCAGGAGCAGATGTTGGCACACCTAGTACAAGAATGTCCTTTCCAGCACTTGGCGGCTATTTGCCATGGGAATGTCTGTCTCTGACGTGGGCTCTTCACCATGTGTGGGATGTGACCGGCAGAGGGGAGCCCTGTCTGGGGCAGGCAGTTGGCCTCAATGACCTCTACCATTTTCTCCAAGTCTAGGAGGGCATGAGCTGTTCTGGCAGAGTTGGCATCTGTGATAGGTGGTTTGCTGAGAGGAGTCGGCAAACTCTCTTAAGTTAAAAGTTGGTCGATGCTTTTGATCTTTTTTCCCTTTGTGGTTTCTTCTCTTCCTTCAAAGTGAAGAAAACTTTACGTATGACTGGAAAAGACATGACTCTGTGGCTTCTAGTAGAGTTGGCACCCGCCGCCTGTAAATGTGTAGACTGCATCTCCGGTTTGCCCCTCTCTGTCACCATCATGTTCTTGCTACTGTGACGTCTTGTGACCCTGGGAACTGCTGATGAAATCCGGGGCCTCGTCAGGCTACAGCGCGGGGTGGGGTGCGGGGAACAGAAACTCACCTTGGCTGACTCTGTAAGGGGTAAGGGGTGGGCGGCCTTTGTGGAGATGTGCAGAGCTAGGAAGGAGAAGGCCGCTCTAGGGCCTTGGAACCAGAAGAGCATGGGGTCTGCACGCGGCTTCTCCCGTGGATCAGCTTTTCTCTGTGGGGCCGCTCTTCCCAGCCAGCAGCCTTCCTTCTCAGTCCCCAGTCCTAAAAGGGAGTCTGATGGCTCAGCCTCCATGGCTTTCTCCGCATGAGCCACTCAGGGGCTGCCAGTCTGGGTATGAATCGGCTATCTTGGAGCAGGTGCCCCCCTCTGCCTCTCGGAGATGGGGACAGAGTCGTGGGGGCAGCGTGGCTCCTTAAGGTCTCCGCTCAGCCAGGGCAGTGGGTGGGCAGCTTTCATAGAAGATGGGCGGCCCTGCTGGACATATCTGCTCCTGACCCCGGCACTAGATCCGTGACCTCCTCAGTAGCTGACATGGTACAGGGAGCTGTGGACCTAGGTGGTCTGAAGAGGTTTCCCTTCAAGGTGAATTAAAGGGGAATTCTCATAGGAGTCTCCTAGGTGGACTCACCTGTGAGAATCTACCTCCAAGACTAAATGACAGCAGATGTCTACTGAGGACCAAGTGCACACTCACGCCCAATTAAGCAGACTCAGAGCCCTTCGGGGAAGCTTTAGCAGTTATTGATCTCTGCCTATTTTAACTCAAGTTCCTCTTTTTTTGTTGAGGCAAAACCTCACAGTCTTTTCTGAGCTTAGCCACAGTTTCTAAATAACTCATTCCTGACACCTGAGCCTGTTCAGTGCCACCAGAATACGAGGCTCCCCAAAATAAGAATCTGGCCTGAAACTTTGCCAAGTGAAGCACCGAAAGGCTTTCATTGTTTCTTAGTTTAGTAACTTTAGCCCTTTTCCCGGGGACTTCTGTTCTCTTGTCAACACCAAAGATCTCATCTTCATTCTTTGCAGACCAACTTCATGGAGTTGGCCCACGTGTCATAGCCCATGACAGCCCCGTATCAATCAGGGAGAGGAGCCACCTCACCTGGGGGACTCTTTTCTCTCACTCCATCTTTCACAGGCTTAAAAAAAATCCGAGATGGGAGGGCAGGATGCAAACTGTAATTTCATCCAACCCCCTCGTTCTAAATATGAGTGTTGCTGAGAACTGCGGAAGTTGGAACTCACAGCCAGGCCTCCCGGCCTCTCCGGCTAAGCTTTCTTACTTCCAGCCCAGAAGGTGTTTCCAAGCCTGGCTGGAGTCCCCTGGGGAAGGATGAGCCCAGGACTCTGCCCAGAGGGACAGGGAGACAGGGCAATGTGGCCTCTCAGAGAGCTTGGCCTCTTGTCCTTCACACGGTTGTAAGATAATATTTGATCCCAGGTGGCATCTGTCCCTTGTGGTAAATCAGTGAGGTGCCCCTAGAATGAAAGCAGACTCCATTCCCGGCTGGGATCTGGGTTCAAGTCCAATTTGGTCAGTGATGTGGCCTTGGGCAAGGACTGCCAAGAAACTGCTGGAAAGTAGAGATCACACACATACCTCCCAGCACAAGGAAGCTGCTGGGGAGAAGGGTGGAGACAGCAGGGAGCTGGAGGTGCTTTAGAGGATTCTAGGCAGTGCTGGGAGTGGTGGGGAAGGAGGGGCAAATTTTGGAACTCCGTCTCCCTCAGCTCTGCTCTTTGGGCTGTGGGCTTCATGTCTTCAGGGACCTGAGTAGGCTCTGGAACTGTTAAGCCGTTGTTCAACAGCTGCTGTGCCACTCAAACCCTGAGAACCTTCTGGACTCAGCTTGCGCTGCTTGTCCTGGTTGGGGGAGGGTTGGGGCAGTGCTCTGAGCCCTGTGTGAGGCCGGACGAAGGGAGGATGGCTCAGCCCCCCAGGCCTGACTGTCCCACACCAAGAGAGCGGGTTTCTTGTAAAGCCAAAACTCCTTTCTTGACTTGGAAAGGGAAGTGACTCTCCCCTAAGAGAAGCCCGTCTTGAGCTGCTCGCTGCAGACTGAGCTGGGAGGCTGCTGCTGCCTTTGAAATGGCCCCTCTTTGGGAGAGTCAGGAAGAGTCTGAGGCCCTGCCAGCCTCCCTCGTGGGCCGGCTCCGGGGTGGCCAGGGAGACCTGGAGCGGCCTCAGATGTGTCGCATAAATGGCTGTCTCAAATCTAGGGCCACAGTTGAAGCAAAAGAGGCCCTTCGGCTCCACCCTACAACCTTTCGGCCCTCGCGCCTTTCCCGACATCCTTCCCACCAAGAGGAATAAAGCAGAAAATTAGAACTACCCACAATCCCCTATCACATCAATGTTCTCTGTGAACTTCCTGTCTTTTCTTGAGGTTGAGATTGTATCTAGGATATTGATTGTTTCAGTCAAGATGGGAGCACCCCCAGGTGTTTTTCTGTTTTGTTTTGTTTTGTTTTGTTTTTGAGACAGGGTCTTGTTCTGTAGACCAGGCTGGAGTGCAGTGGCGCGATCTCGGCTCACTGCAACCTCTGCTCCCAGGCTCAAGCAATTCTCCCACCTCAGCCTCCTGAGTAGCTGAGATTACAGGTGTGCACCACTATGCCCAGCTAAATTTTGTATTTTTCTGTAGAGATAGGGTTTCACTATGTTGCCCGGGCTGGTCTCAAAAGCCTGGGCTCGAGTGATCCACCTGCCTCAGCCTCCCAAAGTGTTGGGATTACAGGCGTGAGCCACCACGCCCAGCCACACTCCCAGGTTTTAATGCAAGTTTAGATGAAGAGTTAGAAAATATCTATCTCATAGACCCTTTCATTATTCCTTCCCGATCTGGAAGAAAAAATCCAGTGGCCTGAGCCATTCCGGTGAGTTCTAAAGAAGAGACACTTGTGACTCAAGTCCCTGGTCCCTGACGGTGGCTGTCACGTATCTCCGGGCGGCATGGCTTTTGGGGAGGGAAAACAAAACAACTTTCTAAAAGTTGTTCCGTCACAAGCATCCGGGAGGTGAACGGTCGAGCCATTGTTATTAAGCTCAGGAAGCGAGTGGCAGCTGTTATTGTTCTGAGTGGTCACTGAGTGAAGTAAAGATTCCGTCTGAACCGCCGGGCAAAGGATATGGCTCTAACACACTTCCTGAAGTTGCACAACAAGAGGCGCAGAAAAGGTGCAGGGCACAGAAGCCTAGCATGGCCAGGGCTGCCCTGTGTGGGCTCCACAGCCATGCCAAGGACAGTGGGCCCCAAGGGGGTCCATGCTGGTGGAGGGGTTCCTTTATGCTCTGACACTCACCTTCTAGAAATCTGCATTTTGAATTGGTTTTTCTGTCTACTGCAGAATATGGACAGATCTATTTTCTAAGCCCCCGAATATCTCAAAACATCTTTAGTTGTCTACACATTCAAGAGTAATTTGATAGATATAAAATTCTTGGAACCAACTGTTCGCTCAAAATCCTGTACGAGGTACAGCACTGCCTTCAAGAATGTAGTGTTATGGGCCAGGTGCAGTGGCTCACGCCTGTAATCCCAGCACTTTGGGAGGCTGAGGCAGGCGGATCACCTGAGGTCAGGAGTTTGGGACTAGCCTGGGCAACATAGTGAAACCCCATCTCTACTAAAAATGCAAAAATTAGCCAGGCGTGGTGGCACATGCCTGTAGTCACAGCTACTCCAGAGGCTGAGGTGGAAGGATCGCTTGAACCTGAGAGGCAGAGGCTGCAGTGAGCTGAGGTCTCACCACTGCACTCCAGCTGGGTGACAGAGTAAGACTGTCTCAAAGAAAAAAAAAAAAGAATGTAGCGTTATGAATAGTTCCGAGTACAAAATCCAAGGCCAAACTTGTGCTGGTTCCTATAGAGGGGACCCATTTTTTTCTTTTTTTCTACTTTGAAGCCGGTGGGAATTCTTTTCCAGTGTTGTCATTTTCCTTTCATTGATAGTGCCTGCAATGTGTTCAGCTTGCTCACTTTGCAAACTCTGTTCTTTGACACAAAAGACCTTTCTTCTGTTAGGTCTTTGGGTAAGTTTTTATTCCAGCTCTTCTGGCATCTTTCTTCTAATCCCCTGAGAAAGCCAAGGCTCCCCTCGTTTTCTAGCCTCCTGGGGTACACATGCCCTTGTGACTGAGCAGCCCCTCCCTCTCGTGTGGCTGCAAGATCCCTAATCCCTTCCCCAGTCTGTCAGAGAATTCTGGAAATAGTATCCATACCATTTGTCATCTCTACCTCCAAATGACTGTCTTTATTTTCTCCCCATCCCCACTGGCCATTTTGTCCTTGTTTCTCCATGTTCCAGAGCCATCTGGTTCACCTTGCCCCAGATCGTGGGTCTGTTTCCTGTCTTTGTTACCCAAAGCAGTCTAGGACTCACATCAACGTGCACCATGTGGCTGATAAGTTTAGACTGGGGAATGGGATGCAAGTGTAACCAATGAGATGTGAAGAGAAGGGCTTTGTGGGCTTCTAGTAAAGGTCTATTTGTCTTAAAAACAGACATAGGGATAAGATAGCCTCTTTCTTTCTTTCTTTCTTTTCTTTTTGAGACAGAGTTTCGCTTTTGTTGCCCAGGGTGGAGTGCAATGGCATGATCTCGGCTCACCACAACCTCCACCTCCTGGGTTCAAGTGATTCTCCTGCCTCAGCCTCCCGAGTAGCTGGGATTACAGGCACCTGCCACCACGCCGGGCTAATTTTTGTATTTTTAGAAGACATGGGGCTTCACTATGTCGGCCAGGCTGGTCTCGAACTCCTGACCTCAGGTAATCTGCTCGCCTTGGCCTCCCAAAGTGCTGGGATTACAGGTGTGAGCCACTGCACCCGGCCAAGATAGCCTCTTTCCTACCTTTGGAAGCTGCCATAGGATGTGATAGCTGGGACTCTGCTGCTGCCTTGTAACCATGAGGAGAGGTAGCTGGCGAGTGAGGCCAACACACGGAAAGGAGAAGTGAACCTGGGTCCTGGATGATGCCCTTAAATTTGCTGAACAGAATGAGGCAACCTGGGATCTGCCTTGCCTCTAGATTTTCTGTTTTGTGAGTTAATTAATTCCTTTTTGCTCAAGTTAGTTGAGTTAGGGTTTTCTAACAGCTAAAAGTGTCCTAACTTACAAAGGTTTAAACTATCCTAGGAGAATTTCAAAGCAGAAAAGTGAAAATTTCAAATTGAATATCGAGTTTCACTGCACCAAATGCCCGTGAGCCACGGTCTGACAACACAGTCCCTGGGTCTTCCTTCTCCTTAGCCTGTGTCATGTTTCTGGGACCTGCTCCAGCCCTGTCCCAGACATTCCTAATGACTTATGTTCCTGTCAGACATCCTTGGGCTCAACATCTCTTTCTCCAACCCTAACTAGAAAAAGCACAAAAATCAATCAGTATTTTAACAATGTCTATGCACTGGGCAGGCATGATTTCTTGCTTATTGCAGAATGGTTTCACTTCTCATCTTGACTTTGCCCTTCGAGATCAGGTTCCGGGTCTAATTGTGTCTGTCAGATTTGCAAGAGGCCACTTCGGGTTTGCCAAATAGAAGAAAGTCTTTCTGAGCGGCATCACTTGATCACCCCAGAAAAATAGTCACCCCATCCTTCACTTGTTGCTCTTTAACCACTTACCCACCTTTCTTTTCTTTGTGACACTTGTGACTATCTGATTTTATATTTATTTATTTATTTATTTATTTATTTATTTGAGATGGAGTCTCACTCTGTCACCAGGCTGGAGTGCAGTGGCACAATCTCGGCTAACTGCAACCCCTGCCTCCCGGGTTGAAGTGATTCTTCTGCCTCAGCCTCCTGAGTAGCTGGGACTATAGGCACACGCCACCACACCCAGCTAATTTTTGTATTTTTGGTAGAGACAGGGTTTCACCATGTTGCCCAGGATGGTCGCAATATCTTGACCTTGTGATCCACCCACCTCAGCCTCCCAAAGTGCTGGGATTCCAGGTGTGAGCCACCATGCCCGGCCCTGATGTATTTTAAAATACACATTTTTATATTGACTTATTTATCGTCTATACTAGAACTACTCCTAGCATGTGGTGACTGCTCGATACATATTTATTGAATGAATTAACTCTTCTGCCACCATTAAGAAGATAGGAAGTGCTACAGATTTCACTTAAAATTATGATCTATCTCACCCTTGCTGCAGTTATTAATCTTAAATTTGTCCTCCATAGGATCTGCCGTTATCTATTGACTTGCTTTTCAGGCCTTGGTCAACTTCCTCTGCATTCGAGACGGGTTCTCTTTTCTGGACTCAGTTCTGCTGTAGCTCCCTCCAAAGTGGATTCTCATTTCAGCATTGAATTGAGCTCCTCATTTTTTTTTTTTCTCGAGACAGAGTCTCACTCTGTCCCCCACGCTGGAGTGCAATGGCGAGATCTTGGCTCACTGCAACCTCCGCCTCCTGGGTTCAAGCGATTCTCCTGCCTCAGCCTCCCAAGTAGCTGGGATTACAGCCGCGCGCCACCACCCCCCACTAATTTTTTGTATTTTTAGTAGAGACGGGGTTTCGCCATGTTGGCCAGGCTGGTCTCAAACTTCTGACCTTGTGATCTGCCTGCCTCAGCCTCCCAAAGTGCTGGGATTACAGGCATGAGCCACTGCACCAGGCCGAGGTTCTCATTTTGTTGCAAGCCTGCCTTGCCTGGCTGCTCTTCGTGTTTCACTGGCCCTGTTGTCCGTTCATCCTTCTCCTCTTCCTGGGATTTTCACTCCTGGGTCATAAAGGCCTTGCCTTTTTGACGTCCACGTGAGGCTGCTGATGCTTCCCGAGACATCCCGAGACAAGTTCCAGCAGCCACATTTCCAGAGAAGGCTCTTCCTCGGGTCTTCAGGGTGGTGTAATGTCCTAGTTCCCTTGGGGAAGCAGTTTCTTCTCTCAAGCTTCTGTTTCCTCCTCAGAAACAGTGGGAGGCCAGCAGTACTTCTCTCCTGTGGAGATTTTGAGGACTAAAAGAGATGGTTTATATAAACACGCAGCTCATGTCTGACACGTGACTCCATGGATGACTGTTTTAAAATGGCAAGGACGCACAGAGGCCAGTCAGCTCGCCAACACCAACTCAGGGTCACCGGGCAGAGGCCCCGGCCTGTGACTGGCCAAGAGCTGGGAACACCAGCCACAGGGGAGAGAGAAAGGGCTGAGACTTTGGGACACAAAAAACTCAGGAGTCCTGGGATTGGCAGCAAGACCGTCCAAAGGGGCCTTGGAGAGGAGGACGAGTGCCTGGAAATCCTGACTGGCCCTGGATCGGGCCCCAGGAGCGAGGGTCATGGGGGACGGAGGCACCAAGTAGGGGCCCCTAGACCCTGTCTGCCTTGGGACCCTCTGAGAACTGTAACAGTTAGCGTTACAGCCATATGTCCTGACTATATTCCTTAAGGGTCAGGGGTTGTCCTGTGCCTGCTCACTGGGCGTACGTCACTGCTGCTTTGGATAACTGAGGAAGACAGAGGCGGGGTGAGGGTGAGGGTGGGTTCCTGGGGTCCCACCAGGTGACAAGAGAGAGCGTCGAGGACACGGGAGGGACCAGCGGGAGGCCCCACAACTCCCACCTGGGGCCTATCTTATCATCTGTTTCTGGCCTGGTTCCCTTTTGTTGAGCCCCTGTCAGGAGCTAGGCACTTCATCCGTGTTCTTTAATCCTGGGGGAGGGTTTACTACTATTGTTGCTATGATTACTATTCCCATTTTTAAATTCAAGGAAACAAAGGCTCAGATGAGATAACACTGTTTGCCTGTTTCATAAAACTTGTGACAGAAGAGGGATGTCATTGGAACCATGCTGTGGCTCTGTGCCCTGCAGCCTGGGGCGCTGGGCTGGAGGGTAAGCTTCACACGAAGGCTACTGGCCTTTGTTTCTCCAACCACTGGAGGTTCCCCAGCTATGGAACCAGCTAAGGGCTTTGCAGTATTTGAGCCATGACCCTTCCTGAATGAGACTCAAGATGACTCTACTTTTAGGCCAAGTCCAGTGAGCGTTATAGCCGTATGTCCTGACTATATTCCTTGAGGGTCAGAATGACAGCTTAGAGATGCCCGACAGCTCATTCATTTATTCAGTGAATATTAATCGGGAACTGAACAACAGCCACCCTCAAAGTCCCTCCTTCATAGGATGTTCAGTCTAGAGACCAATGACAAGGAATTTTCAAGATTAGACTCTGAACCCCAGATTTTTACATCTTGAGGGGGAAGGGTCTCAGGAAACCTCTACAGTGAAAGGAGCTCCCCTCAAGTGGGAGGAAATGAATGGCCCAGCCATGTCTTCCAAAGAACCATCTGCGAGGCGCCCAGTCCCTCTTCTGTGCTTCCAAACAATCCCCCTGCCCAGCGTCCACATCCTCATATTGTGGGGTGGTAGGCGGCCCGGTGTCTGTCTTTCCCAGTGAGCTGTGGGGGCCTTGAGAACAAGGGTGAGGGTCTCAGTCACCCGAGTGTCTGCCCTTGGGCACAGGAAAGAGGATGTGTCACCATCCCCTGAATGAAAGGCCATCCAAAGGGGCCTTGGAGAGGAGGACGAGTGCCTGGAAATTCTGACTGGCCCTGGATCGGGGCCTGGCTTGAGAAGAGGCTTCTATTGACCACTCAGTGCCCACAAAACCTCTGAGGTTAACTTTAGTCTGCCCTGTTCTTAGCAGACTGTATTTCATTTTGAGCAACCCCAGGAGAGGAAAATCCAAATTTCTCTCTCAAATATTGAATTAATCCATACATGAACAGTTAGTGATTTTTATAAAGAGATTCACCATAGAGGAGTAGTTCTTTCATTTCTGCTCTCCCTGGCTGTCTGAGTCAAGAGACCCTGCCAGGCTGGTAGCCATCAGGGTGCCTGACCCATCTCCCTACCATATTTATGCCCCTCATGACTGGCAGGAAAAAGGGTCTGAAATCTTGAAATGGAGAAATGTGTTTTCCAAAATCCAAACATCTCACAAATATGTGCTATGAAGACCCTAAAAAGAGTTCTCGGCACCTCACACAGACACAAGCACAGAACATGAGAACATAGTCCCAGCCTTTAAAGAGAGAAAACAGACATTCCAACAAGCAGATTCAAAGTCACTCTGGGTCAGACACAGTGGCTCACGCCTGTAATCCCACCACTTTGGGAGGCCAAGGCAGGTGGATCACCTGAGGTTAGGAGTTCGAGACCAGCCTGGCCAACATGGTGAAACCCCATCTCTACTAAAAATACAAAAATAGCCAGGCGTGGTGGTGCACACCTGTAATCCCAGCTACCCAGGAGGCTGAGGGAAGGAGAATCGCTGTAACCTGGGAGGCAGAGCCTGCAGTGAGCCGAGATTGCACCACAACACTCCGGCCTGGGTGACAAGAGCAAAACTCCATCTCAAAAAAAAAAAAAAAAAAAAAAAAAAAGAAGTAACTTGGAAGTCTACAAGAAAGATACCACTGGCTGGTTGGGTAGCGATAGAACTGCTTTCTCCCCTGACGAAGGCTCTGGGGAGATACTTACTCTTACGACACTAAACACCTTCCTGCCCCCAGGGTCTTGGCACCTGCCCTGCCTTGTGCCTGGGACTCTGTCCCCCAGGTCACTATGTGGCTGACTGGCCAACAGGATTCCTCCAAGGCCTTTTCCTAGGTCTTCCCATCTAGTATCATGCCCTGTCCCATAGCTGCTCCTTATTGCACTCCTGCTTTTTCTTCATAGCCCTTATCGCTGTCTGCAAGGGGATTCGTCTCCATTGCCACTATAACAAATTTCAGCAAACAGAGGGGTTTAAAACAACACAAATTTATTATCTTGCAGTTGTGCAGGCCAGAAGTCCAGAAGCTCTCACTGGGCTCAGGTCAAGGTGTCAGCAGAGCTGAGCTCCTTCCAGAGGCTTCAGGGGGAAATTCCTGTTCTTGCCTTTTCTGGTTTCTAGAGGTCACCTGCATTCCTTGGCTCATGGCCCACTCCTTTGTCTTCAGAACCAGTAATGGCCCATCAGGTCTTTCTCATGATGCCGTTTCTAGGGCTCTGATTCTCTGCCTCCCTCTTCCCCTTATGAGGACTCTTGAACGTAGATTGGGAACAGCTGAATAATTCAGGATCCTCTCCCAACCTCGAGGCCAGCACATGAGCAACCTTATCTCCCCCAGGCCGTGGTGCATAACAGCAGCAGGTTCCAGGGATAAGGAGGGCCTGGGAGGTGGAGGCCGTTATTTTTTCTACCACAGCAACTATCTTGATTATGTATTGACTCACTCATTTATTATCTGTCTCCACCACGAGGATGTAAGACTCACAAGAGCCAAGACCTTGTCCATCTTGCTCTCCACTGTCTCTGTAGCACCAGAAGAACGCCTGGCACAGAGTAGGTGCTCAGTAAACATTTGCTACATGATTGAGTGAAGGAGTAAATTTGCAATACAAACAAAGTGGGAAAGGCCAAGGAGGGAAGGAGAGTGCAGACCTCCAAGCCTTCCTGTTCTGAAATTATCTGATTCATTCCACAAGATTAGCAAAGCCTCCCAAGATGTGGGCGTTCAGGGCCAATGTTTCATAATCAGCTCTGCGAGGTTGTCGCTGGGTCTGGGATGAGGCGGGCGGCCGGAGTGACTGGGGGCCCGAGCTGCCAGGCTCATCAGGGAGCCGCCCCAGGCTCTGCCCCCTCAGGCAGCTTCTCTCCAGGCTGCTCCCAGGGCTGGGGACGCTGGGCTTGTCTGCCAGCTGTCACTTCTGTCTTCCCCAGAGTACCTCAAGAGTTTTACGATAAGAAAAGAAGCAAGCTGGAAAGAAGAGCATCTCAGGGATATGTAATTAGGATAAAAATATCCCTCATAGGCTCTGGGCAATGGGGAGAATGGAGAATGCTTGCGTTCCTGGGCCCAGTGGAACCACGAGGGCTTTTGAAACATAATGATTCGCGTAGGTTTTTAGCATTGATGAGCCTGTGCAGTGATGAACGCCATCTATACAGGTGTGCGGTGGCAAAAGCTGTGTGGTTAAATTCTCGAAGGGGAGGAGTTTAAACGGAGCTGCATGTAAATACAGGACCTTTGCTTGGGGTGAGAAGGAAAGGGGAAATGGAAATAGCGAGGGGACGAGCTTCCTTAATTGCATGTGGCAGAAGGAAACGGCTATTTCAAAGGCGAACATTGAACGTGGGAGGTGGAGGAGGCCTTGGATGCTCCCAACAGCATCCCTTTACCCCTTGATCTCCCATCCCTTTTTCCGTCTTGAGACAGGCCACGGAGCCCCAGGCCCATCACTGTCAGTGGCTCCCAGGTAGCCAGGGGTGCTCCCACCCCAGCCCCCAGCACCCCCCCAGCCATCTTCATTCCTCAGCCCCACCTGACACGGTGCCCCTGACAGGGCTCAGTAGATTCCTGCTGGATGAAAAAGGCATGGCTGAAAGAATCTTCACTCTAAGATAAAAATGCTTACCCAGGAAGAAACAGAAAGAGAAATTAAAGAATGTGTCTTGAGAGAAACGGAACAATAAGCAGACTTCAACCTGAGGGCTTTTTGAAGTCAGGTTCTCCTTCACGCGGTCTGACGGGCCACTGCATTCCTCTCTTGTCTATTCTTTTTTTGGACAGAGAAGGATTACTGCAGATTAATATTGATAATGTCTGCTTTTTCTCTTAGGACAGTAGTGAGGGTGAGGAAGTTCAAATCGAAAATACAAAACAGAAGTAAAATCCCCTGACATGGAAATAAGCCTTCCTTCTTGGGAAACTATCAATGTAAATATGTTTCTCTTTTTTTTTTTTTTGAGACGGAGTCTCGCTCTGTCGCCCAGGCTGGAGTGCAGTGACGCGACCTCAGCTCACTGCAAGCTCCGCCTCCCGGGTTCACGCCGTTCTCCTGCCTCAGCCTCCCGAGTAGCTGGGACTACAGGCGCCTGCCACCTCGCCCGGCTAACTTTTTGTATTTTTAGTAGAGACGGGGTTTCACCGTGTTAGCCAGGATGGTCTCGATCTCCTGACCTCGTGATCCGCCCGTCTCGGCCTCCCAAAGTGCTGGGATTACAGGCGTGAGCCACCGCGCCCGGCAGTATGTTTCTCTAAAATGTAACTTTAGAGTCTGGAATATATTTGACATCTTAAAAATGGTCTTCAAGACTTTATGGTAAGGCCAGGTGCGCTGGCTCATGCCTGTAATTTCAGCACTTTGGGATGCTGAGGCAGGCGGATCATTTGAGGTCAGGAGTTCAAGACCAGCCTGGCCAACATGGTGAAACTCTGTCTCTGTCTAATTCAAAAATTAGCCAGGCATGGTGGCGAGTGCCTGTAATCCCAGCTACTCAGGAGGCTGAGGCATGAGAATCACTTGAACTCGGGAGGCTGAGGTTGCAGTGAGCTGAGATTGCACCACTGCACACTCCAGTCTGGGTGACAGAGTGAGACACTGTCTCAAAAAAAAAAAAAAAAAAAAAAAGACTTTATGTTAAGCACATCAAGTGTTCAATGAGGCATTTGTTAGAGATGGTCAGTCCTCAATTTTGGGGTGAAAAGATTTGCAAAAATTCGTCAATAATAACGTGATGACATCCAGAGCTGGTCCCACCACTGGCTCTCTCCTGCCACCTGCCCGGTAGTGGCTTCAGGCCACACTCCCTTGGCAGAAGAACATGCTATGCATGCCTCCTGAGCATCTTCTTCTGCCTCCTGGCCTGTTTTCCCTGTGCTGCTCCCTGGAGTCTGAAAAACAGATGTTGCCCTGGTCCCCTGCCTGGTAGAGCCCAAGAGATTCCCTACAGCTGTGCTAGCCAGTGCTGCAGCCACAGGCCACATGGGGTCACAGAGCACTTAGAATACGCCCCCTCCCCCCCCAAAAAAGAATGTTCTATATCTCATGATAATTTTATTGCACATTGAAATTTTAATATTTTGGACATATTGGGCTAAATAAAATACATTAATCAAATTGATTTTATCCTGATCTTTAAATACTCCTAGGCTGGGCATGGTGGCTCATGCCTGTAATCCCAGCACTTTGGGAGGCCAAGGCAGGCAGGATCACTTGAGGTCAGGAGTTCAAGACCAGCCTGGCCAACATGGTGAAACCCCGTCTCTACTACAATTACAAAAATTAGCCGGGCCTGGTGGTGCATGCCTGTAGTCCCAGCTACTCCGGAGGCTGAGGCAGGAGAAATGCTTGATCCCGGCAGGTGGAGGTTGCAGTGAGCTGAGATTGCCCCACTGCACTCCAGCTTGGGCAATAGAGTGAGACTCCGTCACAAAAAAAAAAAAAAAAATTCTAAAATCTGGCTGCTAGAAAATTTAAGATTATATATAAGGCTCACATTACATTTTCACTGGGCATCATTGCTGTAGAACCTTGCTGCTCAGAGTCTGGTCTACAGGCCAGCAGATCAGCATCACCTGGGAGCTTGTTAGAAATGTGGACAATCAGGCCCCAGACCTGGGAATTCAGAATCAGTGTTTGAACAAGATCCCCAAGTGATCCTGGTGCACATTAGGGTTTGAAGACCATGCGTGGGTGGGGGGAATGGCAGTCAGTCTCACTAACCATGGGAGGGAGTGCAAATGCCGACAAATGCTCTGGAGGGCAAATTGCCAATGTCTGTCAACATCTGTAATGTCTGGGTCCAGTGAGGAATGTTCTCCCACCCCTAATTTGTCCAACAAGCCACATGGACAAAGATATATATACAAGGACACCCACTGCAGCATTATTTCAAATAGGGGTCAAAGAATCAAACAAATTTACAAGAAAAAAACAAACAACCCCATCAAAAAGTGGGCAAAGGACATGAACAGACACTTCTCAAAAGAAGACATTTATGCAGCCAAAAAACACATGAAAAAATGCTCATCATCACTGGCCATCAGAGAAATGCAAATCAAAACCACAGTGAGATACCATCTCACACCAGTTAGAATGGCCATCATTAAAAAGTCAGGAAACAACAGGTGCTGGAGAGGATGTGGAGAAGTAGGAACACTTTTACACTGTTGGTGGGACTGTAAACTAGTTCAACCATTATGGAAGTCAGTGTGGCGATTCCTCAGGGATCTAGAACTAGAAATACCGTTTGACCCAGCCATCCCATTACTGGGTATGTACCCAAAGGACTATAAATCATGCTGTTATAAAGACACATGCACACGTATGTTTATTGCGGCACTATTCACAATAGCAAAGACTTGGAACCAACCCAAATGTCCAACAACGATAGACTGGATTAAGAAAATGTGGCACATATACACCATGGAATACTATGCAGCCATAAAAAATGATGAGTTCATGTCCTTTGTAGGGACATGGATGAAACTGGAAAACATCATTCTCAGTAAACTATCGCAAGGACAAAACCCAAACACCACATGTTCTCACTCATAGGTGGGAATTGAACGATGAGAACACATGGACACAGGAAGGGGAACATCACACTCAGGTGACTGTTGTGGGGTGGGGGAAGAGGGGAGGGATAGCATTAGGAGATACACCTAATGCTAAATGACGAGTTAATGGGTGCAGAAAAACAACATGGCACATGGATACATATGTAACAAACCTGCACATTGTGCACATGTACCCTAAAACCTAAAGTATAATAATAAAAAAACAAAACAAAACAAAAAAAGAATCCTAACAAACAGCCTCATGTTGCCTAGGTTAGCATTCAACCCAACCATGATGAAGAGGGAACTGCTTAAATACAGTGTGGTCCAGCCAATGGAAGACTATGGGGCTGCTTAAAAAATTAAAGTAGAGCTGTGTGTAATGAGTTGGAAAGATCTCAAACATTAATTAAAAAGTTGCAGGGTGATATTGTTGTAGGATAGTTTTCGGTTTTTGTTTAAGGGATAGATTATATACACAAGATTGCACATATATGAGTGTTGAGATAGAACTTGTATTTTAGAGATAGGGTCTCACTGTGTTGCCCAGGCTGTTCTTAAACTTCTGGGCTTGGCCAGGCGCAGTGGCCCACGCCTGTAATCCCAGCACTCTGGGAGACCGAGACGGGTGGATCACCTGAGGTCAGAAGTTCAAGACCAGCCTGGCCAACATGGTGAAACTCCATCTCTACTAAAAATTAGCTGGGGGTGGTGGTGGGCACCTGTAATCCCAGCTACTTGGGAGGCTGAGGCAGGAGAATCGCTTGAACCTGGGAGGCAGAGGTTGCAGTGAGCCAAGCCATTGGACTCCAGCCTAGGCAACAAGATTGAAACTGTCTCAAAAAAAACCAAAACAACTCCTGGGCTCAAGCAATCCTCCCACCTCGGCCTCCCAAAATGGAGATAGAACTTTTAAAATAATTTCTTTTTTTTTACTTTTAAAAGTTATATCTCAGCTTGGTCAAAAAAAATTAAAACAGTACCAAACGAAATACATCGGAAATAGAGACCCCCTTCTCTTATTGGTAACCCTAACGGCCTGCAAATCCCCCACCCTAGTCCCACTGTTGACAGTTTCTCAGATACTGTTTTCATACGTTTTATACATTTATATTTGTTTTTGTAAATGGGATAATACTGTATACACTGTTCTGCGATTTGCTTTCTTCCCTTAGCAATCTGTCTGTGAGATGGATCCAAGTTCATTCATACATCTTTGTGCTTTTTAACAGTTGAACAATAATGGATGGATACATAGATGATTTTCTTTTTTGTTGCTCTTACTACAAAAGACGTGCTACAATAAACAAGGCTTGCTTGTGACTGTGCATACAAGCTTTTTCCAAGAAAAACTATTACTGGGTTGAAGGAATCCATATATGATTGTAAAATACTGCCAAATTGCTTTGCCCGGGGCTCTTCCAAGTGACCTTCTCACCCAATGTCTCTCGGCCCTCATGATGCTCACACATCTCAATTCTGGACATTACCAGTGCCTGTAATTTTCATCAGACAATGAGTGAAATATGTGATCGCAATATTTTATTTTGCATTTCTCTCATTAGAAATGACACTAATGACCCGGGCGTGGTGGTTCATGCCTATAATCCCAGCACCTTGGGAGGCAGAGGTGGGCAGATCACCAGAGGTCAGGAGTTCGAGACCAGCCTGGCCAACATGGTGAAATGCCAACTCTACTAAAAATACAAAAATTAGCCAGGTGTGATGGCACATGCCTGTAACCCCAGCTACTCAGGAGGCTGAGGCAGGAGAATCACTTGAACTCAGGAGGCGGAGGTTGCAGTTAGCTGAGATCACACCACTGCACTCCAGCCTGGGCAACAGAGCAAGACTCTGTCAAAAAAAAAAAAAAAAGACACTAATGGCTGGGCAAGGTGGCACATGCCTGTAATCCCAGCACTTTGGGAGGCTAAGGCAGGAAGATCACTTGACCTCAGGAGTTCAAGATCAGCCTGGGCAACATAGTAAGACCCTATCTTTACAAAAATTAAAAAAAAAATTTTTTTTCTTTTAATTAGCCAGTGATGGTGGTGCACACCTATAGTCCTAGCTACTTGGGAAACTGAAACAGGAGAATCACTTGAACCCAGGAAGTTGAGGCTGCAGTGAGCCAGGATCACACCACTGCAATCCAGCCTGGCTGGCAGAGCGAGATCCCATCTCAAAAGAAATGACACTGAGCCTATTTTCATATATGCATTCACCATTTGTGTTTCTTTTCCTGTCAATTGCCTATTTATATTCTTTTTCCCTTTTTTCCTTTTTAAAAATATTTCTGACTTTAAAAACCCTTTATATGTTTTGTATATTAATTTTGGGGGTAAGTTATAATGAAAATATTTTCTCCAGCCTGCAATGTTTTTAAACATTGTTTATGGTGCACTTTGTCATGTGGAAGTTTAAAACCGTTAGGTAGTCAAATGTTTTCATTTATGGATTCTGAGTTTCATGAATCACCCATCCCAATATTATTTATTTAGGGAAAATACTATTTTCTTCTAACAATTTTTAATGTGTTTTTATGTTTAGCTCTTTATTTAGTTTTATATTTGGTATAAAATAGGGACTATAACTTCACCCTCCAAATGGATAACCAACACCGTATTAAATAGCCCATCCTTTTCCCATTGACTCACAATGCCATTATATTATGTGCTAATTTCCCCCATAGTCCTAATCTGATTCGAAATGCCTCCTCCTGTTCCACTGATAGATTAATCTACTCTTGTCCCAGCTACGTAGGTTTAATCACTGTGGCTTTATTGTGTGTTTCCTTATCTGGCAGACTAAGTTCCCATTTATTATTCTCATTAGTCCTTGCTTGCCATGCATTTTCTTTTCCAGGTGAATTTTAAAATCAGCTTGTCAAGTTCTCTAGAAAATCCCTTTTGGAATTTTGTGCAATTACGTGTAATTAATAGGTTAATTTGTAGATAACTTATGTTCTTATAACATCAAGTCCTTCAATTTGAGATCATGGTTTCTCTTTCCATTTATTCAGCTTTTCTTTTATATCTTTTTTCTGCTTTCTCCATATAGTTCTTAAACCTGCCCTGTTACTGAGTGTGATGTAGCTTTAATTACCTTTGCAAACAGAATCTTCCTTTTCCATCATGACATTTTCTGATTAGGTTTTGTGGGTATCTAGGAAAGTGATAGTTTCTGTAGGGTACTCTTAACTATCTGTCTGAATTCTCTTATTTGTTTTAATAGTTTCTGAATTTATTATTTTGGCTTCCCTAGGTATATGATCTTGTTTCGTGCAAATAATGGCAGACGGTCTGTTCCTTCCAATGCAACTCATTTAGGGACAGGGGAGTGGTTCTGATCTGTTTTGTACTGGCTGGGACCCGCCGTGCAATGCTGCAGATCAGTGACATGGTGCTTTTGGTTGTCTCATTTCTTTTTTTCTTTTTTTTTTTGAGACAGAGTCTCACTCTGTCACCTAGGCTGGAGTGCAGTGGCACGATCTCGGTCACTGCAACGTGCACCTCCCAGGTTCGAGCGATTCTCCCACCTCAGCCTCCTGAGTAGCTGGGATGACAGGCGTGCGCCATCACGCCTGGCTAAATTTTGTATTTTAAGTAGATTTAAAATACAGAGTTTCACCATGTTGGCCAGGCTGATTTCAAACTCCTGACCTCAAGTGATCCACCTGCCCCAGCCTCCCAGAGTGCTGGGATCACAGGGATGAGCCACCGCACCCGGCCTTGGTTGTCTCACTTCTGATTTCCAAGGATGTTTCTGCTCCAGCAGGAGGATGCAAGTCAAAGACAAGGAGTGTGACAGGAGTGCTGGGGGACGGGCACTCACCGAATGGTGCCCAAATGGGACCAGCACCGTGGATGGGAGCTGGCGAGCTTGGCCGGTGGTGAGCCATGGATGGGAGCTGGCGAGCTTGGCTGGTGGTGAGCCATGGATGGGAGCTGGCGAGCTTGGCTGGTGGTGAGCCGTGGATGGGAGCTGGCAAGCTTGGCCGGTGGTGAGCCACAGGGTCTTCTGAGCCAGCTCAACCCACTGCGAGGCTCTTCTTTGGTGAGATGTGATGCTGGGGGTGTGGTCAGGGCCAGACATCAGGAAACTCTCAGGCCACGACCTGTGTATCTCTAGATAGTTCTGGTCTTCTTTAATGTGTTCCTTAAATAGAGCAGAAATCGGCCTCCTATGACATCCACTCCTGGATCCCGGTTCTCCCCTCAGGAGACACATGGAAGCCTCAACTGTTGGAAAAACCAGGCAGGTGTCCCTTGAGTTTTCTTCAGGCCAAACCCTCTGGGTTACTTCAGCCATTCGCACGCCCCTCTTAACCCCAGGCCATCCCAGATCCCCTCCCATGACACACTCAACCTGGTGCCTGTCCTTCCTGATGGGGGTCTCAGAACCCAAGGCCTGCAGAGTGGGCGCCCCCTCCACGAGTGCAGTCTCACAGACAGTGGCACCAGGGGGCGCCCATTCAGCGATCCAGCTTCACAGTGTATTTGCCATCGACTAAAACGCCATCGTCTTTTTCACATGTGCTCCTGCTAAGCTAGATTTGGAATTTTATTTTTATTTATTTATTTATTTATTTAATTTTTTTGAGAAAGAGTCTCACTCTGTCGCCCAGGCTGGAGGGCAGTGGTGTGATCTTGGCTCACTGCAACCTCTGCCTCCGGGTTCAAGCAATTCTTCTGCCTCAGCCTCCGGAGTAGCTGGGATTATAAGTGTGCACCACCATGTCTGGCTAATTTTTGTATTTATAGTAGAGGCGAGGTTTCGCCATGTTGGCCAGGCTGGTCTCGAACTCCTGACCTCAGGTGATTCACCCACCTTGGCCTCCCAAAGTGCTGGGATTACACGTGTGAGCCACCGTGCCCAGCCTAGACTTGGAACTTTAGATTGTTTTGTCCTAAACTTCCCATGGCTACACCAGCCCGTTACTCCAGACCACTGAGATCAGCTTCATCCTGGCTCTGGCACCTGGCATGTGTACCATCCTCCTAGCTGGATGGCAGCCCCACGTTGGAAGGCCTGCCTCCTGGATCCTCATCTGAATTGCTGATGTGAATGAGAGGAGGAACCAACAGCACAGACGCCTATGTCTGGACTGACACTGCTGTGGCCTCAGCCAGGCCCATCTCTCTCCATGTGCTCTTCAACAACAACAAAATCACAAATGAACCCCATAAAATGCTTTATGGAAACCTATAGATATCAGATTAAAGATCACAATCTGGTGGCCCCTATGTTGGATTTAGTGTTCTGTTCACCCAACCCATATTTTTAAAAATTATAAACCAGTTACAAGCATTTTTAAAAATTCAGAGATTTCTACATAATAATCTGGATTTTCAGCTTTCCTTGAAAAATCTGAAGATCTGATACCCTTGATTATTCCACGGTGATGTAGCTGGAGTGGGGTGTGTATTAGTCTGTTTTCACGCAGCTGATAAAGACATACCTAAGACTGGGCAACTTACTAAAGAAAGAGGTTTAATGGACTCACAGTTCCACGTGGCTGCGGAGGCCTTACAATCATGGCAGAAGGTGAAAGGCACATCTCACGTGGCAGACAAGAGAACAATGAGCTTGTGCAGGCAAACTCCCATTTTTGAAGCCATCAGATCTCATGAGACTCATTCACTATCACGAGAACAGAGCCCCCATAATTCAATCACCTCCCACCAGGTTCCTCCCACGACACGTGGGAATTGTGGGAGTTACAATTCAAGATGAGATTTGGGTGGGGACACAGTCAAACCATATCAGAGTGGAAGCATCTCCTTTCAATGGGGCACTTCTCTTTGATGTGTCACCATCTCCACCTCGCCCTGTCGCCTCACTCCCAGCCTGTTCCACTCATTTACATCACCCGCCTGACTGCTGTAGGCCACTGAGCTATGATTTTCATCAGATGCAACCAGTTACCTAACTTGTGAGGCCAGCAACCAAACACTGGTAAACAGGTTTAGTTGACTTGGTGTGTTCCCAGTGACCTCCCGCTAGTTCCCAGGCCCAGCACCTGCTTTGCCTCTCCTCACAGATCATGCTGTTAGTAATCTCATCTAGCCTCTTGCTTGGGATGGACGTCAAGCTCACTACACTGTAAACTCCAGAACAGCCCATGTTACTCCCGGTGACAATCAGAATCCTCCCTGGCCTGCCCTCAGGTGTCCTGGCTCTCTCCTCTCAGCATCCCCCGTGGACTCATGGGCACCCCTGGCTGAGCTAGCTCACCCAGAGCTCTCTCTCTTCCCTGGGATGAGGCTTGGTTCTACGGAAGCTGGGGTCGTCACCGCCCGTTTTCTGCCTTGGGGTTTGGTCCCAGTTCCTCAGAGCAGTGACTTTCAGTTCCTTTGCAGGTGTGATCTGTCTGCTCCTGTTAGAGCCTCCTTTCCCCAGAGGGCTGGGTGGGCCCCACTGGGGAGCTGGAGGGCTCAACTTTGTCACTACACTTGCCACCCAGAACACTGTTACTGTCCCTTTCTGGCATTTCTTGGTTTCAGACAATCTCACCTACTCCTCCAAGAAGGCGGAAGCTTCCTGTTGTGGTCTGGCCCTTTGCCATCTTTAAGTGTTCCTCACTGAACAGTAATCCCCTCTGTGTGCCCCCAACGAATCATTCACCATCTTGTGCTAACTGCGTTTCTTCCTGATCCAAACTTGCTTTCTGGAGATGGGGGCCATGCAGAAGGAAAGGCGGGTGTATCAGGAGGTCTGGTCTCTGGGGACTGAAGGAATGATTTTGCCAAAATGGTCAATGTCACTGGACCACATGCCATGGTAAACCTTGGACAACCAGTTCTCCAGCGAAGAAAACAAGCCCGTGATTTGTAGTGTTTGCCAATTTCTACCGTGGAGATACTCTAACCACAGCTCCCGCCAGGGTGGCTGCATTCACAACCAGTTCTTGGGGCTCCTGGAAAACTGGGATTTGAGCCTGTAGGAGCCAGTGCCAGCAACCCATGGGCACATGTGTTATCAACTCACATCTGCCAAGTCCTGGCAAGGTCTCCTGCCTCTAGGACTGTAGACATCTTTATTAGAGACTCCTGTCACTCCTATTAGGAGTCAGACAGATTAATAATCACTTATCTTTACTTAGAGCTCTTTTAATCCCCAAACTCTTATTTATAAGTTATTTTATAAATTAATAATGATATATGATAATATATACCATATATCATATTATAATTAATGACATATATGTCATATACCATTATTTAAATCAATCAATTAATTATTAAATAATTATGATATATAATTATATATTATATTATTAAATATATAACATATAATAGATATATAATATATTATATAAGTATTAATTGCATATTATATAAATATCTATTACAATAATATACATATATTTATTTATTATAAATTATATTTATTTATATTATTTATAATTATATTATATTATATTCATATTCTATTAACTTATTTATAAGTTAATTCAGTTTTACCTCTTCCTTGTGATCGGGTTTGGGAAGGATGTTTTTTCTACCTGCCTGGTCTACTTCCTTGACTGTGTGATCAGGGTCAAACTGTCCATTCTTCTGAGCTTCACTTTATTTATCTGAGAAATGGCAGTTGCTAGTCCATTAGCAGTTAGCAGAGCAGGTGCTGCGCGATGACTCTCACTGACTGGGAGCCATACCCTGGGCTCTGTTAGTTTGTTAAACCACTTGGGCAAGTAGGTCTTGGAATCTTCATTCACAGCCAAGGAAACTGGTTTGGTCTTAGAGAGTTAAATACTATACTCTAGATCGCACAGCTAGTTGGTGGTGGAGCTAGGATTTCAATTTGTAGCTGACGTGGTGTTTTAAAACTTACTTACAAACATTAAAAAATCTGAGATTTCATTGAAGAATCTGGACTTTTACCTTCTGAAAAACTGAAAATTCTAGCACCCAAGGCCTGTGTCACTCCGTGAGGCTGTAACTGGAGCTAACTGGAAGCTGCTGCCTTTGAAAGGGTATTTCCCCCGTGCGCCCCAGTCCCCGCCTCTCCCTAGTGTCTCACATTTCGCCTGCTTCACTCACACCAAGCTTCACATTTCGTGATTTTCCCCATGGGCCAGAATGAGAGGAAGAAACTGAGGCACAGAATGTTTTGGCAATTAATTAAACTCAAATCAGAGAGGCCACAGCAGAGCTAAGAACTGGTCTTTCACAGTCAGGCTACGCGATCAAAACCACAGCACCTCAGTGGCTCACACCTATAATCCCAGCACTTTGAGAGGCCGAGGCGGGCAGATCACGAGGTCAGGAGATCGAGACCATCCTGGCTAACATAGTGAATCCCCGTCTCTACTAAAAATGCAAAAAAAATTAGCTGGGCGTGGTGGCAGGCGCCTGTAGTCCCAGCTACTCGGGAGGCTGAGGCAGGAGAATGGCATGAACCTGGGAAGCGGAGCTTGCAGTGAGCCCAGATCGCGCCACTGCACTCCAGCCTGGGCGGCAGAGCGAGACTCCGTCTCAAAAAAAAACAAAAAAAACCCACAGCGCCTTCTCACTACAAAGCCATGTCTTTACAAACTGTTTTAATCCCTTCTGTCCCCATATTGCACTTTGTATAACCCTCCCCTTCCTAGGAAACCATTTGAGTGGGTGTCTTTTTATTTGAATATGTTCTTACAAAACATTATTGTTGTCTTGGGTGCATGCATTTTAAATTGACTGAAGCAATATCATAGCTTTCATTCTGTGTTCCCCCTTTTCACCAAAGGATCATCCATGCTGCTGCGTGCACAGCAAGCTCTTGCTTCTGGCTGCTGCAAAACACCCCATGTATGCTTTGACCACACTACTTGTCCACTCTCCCAGTGAGGCATCCAGGTTCCCTGCAAATCTCTGCTGCACAAAGAATGACAACCCATATAGCTGGGTTGTCAAAGTGAGCCCTGGGGTATATGCCCAGGAGTGAAGTTGCTGGGTCATAGGATGTGCTCATATTTAATCTGCCTAAATTGTACCTGATTATTCTCCACAATGGCTGTCATGGTCTATGTTCCTGGGTTTCTCTATCCAGCACAGATGTTGAGGGAGAAGGGAGGGCTTTGTATCAGTAACTAGGCCCTTGGAATGGAGTTCAAGGCAGGCTTGCCTCATGCCAAAGGCACCAGAACACACAGGCAGAGAGATTGGAAAATGGCAATCTTTCGGAGTCCAGGAGCATAGAACTTAGAGGAAGGAACCTGAGATCTGGGTTCGAGTCCTGCCTCTGCCACTTCCAGGGCAAGTCACTTGGCCCTTCTCTATCCTGGCTGCCTGCCAAGGGGGTGATCTGCCCAGCGCTAGGGTGTTCTCTCAGAAAAGTAGTTCTTTTCTTTTGAGACATAGTTGCTCTGTCACCCAGGCTGGAGTGCGGTGGCACGATCTCGGCTCACTGCAACCTCTATCTCCCGGGTTCAAGCAATTCTCCTGCCTCAGCCTCCCGAGTAGCTGGGATTACAGGCGTGTACCACCAAGCCTGGCTAATTTTTGTGTGTTTAGTAGAGATGGGGTTTCACCATGTTGGCCAGGCTGGTCTCAAACTCCTGACCTCAAATGATCCTCCCGCCTTGGCCTCCCAAAGTGCTGGGATTACAGGCATGAGCCACTGTGCCCTGACTTTTTTTTTTTTTTTTTTTTTTTTTCTGAGACAGAATCTTGCTCTGTCGCCCAGGCTGGAGTGCAGTGGTGTAATCCTGGCTCACTGCAACCTCTGCCTCCCAGGTTCAAGCGATTCTCCTGCCTCAGCCTCTCGAGTAGCTGGGATTACAGGTGTACACCACCACACCTGGCTAATTTTTGTATTTTTAGTAGAGATGGGATTTCACCATGTTGGCCAGGCTGGTCTTGAACTCTCAACCTCAAGTGATCTGCCTGCCTTGCCCCATTTCTTTATCTGTAAGTTGGGAAGACTAACAGAAACTTAAGTGAAGCTGTTTGAGTACTCAAAAAATATTCATCCTTTTCTTCATTCATTCCCAACGCTGAGGTAAATGCACAATGCATTTCATCTTCAATGCTGGAGCTTCTGTGCATGCTCGGTCGCACTTAGGGCACCCTGGTATCCCCTGTAGCTGGTTCAGGGACTCACGGGACAGAGGCCCTGCTAAAGAGCAGGATTTGGGACTGATCAGGGCAAACAGAAGGTGAGGTCGGAAGTGTGCTGAAGCCATGGCGGGTAGGCTCAGGGAGGGATGGTCGTGGTCCTCATGGGCCATAGTTGGGGAGGAAGAGGAAGAGGAAGCTAAGGTTTTCATGTCTGATCAGCTCTTCTATAAAGTGGGGGGTCCAAATTCTTTGCCAGTGCTGAGAGGCTTGAGTTGAAGACTTGAGGGTGAATCCTTTGGTCAGCTGTTGAGGACAGGCTTGAGATGGACAAGTGCGAGGATTGATTTTGAGAGTTGACCGCCATAGGTCAAGTTCTCCCAGAAGCAGATCCTAGGCCTTGGTACCAGTGATTCATGAAAGAAGGGCTCCCAGGAAAAACCAGTAAGGGAGTAGGGGACAAAGAACAGGGAAGAGGAGGAAGCCAGGTGTGGTTTCAGGTGAAGTCTCACCTCTGGCCTGATCTCACAGGAGCTGTGGAGTGTAAATTACGCATCCAAATTTGTCCCGCAGGGAGGCAAGAAGCTGGGCATTTGTACATGTACTCCAGGCCCACGTTGGCTATCTTGGGTAGGGATAGGGAATGTGGACCTCCCGGGTTTCTCCTGGATTTCCCCATGAGTGAGGTGGTTCCAGTGCCCAAGGGCAGTCATCTGAGGTACCAGGGTTAGGTCTTTGGCAGCAAAGCAACAGAGCCCCCAGAAGTGGGGATGGGAGCAGGGGGTCAGTCAGTGGGTCCCAGGGAACTGGGTAGGACAGCAGCTGTGCTCTCTGTAAGAACCTGGCTATGGTTGGAAACCATCATCTCTGTCTACACTTGTGCTTTGCCAGTGCTGCTCCCTTCGCTTGCCAGGATGCTCCCCGTCTCTTTGCCCCGCCACCTCCTATTCACCTGAAGTAGGAGCATCTCAGCTGCAGAGTAGCTTCTTCGGTGAATCCTTCCCTGACCCACCAGGCTGAGTCTCCCGGAACACCCTCCCAAGCTACTGTCTTCTCTTCACAAGCCTCT
The DNA here is from genome assembly GCF_006542625.1 of Nomascus leucogenys. Classification (NCBI taxonomy): domain Eukaryota; kingdom Metazoa; phylum Chordata; class Mammalia; order Primates; family Hylobatidae; genus Nomascus; species Nomascus leucogenys. The sequence goes on from NC_044402.1 coordinate 133,655,661, forward strand.
ACACCTGGTCATATTTTCTTAGTTGTTTATGGTTCTGTGTCTTGCCCCTTCGCTGGACTGTGGGCAGGGCCTGGGTCTGTGTTGGTCCCTGATGCCGGCGGCGGAGCTGGGGGGGAAGAGAGCCAGAGGGGAAGGGAAGGGTAAGAGGGTAGTGACCACAGGCGGGCCGCCTGCTGGCTGCTGCACCACCAGCTCTGCTTTCCTCCAGCCCTGCCCAGGGCAGCAGGTGATCGTGGGGCTGATCTTGACGAGTAGCTTCGAGGACAGGGGCCACAGGAGGACAGGCTGCCAGCGAGTGAAGGGTGCCATGGAGAGAGTGGCTCTGGGGGGCCACAGTGGGGTTCTGGCTTGTTGGAGAGCTGGTGGGGTCCAAAGAGGCCTGAAGGCCTGCACAGGGCATGAGATGAAGGGACGGTGGCCTCTGGGAGGTCAGAGAGCAGTTGCTATGGGAATGAGCATGTGGAACTTGATGATTTGTCCCTATTGGCAGATACTGATGATAAAACAAGTTGGGTGACATTGGACAAGTTGCCTTATCTCTCGCAGCCTCAGCTTCCCCATGGGTTAATGAAGATAAGTATGTCATGAAAGTTCAATAAGAGGAAGATCCTGGGGGAAAGTTTATTTTTCCCACCACACTTGTATCTGTCAGTGTTTGCTGCATAAAAAACAGCCTCAAATCTCAATACTTAATGACAGCAAACATTGATTTTCCACTCCTGGGTCTGCAGGTCTGCTGTGGTTGGCTAATCTAGCTGGGCTCTCTTGGACTCAACTGGACAAGGCTGGACTCCAGGTTTCTAATCTCGTCCAGGTCTGTGCCTAACATCCTCATTCCTGGGCCAGGCTGAAGGGCTGGAGTTTTCCTGGCCATCCTTTCTTATGGCAGATTGCAAGGGCCCAGGAGGGCTAGTAGAAACTCAATGTGCCCTTAAAGCCCTCAGCTCAGAACTGGTGCTTTTGCCCATATTGCATTGGCCAAAGTCATGTGGCCAAGCCCAACATCAGTGGGGCAGAGACACAGATTCATCACACTCTAGTGCAAGATGCTACAAGGCCCCGTGATGAAGGACATGGCTGCAAAGCCCTGCAGCAGGGAAGGGCCCCTCTGCCGCAGCACCCCTCCTCCTCCTCTAGGCTTCTCCAGTGCACTAAGCTCTTGGAGAAAGTGCAGAAACCTTTCCCATAGTGAACTGGAAAGCTCACTGTGATGCCAGGTATGAGGCACAGTTTCTAGCTGTCAGCTGTGACTCTAGTGATCAATGACACATCCTTGTCCTGGAGTCTTAATTGTGGGCCTGAGTTTCCCAGATGAGGGTTCCACCATCCAAACACCCGGAGCACCTGCTGATAGAAAGCGTTGTCATCCTTGTCCCCTTGCTCTGATCCTGGTGACATTAACAGAGACTTCAGAGCTGTCATTTCAGTATCAGCCAAAGCTGTCAATTTTCCAGCCCTCCATCCTGAGCTCCTTTGATGTGAGGGGTTCAAAGCACTTTCTAAGCTGCTTGAATCTTCAAGGAAAGCATGGGCCTGACTCTCATGGCACAGATACTGGGGAGTGAATAGCAGAGATTTGGGGACCTGATGATCTCAACATCCCAGTGGGAATCCTGGCTCATGGGGGATAAGGCCTAAGTGAATGCCCATGTCTGAGAGTTGACCTGGCATGAGGCTTTCCCCAGCAGAGGATGCAGTAGACAGGGCTGCTGGTGGGTAGGCAGGGGGTAGGCAGGGACCCAGCCTGGGGAGGTTGGCCTGATCCCACAAGGAGCTGTGGAGTGTAAATTACACCTCCAAGTTTGTCCTGCAGGGAGGCAAGAAACTGGGCTTTTGCACGCATACTCCAGGCCCCCGTTGGCTATCTTGGTGGGGCACAGGGAATGTAGACCTCCCAGATTTCTCCCAGATCTCCCCATGGGCAAGGTGGCTCCAGTGCCCGAGGGTAGTTGTCTGAGGCAACAGGCTCAGATCTTTCACAGCAAAGGGGGTGTTGGCTCTGAACTCAGAGAAAGGGGTGATTTAGAAGGGAGTGCAGAGACTGCTGGGGAGTGGGGCAAAGCACCCGCCAGGTGGTTCTGGGAAGTCTGCCCAAAACAAGGTGAGAGGAATGTCGAATAACTTAGCTTCAGGAAGTTGGGGCTGGTTGGAATGAAGTAGTTGGGAGAAGACAGAATCCAGCTCCACTAGTGCCAGGGTCCCCCAGCCCTGGACAGCAAGGGCCTGGGGAGGGGTTATAACCTGGTGCTCACTGGGGAGCTGGGAAGAACCGGGTGTCTGGGGTGGGAGTCATGATGTCCCTTCTGGTCCCAGCTGGTGGGTGGGTGGAGGCAGGGTGGGTGCTTGGGCTCAGTCTTTACTTTCCTTCCCTTAAGCTTGGGCCTCTTCCCCAGCGCTGCCACGGCACTCCCTTCCGCACACAGATTCTGACCAAGACTGGCATTGGCTTTTACCCTTTTCAAGTCTCCAGACATGTGGTTTGGGTCCAGTGGAGACTGGACTGTGCCCACAGATAGCAAGTGCCAGCTTCACCCCTCCCACCTCTCAGTCCACCATAGTCCCGGGGGGCAGACCTGCTGTCCTCCAGGAGGTAGACTCCCCAAATGCCAGGTTTCACACCACCCTACCCACCCGCTGAGCCTGAGTGGCTTGTGTCTGCCACAGCGTCTCTGACTGCCTTCTCTGCCCTGGGCTGGCAGCCCCCTGGCTCTGTGCCTGTCCTCCTCCGGGATCTCACTATCATCTAGCTAGAGAGTCCAGGGTCCCCACCCACCACCTCCACCCCCTCTCTCATCTCTCTCATCTTGAAATGTCCCCTGGGATGCTGCTCTTCTGACAACATCTTTGACTGCTCAGGCAAGCTGCTCAACCTCTCTGAGACTCAGTTTCCCCATCTGTAAGCTGAAGATATCAAACCCACCTGCACTATTAGATAAAATATAAATTAGATCACATATGTGAGCACATCTGGCCCACTTCCTTCCACATCTAATATCAATCAACATCCATTCTTTTTTTTTTTCTTTTAATCGAGATAAGGTCTTGCGATGTTGCCTCCTTTCTTTCCCTCCAAGTGCCGGTCAGAGCTCACGGCCTTCCAAGCCCCAGGAACCCACAAAATCAGGCCATCTTTGTGAGATGTGCCAGCTCAAATTCCCTGCAGCCCGACTACCAGAAATTTGCCCCTTTGAAAGTTTCCACAAGTATTTCTGAGATGCCCCCAAGGAGCCCCTCCCTGCTCCCTCCCAGGGCAGCACGGGGGCACCTTTCCTTCCTCCTCTGCCAGGTCCTAATGTGCAGGTCTCTGACAGGCACTGCCCCAGGTACCGCGAGAACACCAAGGTCACTGTCCCAGCCTAGGGCTCTGTGCCAGGTGCTAAAGCTACCCATCCACAGTCTTGCAGCTTCTGCATGGCAGAGAGGGGAAAACCCCCTGCCCCGTGCTAGGCTTTGATTTGTACCCAGAGACCCACAAAAGAGTGCACACCATCAGTCTCTGTCTGATGCTCAGTCATTCCAGAAGCTAAATCAAGCCATGGGTTGTGGGAGAAAACAGAAGCTATGTCCTATCTACTCCAATTCCTCTGCCCCTCCAGAGTACCTCCCTCTCCTGGTCACAAAATGAGACCTGCCTTGCTCTTCTGTGGATGGAAACTTGCAGGAGCCTAGCTTTGCCATGCCAACGCACACTGCCCATCCACCTCCATCCTGCAGCCCCAGCCGAGACACTTGTGCTGCTGAAGAGAGTGCAGCCCCTCCCCTCTGGCTAGTCCCACAGCACACGCTTCAGCTGAGACAGCCAAGAAGAGCAAGGGGACCGCCTGCACTCACCACAGTGCTTGTCGTGGGCTGCTTTGGTCACCTCACCCTCGTCTGTGCACGCTGCTGTGTGACTCTGGTTCTCTGTAATTGACCTTTTTCTTATTGGTGTGAGCATTGTTGCAACTATTCGGGCATCGTAGGTGTTTCCATGGTATTTGCAGCTTTTGTACAGAAACCTTTAGAAGTATATAGACTGGGAATGTTTTTGTATGATAAAAATAGACACGTTTAGGCAAGATGATTTCTTTTCTTTCTTTCTTTGTTGTTTTTTGTTTTTTTTTTTGTTGTTGTTGCTGTTGCTGTTGTTGTTGTTGTTGAGACGGAATCTCACCCTGTTACCCAGGCTGCAGTACAATGGCACAATCTCGGCTCACTGCAACCTCCGCCTCCCAGGTTCAAGCAATTCTCCTTCCTCAGCCTCCTGAGTAGCTGGGATTACAGGCGCCTGCCACCATGCCCAGCTAATTTTTTTTGTATCTTTAGTAGAGATGGGGTTTCACCATGTTGGCCAGGCTGGTCTCGAACTCCTGACCTCATGAACCACCCGCCTCAGCCTCCCTAAGTGCTGGGATTACAGGCGGGAGCCACCACGCCCACCAGTCTTTTTCTTTTTTTTGAGACAGGGTCTCATTCTGTTGCCCAGGCTGGAGTGTAGGAGCACAATCTTTGTTCACTGCAGTCTGCATTTCTCAGGCTCAAGGGATTCTCCCATTTCAGCCTCCTAAGTAGCTGAGACTATAGGCGTGTGCCACCATGCTCAGCTAATTTTTTTTTTTTTTTTTTGAGACAGAGTCTCACTCTGTCACCCAGACTGGAGTGCAGTGGCATGATCTCTGCTCACTGCAGCCTCCGCCTCCCAGGTTCAAGCGATTCTCATGCCTCAGCCTCCTGAGTAGCTGGGATTACAGGTACACACCACCAAGCCTGACTAATTTTTTTTGTATTTGTAGTAGCGACAGGGTTTCAGCATGTTGACCAGGCTGGTCTTGAGCTCCTGACCTCAAATGATTCACTGGCCTCGGCCTCCCAAAGTGCTGGGATTACAGGTGTGAGCCACAGTGCCTGGCCTAATTTTTTATTTTTATTTTTTTTTAATAGAGACGAGTTCTCATTATGTTGCCCAGGCTGGTCTCTAACTCCTGGGCTCGAGCCATCTTCCCACCTCAGTGTCCCAAAGGGCTGAGATTCTAGGCATGAGTCACTGCGCCCAGCAACACGCTGCTCTCTAACCTCCCCCTGCTTTGTGTGTGTGCATGCACATATGCACGCTCGTACCAATTACATCAGCTAGGTTACATAGGCTGATTTTCAACAAACTATTACAGTGTTTAGCTCAAAAAGTGGTTATTTAGGCTGGGCGCAGTGGCTGACGCCTGTAATCCCATCACTTTGGGAAGCTGAGGCAGGTGGATCACCTGAGGTCGGGAGTTCGAGACCAGCCTGGCCAACATGTAGTGAAACCGCATCTCTACTAAAAAATACAAAAATTAGCTGGGTGTGGTGGCACATGCCTGCAGTCCTGGCTACTTGAGAAGCTGAGGTAGGAGAATCGCTTGAACTTGGGAGGTGGAGGTTGCAGTGAGACGAGATTGCACCACTGCACTCCAGCCTGGGCAACACGGCAAGACTCTGTCTCACAAAAAAAAAAGAAAAAAAAGTGGTTATTTTAAAAAAAAGATAATTTGACTTATAGAACATTTTCAAGAATGGTACAAAGAATTCCTTTATACCCTCTGCTTTCCCCAATTAATGTTTTAGCGTACTGTTTATCATCGTTTCACTCATATTACTATTATCATTTTTCTGAATTATTGACAAGTTGCTGACGATGCCCCATTGTTCCTAAATATATCAATGTGTTTTTCCTAAGTGATAAAGACTCTTCTTTGTAACCACATTCAACCGCCAAAATCAGGAAATTAACATGGATGAAATACCACCATCTAATTCTTAGACCCTTCGTTCAAATGTTTTTAATAGTCTTAATAACAATATATACATCTATTATTTACATATTTATGGAAGTTATATATAACTTTTATACACACACACACACACACACACACACACACACACACATAATTTCCCCCTTCTGGGCTGAGGCTCAATCCAGGATGATTTGTTACATGTAATTGTCATATCCCTTCAGTGTCCTTTAATTGGGCACAGTTCCTTGCCTTTTCTTGTCTTTTGTGACCTTGGCATTTTTCAATAGAATAAGCTAATAATTTTGTAGACTGTCCCTCAATTTTGGGTTTTCAGGTGTCTCCACATGACATGGCCTGGATTCTGCGTTTTCTGCAGGAGTGCATAGCAGCAATGCTATGTCCTCTGTGCACCCATCTCAGGGGGTACAATGGCCTTCTACTGTTACTGCAGAACTTAACACTGGACACTTGGTTAAGCTGGTGGCTGCCAGGTTACAATAACGATTGTAAAGTTACTAGTTTTTGCTTTTAATAACAATTTAAGGCCAGGCGCAATGACTCACGCCTGTAATCCTAGCACTTTGGGAGACCGAGATGGGCAAATCATCTGAGTCCAGGAGTTTTAGACCAGCCTGGGCAACATGGCAAAATTCCGTCTCTACAAAAAAATACTAAAAAATTAGCCAAACGTGGTGATGCATGCCTATAGTCCCAGGTACTTGGGAGGCTGAGGTGTGAGGATCACTGGAGCCTGTGAGGTCGAGGCTGCCGTGAGCCGTGATCATGCTCTGGCCCTTCTTTCTCCCCCACTTCTTCACCCACGTGGGGCTCTATGATTCTGAAGTTTGGGGGAGAGGAGGTGGTTAAAGGTTGAGACCATCCTGAGGGCAGGAGAGAAGTACAGGAAAGCATTTCAGGGGTTGCAGAGAGGGGATAGGCCAGGCCGGGCGGAGGTGGCCCCCACCCCTAGTGAGAGCTGGACAGGAGGCTGCGTCCAGCCTTTCCCTCAGATGAGCTGGCTCAGAGCAGGGCAAACGCAGCAGGAGGTCTCCTTCCAGAACTCAAAGGCTCGGGCTGCGCCGTCAGACTCCACACTGACCCTCACCCAGCCTTGGGATGTGTGAATGCCTGGGTCAGTGGGCTCCGAGACCTGGACTGAATCCAGCTCTGCCTCTGTGGCCTTGAGAAACTTCCCAGCCTCCACAGGTGGGGAGTCTCCCCACTGGGAAATGGAAGTAATAAAAACAGCAGCCACCCCGCAAACCCACAGCATGCTCTCCACCACAGCTGAGGGGTGTTTTCACCGTCCTCTCTAGTGGCTTTCTCATCTAACTTGAAACAAATGCTATGGTGCGGGGAGCAACTGAGCAGGGTGTTTGGTTTGGTTTGTTTCCCACTTTTTTTTTTAGATGGAGTTTCGCTCTTGTCACCCAGGCTGGACTGCAATGGCGCAATCTCGGCTCACCACAACCTCCGCCTCCCAGGTTCAAGCGATTCTCCTGCCTCCGCCTCCCAAGTGTCTGGGATTACAGGCATGCGCCACCACGCCCATCTAATTTTGTATTTTTAGTGGAGATGAGGTTTCACCATGTTGGCCAGGCTGGTTTCGATCTCCTGACCTCAGGTGATCCGCCTGCCTCAGCTTCCCAAAGTGCTGGGATTACAGGTGTGAGCCACCGCGCCTGGCCTGTTTCCCACTTCTTAATACTGTCCCACCACTGGTAAAATCTCCACAATCATTCTATATGCTCTTCCATTTAAAACGAAGCCTGGAAGACTCTTGCGGGGGGTTCCCAGCACCCCAGGGCTCCTGCTCTGCCTGCATGGCCTTCCTCTGTGCCTAGTCCTGTTTTACGCCTCATTTAGAGACAGCAAACAGTGTTAAAGTTAAAATTACCCCCTGGGAAACTTGAGCCTGTTCAACGACTCTCCTGGATGGTGTGACTTTCCTGGACGGTGTTGGAAAGTCACAGCCCAGGAAGTGTGTCTGGAAATGCAGCACTTCTCAGCATGTGCAGCCCTGAGCCTCTAGCAGTCTGGACAACGGCTGTTCTTTGTTTTAAAGACCCCAGTGCCCTTCTCATCCTGAACCCCGGGGCCACAGGCAGCCCCTCTCCCCTTGCCCTGTACCTTCCCCAGGAGTATTGCTACCTGAGTGAGCTCAGGTGCCAAGCAGTCAGACAAAGGTGCCTCTCCCTGCAAGGCCCAGCCTGGCAATCCACATCTCTGGTTCCCTCAACACCTTTCTTCAATGGAGAGGTCCATTTTCTGCAATGCACATGCCCCTCAACACAGTGGTGGGGGCTGTCATTATGTCATTATGCTTCCAACCAACCTCCTCTGCAAGGAGACTTGGGGGACTATGAGGCTGAGCCAAGCAGGGTTCCTTTCCTTCAACCACTTATGAGCTTGTGGGGAAGGCAGGCACAGCAACTATGACATGACGCAGAGTGAGCTGCTGACTCTAAGCGGGGCTTGGTGGGGAGCTGTCTGCAGAGACTGTAAAAATGATCCTGCTGGAAGTCACCCAGAACTTTCCACAGACCTAGAAATAATAATGGGAGGCAGGAGAAGAGTATGTTGTTTCACAATCTGAACTCCTACCGTGTTTTGTTTGTTTGTTTTTTCCGCTTGACTCTTGGCTATGAGCACAAATTCATGTCCATTCTGCCGATCCAAAAAGCTCCGAAGGGAGGGCTACTCTGAGCCTGAGATGTCAGATATATATATAGATAGATAGATATAGATATAGATACATAGATACTTTTGAGACAGGGTCTTGCTCTGTCGCCCAGGCTAGAGTGCAGTGGTGTGATTGTGGCTCACTACAACCTCCATCTCCTGGGTTCAAGCAATCCTCCCACCTCAGCCTTCCAAGTAGCTGGGACTACAGGTGTGCACCACTACGTTTGGCCAATATTTGTATTTTTGTAGAGACAGGTTTCATCATGTTGCCCAAGCTGGTCTCCACCTCCTGGGCTCAAGCAATCCGCCCACCTCGACCTCTCAAAGTGCTGGGATTACAGATGTGTGCCACCATGTCTGACCAAGACCTCATAATTTTTTTTTTCTTTGAGACAGAGTCTCACTCTGTCACCCAGACTGGAGTGCAGTGGCTTGATCTCAGCTCACTGAAACCACTGCTGCTCGGGTTCAAGCAATTCTCCTGCATCAGCCTCCTGAGTAGCTGGGATTACAGGCGCCTGTCACTGCACCCGGCTAATTTTTATATTTTTAGTAGAGACAGGGTTTCACCATGTTGGCCAGGCTGGTCTTGAACTCCTGACCTCGTGATGCACCCGCCTTGGCCTCCCAAATTGCTGGGATTACAGGCGTGAGCCACCCTGCCTGGCCGAGATGTCATAATTTAACAAGCCTGCTTAAATAAGGCAATGCTGCTCTTGGTTTTGTTCAAAATCAGGCTTCCTGTGTTGTGCTCTAGTTACCTGCTAAAGGGCGGAGGCATTCACTCCAGGGAAAAGGGAGAGTTGCCACGGCAGAAATCCACGTGTCCGAGGGCATCACTTGGGGGCCGCCGGTAACCATTGCGGGGATCATGTCCCGGCTGACTTGGGCCTTCACGGTTTCCTTCTCTGTTTCAAAATGACTTAACAACTCTTTTCAGGAAGGCAGCCGCTGTGGAATGAGGAACGAAGTCTGGCAGCCTGGGCTGTTAGGAACCAAGGGCAGCCCCCTCCTTAGTCAGAAGTGTGGCTGGTGCTAAGCTCCCGATCGGAGCCTGGACGTCTCATGGGGGGACGCAGGCACTTGCTTTCCCTCTGTCTCCTTGGGCGTCTTTTCACCGTGGCCTTCACGTGCTGAGCATCTTCCATTTGCTCCCCAATTCATTCGCTTCCCTGTCCCCTGCTTTTTCATTGGGTTTGGCCAATGGGAGCCGCAGCCAGATGAGAGGGAAGTTTTTTGGGGGGAAGGGGATCTACTGCCCTGCCCCCATCCTGTAAAGTCTCCATGGTCAGCTCCACGGGAGGCCACAGCGCCTGCTGGGCAGCCCCCTCTGGGTTCCAGCACCTGCTTCTTGTCTGTGATCTTCCCAGGGTGGTAAGTACTGCGAGTTCGGGGGGGCTGTACTGCCTCTTATTGGTATCCCTATGCTCTGTCGCTACATGTTCTCCCCAAGTTCCCCCGTTTAATGAGACATCTGCCTCCTGCCGGGACTCTGGATCGTGCACATGAAAAATGCACATGACACCTTGTTCACATTTTGCCTTTTACAATTGCTGAAAAGGCACCACCTTTGGCAACGTGCTGGGGGATGTGAGTGAGGGCAGCTCCCCTGCTTGCCACTGTTTCTCTGCATCCCCAGTTCCAGACCCACGGAAGGCCCTCCCTGACCATCCCTCCTCCTGGATCCAACTCTTGTCTGTCATCCTGACCCAGGGCGGCAAATCCATGGAACCACTAAATGCCGCTCCAATTGCCAGGCCCTGCTGCACAGTCTGGGGATGGCACAGCCGTGAGCAGACCTGTCCTGACTGTGGGTGCACAGCTGGGTGGGTATGGACTTGGCCTGCTGTGGGTGGGAACCCCCAGGCCTGTCCCAGCAGGAACCCCCTGCTCCTGCTGGCCTGTGGATGTCAATACACTGTCCACCTGACTGGGTGGGGATTGTTAGGTCACACCCAGTCACGGTCGCCCTTTGAACGGACCCATCCCCCCACCGGCCACTCTGCCCTGTCCCCTTGGCCATCATACCCTGATGCAGGACCTTTCTGGGCCCAGGTTCAGAATGCAACACCATGGGTGGGCTGCTCCTCTCTGCAGTGCACACACTGAGGCCAGACCATGCTCCTCACCACCCACCTGTCTAGACCACGCTCCCCGCCCCTCCCCTGTCTGGGCCGGCTCTGTAGCTTCTATTATCCTCGTCTTGGGCTCTGACTCTTTCTCTTCCTGTTCTAGAATGTGCTTTGAACATAAGTTCTCTGTTTCCCTTGTCAAAGCTTAGGGTCAAGAGCAAAGCCTTATGAGGACACCTTCCTGGACATTTTCTCCGGGGACACCTGCCTTTGCCTGGTTGGTGCCCCGCCTTCGCCGTCTCCTGTCTGCACTGCCTGTGGGCACAGGGTGCTTCCTGCGGGCCCACTGCACACAGCAGGTTTTCCCTCAGGTGGGGTCTGTCCCTGTGGATCTGCTTTCTGTAGACCTGCTGTGTTCTTCCTGGGTGCTTTCCCCTCGGAGGGGGAGAGGTGGAAGAAGGCTCCCTCCCCAGCACACTTGTCAGCAGCCATTGTCAGCTTGCCACCTGTCTGCCATCCGTGAGGCTTGGCTTCTCCCTGCATTCTCTCCCTTCCTGGGAACCCAGGCAGCCGGCAGCCTTGGTTTGTCAGACCCTGGCTCCCTGGCCTCTGGGAGAGGGCCAGGCACACGCGGTGCCCTCACCGGGTCCACAGGGACTCCTTTAAATTGCTCTGTTCCTAGTACACAGCGTATGTCATCAAGTCTAAGACGTTTACCTTTCAGATTTCACATCTCTGGAGTCATGTAAGTCTATAATCAATGGTGTAACATAGTCTGTGGTTCAGCTTCTTAGCGGTGCATAAAATAACGTGTCTTACTTGGTTTTAGCATTGGTGCGTCTTAAATTCCCAAATCTCACATGCTCACTCCAACACGCATTCTTCAGATACCCTCCAGCCAAGAATCCTTTTCTGGATTCACACATGAGGCATTCGACTTCGACTTTCTTTGGTACTTTCATATTCCTTTTCCATGCTCTTAATGGCTTGTCATCTATTAGCTGTATATTTTTTGAGTCTGACACTTCACGACTGCTTTAACTGAATCGAGTTCATAGATCTTGTATCATGTCAAATTATTTTTGTTATTCTGTTCACTTTGGTTTTTGAACCTACTCACGTTACTTTTTAGAAGGCCTGGCTGCTGCTGCTCAGATAGCTCTGGTTCCACAATGTTTGAAAGAGATTGCTTAACATGGTGCTTTGTGAAAACAAGGGAATTTATTGAAAAGAATTTAGAACACCCTTTTGCTAAACTCTCTATAAATTTACTAACTTAAGACACACACACACACACACCCAGGCACAGACTTGTATATGCATATGCACACAAAAAACACACTTGGAAAGAGAGAGACAGACAGAGACAGAGACAGAGCCCAGATGGACAGCCCTGAATCACAGGTCAGTGAAAGAGGCGTATGTGTCCTCACTAGGATTGGAGTTTGCCACCCAGGCACAAGGGCTCGGGAACAGGTCTGAGTCCTAACCCTGCTCCCTGATGTCTGAATCTGTCCCAGTCTGGGTCATCCTGCCTCATCTCTCCTGATTCCACTTACCTGTAATCCCGAAGACCTTCAGGCACCCTCCCACCCGCCCAAATCAATCCCAATCCCAGTCGATATCTGACTTGGAGGCGGGAAGGCCAACGCTTGGCCCAGCCACGCTCAGGCCAGATGCCGCCTGTTCACCAACCAGGGTGGGCTTTTCAACCTCCATCCTACTTGCCTATGGGTCTCGTTTCCCACAGGCGAGGGGTCCCATTCCCTCCAGAAAGAAGGCAGCTGGCAGCCCCCAGAGGAGCAGTGAGATCCTTGACTTCCAACTCCAAGGACGGCACCTTCTCAACTAATTTTAAAATGACCTGAAGGTTGCTGGGTGTGGTAGCTCACACCTGTAATCCCAGCAGTTTGGGAGGCCGAGGTGGGTGGATCACCTGAGGTCAGGATTTCGAGACCAGCTTGGCCAACATGGTGAAACCCCGTCTCTACTAAAATTACAAAAATTAGCTGGGTGTGGTGGCGGGCACCCGTAATCCCAGCTGCTTGAGAGGCTGAGGCCAGAAAATCACTTGAACCCAGGAGATGGAGGCTGCAGTGAGCCAAGACCGTGCCACTGCACTCCAGCCTGGGCGACAGAGTGAGACTCCATCTCAAATAAAATAAAATAAATAATCTGAAAGTCACTGGCATGGTGGCTGTTATGAGGACAGGGTGAATCACAGGCACTTAGCAGTTGCCAGGGGCGCTATGCTCCTCCAGGCCAGGGAGGCCCCACCCAGAGGGGTGCCTCTTTGGGGCTCATTCCTGTATCTACCAACAGCCTGATCCCTTGCTCCTGTTCAGCTGCCCCTGAGGGCAGGGCCTGGCAAGAAGGTAAAGGGTGAGGTAGGGGTGGAGCCCATCTTGCACCTGGAGCCACGGGGCTTACAGGAAGGGGATCTGCCCCAGGGCATTTGAATACCCAGCACAATTACCCCCAAGGTCCTCTGCTATCAGCAACAGATACAAACCAGGTAGATCATTTACTGAGTTTTGATAAAAACAACTGTAACAAATGAAAAAAAATAAATAAAAGCAAAGCAATTGCTGGAATTGATTTTTTCTTGTGTTTTTTTAAAAAAAAGTTCTTTGTGAAGGAAAAAATAAAAGTAACTTCCCCACCAAACACACTCACAAATTCTAGAAAAACACATTCTAAACTGTTGAAAATAGGTATCTTGGGGTTGTGGGATTACAGGTGATTTCTTTCTTTCTTTTTTTTTTTTTTGTTTTGAGACAGGGTCTTACTCTGTTGCCCAGGCTGGAGTGCAGTAGTGCGATCTTGGCTCACTGCAACCTCCTGCCTCACCCTCCCAAGTAGCTGAAATTACAGGTGCACACCACCACGCCCAGCTAATTTTTGTATTTTTAGTAGAGACTGGGTTTTACCATGTCGGCCAGACTGGTCTGGAACTCCTGACTTCAAGTGATGTGCCCACCTCAGCCTCCCAAAGTGCTGGGATTACTGGCATGAGCCACCACACCCAGACAAATTTCTTATTTTAAAAAAATCCATATTTCTAATTTTGCCATAATATAAATGTACTATTTGTATAAAAATACTTTTATTTTATTTTATTTTATTTCGAGACTGAGTTGCCCAGGCTGGAGTGTAGTGGCGTGATCTCAGCTCACTGCAACCTCTGCCTCCCAGGTTCAAGTGATTCTCCTGTCTCAGCCTCCCAAGTAGCTGGAATTACAGGCACCTGCCACCACGCCCGGCTAATTTTTGTATTTTTTTTTTTTTTTTTTTTTAGTAGAGATGGGGTTTCATCATGATGTTGGCCAGGCTGGTCTCAAACTCCTGACCTCAGGTGATCCACCTGCCTTGGCCTCCCAAAGTGCTGGGATTACAGGTGTGAGCCACCGTGCCTGGCCCAAAAATACTTTTAAAAATAAAAGATTTTAAAAACGGAAAGAAAAAACAGATCTTAGGAACGATCCTCTGTGTACCTTTTCAGAAGGGCCCTTGGCAGCTGCTGGGTGCAGGATGTGAGGTTGTGGGCGTGAGGGCCACACACCCTGCGTAGGAGCCCAGGGATTTTCCTGGATCGCAGTCACTCCCTCCGCCTCGCTGGTCTCCGCCGCAGGTGGCCTTTGTGGTTGGCTGACATTCTAGTCGGTTAACATGTGCGTTTGTTTGGGTGTTGTCCTCAGGCATCCGAAGGCGTCCCCATGAGGTTCTTCACCAAGCTGGACCAGCTCATCGAGTTTTACAAGAAGGAAAACATGGGGCTGGTGACCCATCTGCAATACCCTGTGCCGCTGGAGGAAGAGGACACAGGCGACGACCCTGAGGAGGACACAGGTAGGGAGGGAGGGACAGGACGGCAGGAAGTACTTTTGGGAACTTGCCCTGCACCCATCTTGAGTGCTTGTAGATTAGGTGAGTCCTATTATCAGAGGGAGACTGTTGGCATGGGGGTTAAGGACAAGTTAGGAACACAGGCTCTGGGGTCAGGCAGACGTGGGTTAAAATTCCTCCTACCCAGCTTATTAGCTATGTGACCTTGGAGAAATTACCTGACCTTTCTGAATCACAGACTTCTCTTTAAAGAGACAGTAAAAATAAGGCTGGGCTTGCTGGCTCACGCCTGTAACCCCAGAACTTTGGGAGGCCGAGGTGGGAGGATCGCTTGAGGCCAGGAGTTTGAGACCCTTCTGGGCAACATAGGCAATCCTGTGTCTACAAAAAGCTTTTTAAAAAATTTATTCAGGCATGGTGGCTCAGGCCTGTAGTCCTAGCTACTTAGGAGGCCAAGGCAGGAGGATCCCTTGAGCCCAGGAGTTCAAGGTTGCAGTCAGCCGTGATTGCACCACTGCACTCTAGCCTGGGTGACAGAAGAGACTTTGTCTAAGAAAAAAGGAGAGAAAGAGAGAGACAGTAAAGACTGCACGTCCTCTGCTTCACTTGACTAGCCTTTACAAAGACAGAGAGAGAATAACAATAGTACCTGCCTCTCACGGTATCCCAAGGATCAAATGAGTCGAGAAATGTAGCACCCAGAGCCTGGTACATATTAATAGTGAGCACTCCATAAATGCAGCTACAGTCATTAGCATCATTACAATCCACTGAATTTCACTGTGAGGAGAGTGAAGGAGGAGACCCTTGCACCTAACTGGGAGGATGAGGAAGGTGTTTCTTTATGTCATCATTAAAAGGGGGTGGGGGAAATACAACCCCTAAAAATATGTTGAAAAAAATGTACAGTCCCAGCCGGGTGCGGTGGCTCACGCCTGTAATCCCAACACTTTGGGAAACAGAGGTGGGCAGATCATGAGGTCAGGAGATCAAGACCATCCTGGCCAACATGGTGAAACCTTGTCTCTACTAAAAATACAAAAATTAAGGCTGGGCGCGGTGGCTCACGCTTGTAATCCCAGCACTTTGGGAGGCTGAGGCGGGCGGATCACGAGGTCAGGAGATCGAGACCACGGTGAAACCCCGTCTCTACTAAAAATACAAAAAATTAGCCGGGTGTGGTGGAGGGTGCCTGTAGTCCCAGCTACTCGGAGAGGCTGAGGCAGGAGAATGGTGTGAACCCGGGAGGCGGAGCTTGCAGTGAGCCGAGATTGCGCCACTGCACTCCAGCCTGGGCGACAGAGCGAGACTCCGTCTCAAAAAAAAAAAAATTAGCCAGGTGTGGTGGTACACGCCTGTAGTTCCAGCTACTTGGGAGGCTGAGGTAGGAGACTCCCTTGAACACGGGAGGTGGAGGTTGCAGTGAGCCAAGATCGCGAAACTGAACTCCACCCTGGCAACAGAGGGAGACTCCGTCTCAAAAAAAAAAAAAAAAAAAAAATTATACAGTCCCTAAAAAGTATGTGAGACTTAGGGTGCCCTTTACAGCATAGGGACAAAGACCAATAGAGCAAGAGTCAGATGGAGAAAGTTTTGCAGAGAAGGAGCTTGCCTGGGGATGCCCCACTTTTCCCCTCAAAGATTTACTGAGAATATACCTAAGGGAATAGAAATCATTTTGTTACGAAGACACATCTGCGTATGTTCATTGCAGCACTATTTGCAATAGCAAAGACATGGAATCAGCCTAAATGCCCATCAGTGGTAGACTGGATAAAGAAAATGTTGTACATATACACCATGGAATAGTATGCAGCCAGTAAAAAGAATGAGATCATGTCCTTTACAGGAACATGGGTGGAGCTGGAGGTCATTATCCTTAGCAAACTAACACAAGAACAGAAAACCAAATACCACATGTTCTCACTTAAGTGGGAGATAAATGATGAACACACATGGACACAAAGAGGAGAACAGCACACACTGGAGCCTACCTGAGGGGGTGGGAGGAGGGACAGGATCAGAAATAACTATTGGGTACTAGGCTTAATACCAGGATGATGACATAATCTGTACAACAAACCCCATGACCTAAGTTTACCTATGTAACAAACCTGCACAGGTACCCCTGAAATTAAAATACAAATTAAAAAAAAAAAAGGCTTATTTCGTAAAAGAAAACAATGAGATACCTAACCGGGCCCCTCAGTTGGCCAGGACTCTTCCTGAATTCCAGCAGGTGGAGACCGCCAGGTCCCCCAGCCTCTCCCCGAAGAGAGGAGAGATTTGTCCGGAGACCCTGAGACCCTTGCCTGGCTCCTGCCTGTTCTGGGGGCTTGCTGCAGGCATCCTTTTTCTCCCTCACCTGTGGGCTGGCTTGTGGGCCACCAGGACCCCCTGCTCCCTCCCAACCTCATGGAAACACACTTTTCATGGTTGTGCAGCTCTTCGTTTCCAAAAGGAACGCAGCTCCATGGAGGCTGAAAGGGCCCCAGGCAGGCCCTGTCCCTTCTGGCCTCCCTGGTCTGAGTGAGTGCTGCCCTCTGGAATCAGGAAGGTCAGGCTGTGGAAGAGCTAGGGCTGACCTGTCCCACTGTGAGCCCAAGGTCACTCACCAGCACCGCGTCCTGGCTGCACCCGAACAGCTGCCCCCAGGCGCCCAGGGCCATGCTGAGAAGCTGTTCTGCAGAAACGCCCTCCACACTAAACACCCTCACTCCCCTCGGGTTGCCCACCCCAGCTAGTTGGGCCCCTCTGGGCATGGCTGTCTGGAGGAAGATCCCGAGAAGTTTCTGTGAAGGCTGAAAAAAGAACCTCAGTCTCGTGACTGCTGGCTTCACTTCCCCAAACGAGGTTGCCCAGTCGTTGGCTTGAACCAGGGCAATGCGACACGAGGCCCCCGCAGTCCAAGAGGTCTGCTTGGGCCCAGGGCCTCTTGAGGCACTGCCAGACCGTGGAGCTCAAAGCAGACTCCTAGTTGTCTTCAGAACCCCAGACAGAGGAAGTGAAGGGCCTGTTCGCTAAAGAGGAGGTCCCCCGGGGCCCACTGTGGTTGGGCCGGGGCAGCCGCTCTGTGTGGGAAGAGGTTCAGACAGAGCTCTGGACCCTCCATTCGTGGTACGTACAGGATGAACCTTCTCCTAAAGGCGATGGGTGGGCTCCCACCTCCCAGGCCAAGTTCAAGTCATTTGTTGAATGTCTCTGAGTGAAGGGAAACCCCTTGCTTTCTTTTATGTGTTTCTGAGAGTCTGAGGGAGGAAAGAAGGAAGGGCAGAGGCTCGACAGAGGGGGCCAGGGAGAGAGAGAGGGGGGCAGTGTGGCTAGGCCTGCCTGCCTCCTTACCCCTGGTCCCTTCCCGTGGTTTTGGCTTATTCTGGGAACTGGGCCTCTGCCCAGTCCAGGGCTCAGCCATCAGGAGGCACCTGTCTCAGCCCCTGAAAGCCTGAGAGCCAGACCCATCCTGCTCACCTGCCTGCTGCTGCCGGCTTAGTCCATCCAAGGTCAGCAGCCCTGCAGGCCTTCCAGGCCCTCCATGGAGCAAGGCCTTCTGGCCCTGGCAGGTGTTTGCTGATGGCCATAGTGGGGCAGACACTGCACTAGCCAGGGCCCTGTGACAGGAGGCTCTCCCTCCAGGAGGGAGTCCGTGAGGGACACAGGGACGCAGATGGAGATCAATAACGTGGGTGTCGTGGCCTGGACCCCATGCGGCTGCGGTGAAGGCCGGGTTGCGCTCACAGTGTCCTCACCAATGGCCTTCCTGCTGTTCTCTCTGGTAGAAAGTGTCGTGTCTCCACCCGAGCTGCCCCCAAGAAACATCCCTCTGACTGCCAGCTCCTGTGAGGCCAAGGAGGTTCCTCCTTCAAATGAGAATCCCCGAGCGACCGAGACCAGCCGGCCGAGCCTCTCTGAGACGTTGTTCCAGCGACTGCAAGGCATGGACACCAGTGGGTAAGTCCCCACTCAAGTCCAGCCGGGGCTTCGTCTGCAGTGAGCCCAGCCAGGGCAGGGCTGGATGGCTTGGGTTTCGATCCTAGTTATGGGCCTGGTGACCAGAGGGAGGTGGGGAGGTCTCCGGAGAAGGGCGCTTGTCATCTTGCACCTCAGAGGCCTTTGCACCATCAGCTTCAAGAAGGCCAGGGGCATGGGCCTTAACAGGAGAAGTGCTCCATGGAGGTGGAGGAGCACTGTGTCTCCATGCACGGCCCGGCACAGTGTAGGCAGTCACTGGATATGTGCTACATTAATTAATAAGTTGGTACCTGGTAATCTCCATGCCTTAGTAAATATAACTTTTTTTTGTTTCTTTGAGAGAAACGCTCCCCTGCCCCCCCAAAGAAATCCTAATGACAGGGCTGAAGCCACATTTCCAACTTGAAGGATCCATCTGAGGCTGCCAGGGCTGCCCTCCTACTCTCTCACTTGGCAAAATATGAAGTAGATGCCGATGGGACACATACGCCACCGGGTTGCTGTGACACTTGGCATGTTCCTATTTCCACCTGGACATACTCTTTGGTTCTTCCCTGGGCTCTCCAGGCTGAGTTCTGTGCATGCTCCTTGAATTATTTGTGCTATTTATCAAATAGCTGAATATCCAGTGTTGCTACTATGTTGATTGTCTCTATATATGTGTCTAAATAACAGATGCTTTAAAAGTATTCCACATAGGCCGGGCGCGGTGGCTCATTCCTGCAATCCCAGCACTTTGGGAGGCCGAGGCGGGCAGATCACCTGAGTCCAGGAGCTCAAGACCAGACAGACCAACATGGCAAAACCCCTTCTCCACTAAAAATATAAAAATTAGCTGGGCATGGTGGCGGGCACCTATAACCCCAGCTATTCAAGAGGCTGAGGGAGAAGAATAGCTTGAACCTGGGAAGCAGAGGTTGCAGTGAACCAAAATTGCGCCACTGCACTCCAGCCTGGGCAACGAGAGAAAAACTGCGTCAAAAAAAAAAAAAAAAAATCCACATCGAGCCACTTGTTTAGTTCCCCAGGGTTTCCATTTCTTCCCGGGTTTGGATGCTGAATGCAGTAAACTGGATGGGGAAGAGTCGGGGACGCCCCATGGTTCCACCTGCTGACCTCTCCTACTAAGTCTCCTACACCTCCTGCCAACTCCATCTCCTAATCAGCCTCTCCACCCTGGTTATGGGGTTCTGCCTCAGTGGGGCCAGCAGAGGCGTGAAGCCAAGCTTCCAGGCAGCCTTCCAGGAGGGGTTAGGGTCGGGGCATGGGCTGAGGGCTCATGGGCAGAGAGGCCTGCTTTTTCTATCTTTGCTTCTCACAGCAGTGGAACCTTCCTAAATCTTAAGTTTGGAGATGGGAATGCGTGAAGGGGGCGTGTGCAGAGACCAAGGAAAGCAGCAACCCAGAGCCCCTCCATTCTCAGGGTCAAGGAAAACTGGGACTCCACACTGTTTTAAAATCAGTCTATTTCGCTTGTCAAGTTGCTCTGCACATAGAGGATTGCCTTTTGATTATTTTTCTTTAAATAACAACTTGCACAGTCTTTCCTGCAAGTTAATTAGATCTCATCAGTTAGGTCTTAGTTAATAGGTGAATTATCACGTTTCTAAGTAAAATTAGCCTTCTCGAATAAACATAGTTTACATCTTTATGTCAACACTTTTCTACACAAACTTTTCTTTTTTGAGATGGAGTTTCGCTCTTGTTGCCCAGGCTGGAGTGCAATGGCACCGTCTCAGCTCACCACAACCTCCCCCTCCAGGGTTCAAGTGATTTTCCTGCTTCAGCCTCCCGAATAGCTGGGATTACAGCCATGTGCCACCACAACCGGCTAATTTTGTATTTTTAGTACAGATGGGGTTTCTCCATGTTGGTCAGGCTAGTCTCGAACTCCCAACCTGAGGTGATCTGCTCTCCTCGACCTCCCAAAGTGCTAGGATTATAGGCATGAGCCACTGTGCCCAGCCTACCACAAACATTTTAACAAGTAGAACTGCCTGTAATACAGACTCATGGTATCAAAGTCACAAGGCAATAGTCATTAGATCTGTTAAGATACATATTTTAATACAGGGGTCCCCAACCCCTGGCCTGTTAGGAACTGGGTGGCAACAGGAGGTGAGCGGAGGGCAAGCGAACATTACCACCTAAGCTCCGCCCCCTGTCAGATCAGCGGTGGCATTAGATTCTCATAGGAGCATGAACCCGGTTGTGAACTGTGAATGTGAGGGATCTAGGTTGCATGCCCCTTAGGAGAATCTAACTAATGCCTGATGATCTGAGATGGAGCAGTTTCCTCCCAAAACCATCCCCCCACCATCCATCTGTGGAATAGTTGTCTTCCACAAAACCAGTCCCTTGTGCCAAAAAGGTTGGGGACCGCTGTTTTAATACTATAGATGTTTGTCCCTTTTAGTAAACAGACTCAGGCAGAAACTGGATTTTTATGATGTCAAGACCCAGAATAAATATAGATGAACTTCAATGTAAATGTTCTTTTCTCAATCTAACAATTGAAATGGGTAAGCCAGTCCTGTTCAGTATTTTTTTTTTTTTGAGATGGACTCTCGCTCTGTCACTCAAGCTGGAGCACAGTGGAGTGATTTCGGCTCACTGCAACCTCTACCTCCCGGGTTCAAGCAATCCTCCTGCCTCAGCCTCCTGAGTAGCTGGGACTACAAAAGCATGCCACAAGGCCCAGCTAATTTTTGTATTTTTAGTAGAGACAGGGTTTCACCATTTTGGCCAGGCTGGCCTTGAACTCCTGACCTCAGGTGATCTGTCCACCTCTGCCTCCCAAAATGCTGGGATTATAGGTGTGAGCCACCATGCCTAGCAATTCCTGTCCAATCTTAAGAGCAACAGCTTTTCATTCTTTCACAGATTCCACAGGAAAAGCCTTGTGGCCTTTAGTTTCAATTTGATTACATATCAAGCCTGGAACAAAAATCTTTTTTTTTTTTTGAGACGGAGTCTTGCTCTGTCGCCCAGGCTGGAGTGCAGTGGCACGATCTCGGCTCACTGCAAGCTCTGCCTCCCGGGTTCACACCATTCTCCCGCCTCAGCCTCTCCGAGTAGCTGGGACTATAGGCACCCGCCACCACGCCCGGCTAATTTTTTTGTGTTTTTAGTAGAGACGGGGTTTCACCGTGGTCTCGATCTCCTGACCTCGTGATCCGCCCACCTTGGCCTCCCAAAGTGCTGGGATTACAAGCGTGAGCCACCACACCCGGCCTGGAATAAAAATCTTTAAGGCATCCGGGCGGGGTGGCTGACACCTGTAATCCCAGCACTTTGGGAGGCCGAGGCGGTGGATCACCTGAGGTCAGCCTGGCCAACATGGTAAAACCCCACCTCTACTAAAAATACAAAAATCTGGGCCTGGTGGCACATGCCTGTGGTGCCAGCTACCCAGGAGGCTG
Organism: Nomascus leucogenys; assembly: GCF_006542625.1. Classification (NCBI taxonomy): domain Eukaryota; kingdom Metazoa; phylum Chordata; class Mammalia; order Primates; family Hylobatidae; genus Nomascus; species Nomascus leucogenys. The sequence continues at coordinate 133,677,405 of NC_044402.1, forward strand.
AGGCAGGAGAATCGTTTGACCTCGGGAGGCGGAGGTTGCAGTGAGCCAGAGATCTCGCTATTGCACTCCAGCCTGGGTGACAGGGTGAGACTCCATCTCAAAAAGAAAAAAAAAAAAATTAAGGCTTGTAATAATTTTTTCCACACAGGTAAAGTAACATGGTTAAGCCTCAGTTTTCTGATTTGTAAAACAGGAATAATTAGTAATAATATCTGAGTCATAAAATTGATTTGTGGGTTAATGGAGAAAATGAGCATGAAGTGCTTAGCATAGTGTCTGGCATGCTGTGCTCAGGAAATACTTCCTATAATTACAATTTCCATCATTATGGGAACAAACACTCAAGCGTTACCCAGAACAAAAGGTGCTGGAAGATGGAATGCAGACAGCTGATTCGACTTTAGGGGGCGCCCCTCGTGGGACTGGCCTGGGCTCTCTGCCTGTGCCTCTGCCACCAGGATTGATCTGCACAGTGAACAAATCCTGCCTTCAGCCCCATTCACTCTGTACACTGAAGGGGTTGGAGCAGATTTGACACGGCAAAGTCGGCCACTTGCACTACCTCATTCCATATCCCCAGCCTCATCGCTAATCACTCAGATTCCCCCACAGAGCCTGGGATGAATCCAGACTCTCTGAACACAGTGCCCTGGGTAGCCTTTGGCTGTGAAATTGCAAAGTGCATGGGAGCTAAAGCCATTTGTTATCTCTAGATCCCATCATCCTTCCAGCCCTCAGAGCCTACCTTTATAAGTAGATAAGATAGGAAAACAATTCCACTTACACTTTCCAAAGCTTTTGGCCTCCTCTTTTTTTTTTTTTTTTTGTGAGACAGTGTCTCACTCTGTCACTCAGGCTGGAGTGCAATGGCACAATCTTTTTTCACTGCAACCTCTGCCTTACGGGTTCAAATGATTCTCCTGTCTCAGCCTCCCAAGTAGCTGAGATTACAGGCACCCACCACCACGCCCGGATAATTTTTGTATTTTCAGTAGAGGCGCGGTTTCCCCCCAGGCTGTTCTTGAACTCCTAACCTCAGGTGATCCGCCCACCTCGGCCTCCCAAAGTGCTAGAATTACAGTTGTGAGCCACCGTGCCCAGCCTTGGTCTCCTTTTTAAAGTATAACCATTTCCCAGACCCCCAGCCAGAACCACTTCCTCCCAGCAGCACCCAAAGGAGCTCATTGAGAGGCACCTTTTCCTGCTGGGCCACTTCTTCTTGCTCTGACCTGCTAATCTACCCCATCAGTGAGACCACGGGAACCTTCGTCCAGGTTTGCAAACGTTCCCCTGAAGGACTGTGTCCCCTTGGAGGCTCTGAGGATGAGGGTTTGTTACTGTTGTTGCTGTTCCCGTTGGTGATGGTGGCAAGCATGGTTTGTTTCTTTTTTCTTTTCTTTAGGCTTCCAGAAGAGCATCTTAAGGCCATCCAAGATTATTTAAGCACTCAGCTCGCCCAGGACTCTGAATTTGTGAAGACGGGGTCCAGCAGTCTTCCTCACCTGAAGAAACTGACCACACTGCTCTGCAAGGAGCTCTATGGGTAATGGCTGGCCCACGGGGATGGGCAGGTGGGGGTGGCCACCGGGCGAAAGAAACAGCTCATGAGAGCAACCTCTGCCTCTGCCTGACTGAACAAATGCCTCTGCCGCACTCACAATAATTGAGTGGTGAGCACAGCTTGGAAATCTCTGTGGTTGTTTGGAGGTCTTGTTATCATGGAATTTGAACAGTAGCTTGTGTGTGCTGCAGCTTTTTACAACTAAAGTTAATTGGAGGCCAGTTGCTCTGGGAAGCGGATGGGGTGGGAGGACATGGCCAGCCCTTTCTCACTTGCACAGGATCCACCTCTTAAGATTTTTGCTGCTGCTCTTGCTGTTTGCTGCAGCCATTACACCTGACAAGCACAGAAAGGCATCAAAAGGAAATAAATTAAAGTTAGTCTATTTTCTGCGTGGGTGGTTATGGCCCAAGATTTCCAGTGATGTCAATTTTTCGAAGGGAGATGATTCACCAAACTTCAATTTTCTGATATCCAATCCTTTGAATGACCAACTGGTAAAGGTTCTGATTTCTTTTAGATTCTGTTGGTTTTACATTTTAAAATTTAATTGACGAAAGTTAATTTCAAGTTAATTACATTTTAATTGTTAAAAGTGCAAAATTAAGGCTAATATGCCATCCAAAGAATTGGCAAAGAATATTTTAAATGCCAAAAGCTTGGAAGAGAAAAAAAAGAACATTCCAGAGCATCTGAACAAAGTCAGAGGGAGCCAAAACAATCCCATCACAAATGAAAGGTCAGGCCAGGTGCGGTGGCTCACGCCTGTAATCCCAACACTTTGGGAGGCTGAGGTGGGTGGATCACCTGAGGTCAGGAGTTTGAGACCAGCCTGGCCAGCACGGTGAAACCCTGTCTCTGCTAAAAAAAAAAAAAAAAAAAAAAAAAAAAAAAAAAAAAGAAAAATTAGCTGGGTGTGGTGGCACACACCTGTGATCCCAGCTACTCTGGAGGCTGAGGCAGGAGAATCACTTGAACCTGGGAGGCTGAGGCTGTGGTGAGCCAAGATCTCGCCACTGCATGCCAGCCTGGGTAAGAGAGCAAGACTCTGTCTCAGATAAACAAACAAACAAACAAATGAAAGGTCAACAGTTTGGTTGGAAAAATGGGATTTCATACTGGCAACGGTTTTGTAGTCTGTGCTGTTTTTTGTGTTTTATTACACATACAGCAGTTTCAAGATTCCTTTGTCGATTTCTCTGGGGCTGTATCAATCTTAGCTTAGTTAATAGGCAGAAAAGACTCTTTTATCATCAGTAATCAAATTCAACTTTCCTTTTAAAGGCTTTTAAAAGCACAGTCAGTACATTTGGTAAATTTAACAAATAATTTCTTTGACAAATCGAGCACTCACCAAATTGGCCAGTTGGGCTTAATTTCAATGAATTGGCTTTCAACTAATGCAGCTGTAGCTAATTGGACCTGGAGCTATCATTTTTATAGATTCCCATGGAGGGATTTTGTTCCATTTGATGCTGTTGTTATGAATCACTTTATCACTAGGGGAAAACACATACACAGGGCACTTTCTTTTTGTAAAACACCATTTCACAATGGCTGATAACAAGCTCTTAGTTCTGCTTCGATGGAGATTCTGTTCTTCCCTGCTTCCCTGTGGAGAAAGAAATATATTTTAAGTCTCTCCACGAGGCTTGCCTCAGACTTCCCCAGACACTTCTGCACATTGTTAGATTTCCCTAACACCTCACCGCTACCTGGACTTCCCAGGAGCCAAGTCACCTCATCACTAGGGCGGCAGCAGCTTCCCCAACTTGTCTTCTTCTCGGGTACATGTGCTGATGGAGAGCACTTTCTTCAGCTTCTAGCTGCTCCGTGACTCTATTTAGAATTAAAGACACCGTCGTGCTCTAAATTTCCCTTGCACACTTGTCTTTGCTTTCATCGGTAAAGCGACAGCCAGGCTTGGAGACTTGATCAGCCTTGGAATTTTAGAAAATTGTAGAAAAGAACAAAATGATGCTTCCCATTTCTCCTGCCAGAATCCCTGCAGATTCTCATCCCTGAAATTGTAAACCCATAATTTTCAAACTGCTTTGATTGGAATAGGTCTTCATTCATTCGTTCATTGAATAAACATGTATTGGAGGCCTCGTCTGAGCCCTGTTCTGGGTGCTGGGATGTAGCAACAGACACAATGCGCAAGGCTCTTGCTCTTTTAGGCCTTTTTGGATCTAACGTCTCAGTGAGGTGCCCAACAGTAGACTAAGGATCCAGATAAACAAGAATTTTATTTTATTTAATTAATTAATTAATTAATTTTTTGAGACAGGATCTCGCTCTGTCACCCAGGCTGGAGTGCCGTGGTGAGATCTCAGCTCACTGCAGCCTCAACCTCCTGGGCTCAAGTGAGCCTTCACCTCTCAGCCCCTATCCTTGAGTCCCCCCACTCACTTGCTTCCCCCGACCCCAACGGAGAAGCTGGGACTATAGGTGTGTGCCACCATACCCAGCTAATTGTTGTATTTTTGGTAGAGATGGGGTTTTGCCTTGCTGCCCAGGCTGGTCTCCAATTTCTAGGCTCAAGCAATCTGCCTTCCTCGGCCTCCCAAAGTGCTGCGATTACAGGCATGAGCCACCGTGCCCAGTTCAAACAATAATTGTAGTAAACATCATGATAAGATAAAACAGGATGATGTGAGGAAGAGACATTGGGTGGGAGAGTGCCAGCTTCCTTTGGAGGTGAAGGAGGTAACAGAACTGGGATCTTGGTGACAAGAGGGAGCTAGCCACCCAGTGATTTGGCAGAGGGACATTAAGTACAAAGTACAAAGGTCCTGAGGCAGGAATGAAGACAGCCTGCTCAAAGAACAGTACGTCTGCGTGGCAAGTAAGTGTTAGGAACAGAGGTTGGGGAGAGGCTGGTGTAACATGGCCAGAGTCAAGAAGTAAAAGCACAGGCTGCCCAGAGAGGTGGAATTTTAGGTGAACAGCAACTTCTTTAGTATAAGTATATACCGTGTAATATTGGGATATACTCATGCTAATAGATTATTCATTGTTTATCTGAAATTCAAATTTCACTGGGTGTCCTGTGTTTTACCTGGTCACCGTAGGCAGGAGCCACATCACGCAAGACCTTACGAGACCCTGTAGAGTTTGTACAGGGCTGTGCCATGATCTGATTTCGAGTGGTGGAGGATGAATCCTAGGAGGCACTGCCCAAAGCAGGAGACCAGCTGGGAGTGGCTGTGGTTGTCCAAGTGAGACAGGATGGCAGTCCATGAGGAAGGCGGCTAGCAGGGGCAGGGGTCTGTGTCTGTTTTGCTTCCTGCTGAGTCCCAGGTTATACACAGGCTCTGGCACATGCTGCTCAACAGATATTAGGTAAATGACCCAATGACTGGAAGCGTGCAGATGCTGAGAACAGGTGTGACCTGGGACGTGTGCATGGCAGATGCGTCAGACTTGCCACCTGATTGGATGTGGGGTGAAGGGAAGATGAATCTAGGGTGACCCCTGGGTTCCCAGTGTGAGGGGCTGAGTGGATGCTGATGCCGGTTCCTGGGATGGGGAAAGTCAAGGAGGAGGAGGAAGGAGAGGGTGGTGGGAGGAGAGTTCTGGGCTACATTTGGCTTGAGGGGCCATGAGGCATCCGAGTGGAGTCGCCAGCCATGGAGCTAGTGCTAAGAAGCTAGGACGTGGGGGATGCATTTGGGGAATCACTGAAAGCTGGGGGTAAGGTCACTGCAGGTGAGGGTGTGGACAGAGGAGAACAGGGCCAGGCTCAAGATTTAGAGGAGGGACAGAGAAGGAGGAGCTGGGAGGGGGTGGAGAATGGCATCAATGATGTCCAGGTCTATTTGCTTGGACCTAAGTGTGAATGAGGACGTTGAGCACTGAGGAGTGAGGAGAAGTTCCGGAGCCCCCTCGGCAGAAATGTCGTGATGATGTCCCTGTGCGGATCTGGCGTAAAGATCTCTTTGCAGTACAAAGCATCAGGCAAGATTTGCAACCCAGGTTAGGTTCCCTAGAGCTGGACAGAAACTTTTTTTTTTTTTTTTTTTTGAGACGGAGTCTCACCCTGTTGCCCAGGCTGGAGTGCAGTGGCGCAGTCTCGGCTCACTACGAGCTCCGCCTCCTGGGTTCACGCCATTCTCCTGCCTCAGCCTCCCGAGTAGCTGGGACTACAGGTGCCCACCACCACGCCCGGCTAGTTTTTTGTTTTTTAGTAGAGACGGGGTTTCACCGTGTTAGCCAGGATGGTCTCGATCTCCTGACCTCGTGATCCACCTGCCTCGGCCTCCCAAAGTGCTGGGATTACAGGCGTGAGCCATGGCGCCTGGCCTGAGCCGGACAGAAACTTTTCCAGAGAGAGAGAATAAGGAACCAGGGACTGGAAATATTTGGTAACTCCTGAAATGGAGACACGGAAAGGATTGCAAGTGGAATTTTAAAATAAAAGATCAAAGGTCTGAATAGCAATACAATATCTATTACATGAGAGCAGGGTAAGATTTTTTATAAACCAAAACCAAAAATACTTCATTACCATTATAACTGTTTCATTGGAGGCCATAAAATAAGCCCATAGTTTTCCAATCAAATTTCAAAAATTAAATCACAAAACAGAGTAGAATGTCAGAAACATGTATATCAAAAGCATGAAAGGACTAAACAAGCCTAGATGAGGAATGTGTGGTAAAAATGGACAGTCCTTGGAGACAAAGCTCAGAGGTGCTACCTGTAACTGGTAGGATATGTTCTTGAAGAAGTAGGAAAAAATTGCCAATTAATGTATACAATTAAAAAAAAAATTTCCAGGCTTACAAAAGAGCTAAATCTAGGTTCCGAGAAGCTCCATAATGATCCAAATAATACAATAATCAAACAGCAACACTTAAACATCTTTTTTTTTTCTTTTAAAGAGACAGCATCTCACTCTGTCACTCAGGCTGGAGTGCAGTAGTGGGATCATAGCTTATCCATCCTTGAACTCCTAGGCTCAGGTGATCCTCCTGCCTTTACTCCCGAGTATCTGTGATTACAGGCATGCACCTTCATGCCCAGCTAATTAAACAATTTTTTTTTTCTTAGAGATGGAGTTTCACTATATTGCCCTGGCTGGTCTCAGACTCCTGGGCTTAAGCCTTGGCTTCCCAGAGCTCTGGAATTACAGTTGTGAGCCACTGTGCCGAGCCTAAATCTCTTACAATGTCTCTAAATGACAAGGAAAGATAAATTCAACAAATAGATTGTTACAAACAGTACCATAGCTTTAAAATGGTCGATATTTAATAGTATTCAAACTCCTTGACAGTATAATAAAGATTCGGAAGTCGTGTCTCCAAGGAAAAGGCTACTGACCTGGAAAAGCTCAGCCTAGCTGTCATTCAAGAGCACAAGGAGTCTTTTTCAGAAAATTCCTAAAAATGTACCAATCAAATGCCTGACTCAAAAGGAATCCAAAAATTGTTTTTCAGAAATTTTATAGTCCTGGTGATCTTAAAAACAAGAAGCCTGCAGCTTACTGAGCAGCAAAATATGAATATACTCAAAGCAGAAATTGTTCATTCTATACTCCCATAACACACTGTGATGAAAATAGAAATAAGTCACAAAACTAGCCACAACCACCCAATTACCTGTACATTTTAAAATCACCTTTTAAATTATAGCTAATTAAGAAAGAAACTGACACAATAATACATGGGGTAGGTGTGGAGGCACAGAGTGGAGTAATCAAACCACTGCATATCAGAACACTATGTGATGCAGCCAAAGCACTACTTAGAGGAAAAACCATAGCTTTAAAAGTTCTGCTCTATTATTAAAAAGTAAATAGAAGGCCGGGCCTAGTGGCTTATGCCAGTAATCCCAACACTTTGGGAGGCCAAGGTGGGCAGATCACTTGAGGTCAGGAGTTTGAGACCAGCCTGGCCAACATGGTGAAATTCCATCTACACTAAAAATACAAAAATTAGCTGGATGTGGTGTTGCACACCTGTAATCCCAGCTACTCAGGAGGCTGAGGTAGGAGAATCACTTGAACCCAGGAGACAGAGGTTGCAGTGAGCTGAGATGGTGCCACTGTGCTCCAGGCTGGATGACAGAGCGAGACCGAGTTAAAAAAAAAAAAAAAAAAAAAAGGAAATAGAATAACGAGTCAAATGTACAAACTGAGTCCAGATTGTAAATCTCTTGAAGACATCATGGGTCATGTCCTAATCCCCTTGATGTTTCCAGGACCCAGCAAAGTACTTGAAATGTTAATTTATTTGATATTCATGAACAAAGATCCAATGTGTACCAACTACCTGCAAGGCACTATTCCAGGAGCTGGAAATACAGCAGTGAATAAAACAGAATCTGTAAGAAATCTCTGCTGAGCAACTGAGCAATAACAACAACCAGAAAGGAGATGAGGAGGACAAGATGGTAAAAATAAAAACAGAGATACATCAGGAAAAACTGTCAATTAAGAAAGTTTTAAACATGAGAAATGTCGAAGGAGAATTAATAATCTGCATTAAAGATTTGCAAATCACTAAAGAATAGTGTACAGTTACGTAGCTACAGATCTTCAAGTTAGAATTAAATGGAACACATAGTTTACATAAAATATAAATCATTAAAAGTACCATGAGTGTCCTTTAAACTTTCAAGGAAAAAATGGTGAGCATAAGGTATAGATTATTCCTGAATGACAAAAATGTCACCTAATTCACTCTTCAAGTAAAATATGATTTAAATCCAAAAAGCTAATCAAGATAATAGCCTGAAATAGAACTCTCTATCTCTGATTTCACTTATTAATATAAATGTATATTGTTTCAGTAACATCCCAGCAAATATAATTTAGTGACATGAAAAATGGAGGCTTTATCTAGGAGGTCACTCCAAAGATGAGTCAACGCAAAGAAAACACTGTAATTTTGCAGTAGATTAAAAGGTAAAGGGAAACCATTTGCATAGATAACATTTTAAATTCATCTCTAATTTTTAAAAATCATTTTTAAAAAAAGGAATAGAAGGATACTTCCTTAGTAATGCAATATGAATCAAAGTAAAATTAATTACAATCGATAGGGAAACATTAAAATATTCCATTAAACTTTTGTGTGTGTGTGTGTGTGTGTGTGTATGTGTGTGTGTGTGTGTGTGATGGTGGAGTCTCACTCTGTCCCCCAGGCTGGGTGCAGTGGCAGGATCTTGGTTCACTGCAACTTCTGCCTCCTGGGTTCAAGCTATTCTCCTGCCTCAGCCTCCTGAGTTGCTGGCATTACAGGCGCCCACCACTATGCCTGGCTAATTTTTGTATTTTTAGTAGAGATGAGGTTTCACCATGTTGGCCAGGTTGGTCTTGAACTCCTGACCTCAGGTGACACCCACCTTGGCCTCCCAGAGTGCTGGGATTACAGGTGTGAGCCACCACACCTGGCCCCATTAAACATTTTAACAAAAGAAAAAGAGATAACCTTTTTTTTTTTTTTTTTTTTTTTGACTGAGTTTTGCTCTTGTTGCCCAGGCTGGAGTACAATGGCATGATCTCGGCTCACTGCAACCTCTGCCTCCCAGGTTGAAGTGCTTCTCCTGCCTCAGCCTCCCAAGTAGCTGGGATTACAGGTGCCCGCCACCACACCTGGCTAATTTTTGTATTTTTAGTAGAGACAGGGTTTCACCATGTTGGCCAGGCTGGTTGCGAACTCCTGACCTCAGCTGATCTGCCCGCCTCAGCCTCCCAAAGTGCTGGGATTACAGGTGTGAGCCACCATGCCCAGCCTGAGATACTGTTTATCATCTGATTTTTAAATACATACAAAAAATTTTTGCCAAAGCAATACCAAAAAAGAGGCAAAAAATTGGAGAAACAAAAATAAAAGGACATGAGGAAGCATGAGAACGTTCCTTCTGAGTCTGTAGTTCTGGGTTCAGAGACTCTGGATGTGCTAGACAGAAATTGAATGGGAATCTTGAGGAAATCAACTCAAGGGGAACAAAGAGGGAGGCAGCTCTCTCTCTGGGAGGTTCAGAAAGACCAAACAAGGGATCTAAGCCCTCCCAGCGGTCCCTGGGGCCAGACCTACTGCAGGACCCAGCCCTGCTCACCTTTGCTCCCCCAGGGCTGCAGCTCCTTCTTCAGGATCGGTCCCTTAAGCTAGGGACCCGAGGCTGGACTTGTTGTCCAGGGACACTTGGACAAATCCTTTCTGTAGGATAAGGCTGATTCTTAAGTCTTCCGGCTGCAGTCCCGGTGTCTCCTGGTTGGTCATTCTGACCCTAACTGACACCTTCATACGTGCCTGGGAGCCAGTCAGATTTCTCAAAGTTTAAAAAGGCTTAGAAATACAGGGGGAAACTGTTATTCTTAGAAAACCCTAAGGATTCAGCTTCTGTGTGTGTGCCTGTGTATTTGTGTTTTTAGGATAACATTTTGTAAAAGGAGAACAATGAATGAGGGAGACCTATTTAATGTTAAAACACATTCTGAATTACTGCTTTAGAGAAACGTTTTAGCCCGAATGCTTTTCCGAAATGACAATTTAATCAGAACACCACTGTGTTGGCAGATGGACAGAGCAGCTCTCGGGAAGTGGAGTGTGAAACCCAGAACGGAACGCTGCCTGCATGGTGCTTCCCTTCCCCTCCCATCAGACACCTCCCGCACCTGATTCTTGGTCACAGTTCCTACCCTCATCCTTGATCCTCAAAGGATAACAATTTCAAACCAGAAAACTAGCACACCATTCTGGAAGCTGTAATTCCTTGCCTAGTGTACGTGGGGAGGCTTGGATTTTTAGTTGAATGAAAGAAATGAAGTCTGGAAACAAATACTCCCATATTCAAGCAAAGCTCTAACCCAAGAGAACTACAGAAAAAGAGAAACTGATGTTGAGTGAAACAGAATAACAATTCAGAGAAAGAGGCATATGTAGCCATTTATGCCTAGTGTTCCATTATTGGAACGCTAAGCATGTGGGAGTTATTTATTTCCTACTGCTCAAGGTCATCGCCAAGGTCTGATTGCAAAAATTCAAAAAAATTGCGACCTTAGGCATAAATGGGTTAAAAAGAAAAAAGTTCTAGATGGGGTAAGGAATTAAACACATAGAACAACAACAATAGGCCGGGCGCGGTGGCTCACGCCTGTAATTCCAGCACTTTGGGAAGCCAAGGCAGGCAGATCACCTGAGGTTGGGAGTTCCAGACCAGCCTGACCAACATGGAGAAACTCCATCTCTACTAAAAATACAAAATTAGCCGGGCGTGGTGGCGCATGCCTGTAATCCCAGCTACTCAGGAGGCTGAGGCAGGAGAATCACTTGAACCCAGGAGGCAGAGGTTGTGGTGAGCCAAGATCGTGCCATTGCATTCCAGTCTGGGCAACAAGAGCAAAACTCCATCTCAAAAAAAAAAGTAAAAAAGAAGAACAACAAAAACCCTCATCTATAACATGATTATTTCAAAAGAGTTAGAAAACAATTTAAAATGAGCAAATAATTGCTCCCTAGTAAATACCAATGATAAATTATTAACTACAGTAAGTAAAAATTGCCAAGGAAAAAATGAAAACTCGAACAATAAAAAATTGTGTATCATTTCATAATGAGATCCAGGTCACCTAGGATTAATATAATGATAGTATATTATTATATATTATATATGTTATAGGCTGGGCGTGGTGGCTCACGCCTGTAATCCCAGCACTTTGGGAGGCTGAGGCGGGCTGATCACCTGAGGTCAGGAGTTCGAGACCAGGCTGACCAACATTGAGAAACCCCGTTTCTACTGAAAATACAAAATTAGCCAGGTGTGGTGGCGCATGCCTGTAATCTCAGCTATTCTGGAGGCTGAGGCAGGAGAATCGCTTGAACCCGGGAGGCAGAGGTTGCAGTGGGCCAAGATCCTGCCATTGCACTCCAGCCTGGGCAACAAGAGCGAAACTCCATCTCAAAAATTAAAAAAAAAAAAAAAAAAAAAAAAATATATATATATATATACACACACACACATATATACACACACACACAATATATTAGTATTTATTATTATGATATAATGAGATTATATTATCATGATATAATGAGATTATATTATCATGATATAATGAGATTATGTTATCATGATATAATGAGATTATGTTATCATGATATAATGAGATTATATTATTATGATATAATGAGATTACATTATTATGATACAATGAGATTATATTATTATAATGAGATTATATCATATTATAATATGAGATTATAATATAATGAGATTATATTATAATATAATGAGATTATATTATAATATAATGAGATTATATTACGTCGTTATGATATAATGAGATTATATTACGTCGTTATGATATGATGAGATTATATTACGTCGTTATGATATAATGAGATTATATTACGTCATTATGATATAATGAGATTTTATTACATCGTTATGATATAATGAGATTTTATTACATCGTTATGATATAATGAGATTTTATTACACCGTTATGATATGAGATTTTATTACATCGTTATGATATAATGAGATTATATTATATCGTTATGATATAATGAGAAAAAAATACAGCACCTAGATTAAATACAAAGCAAAGCAGGCTGGGCCTGGTGGCTCACGCCTGTAATCCCAGCACTTTGGGAGGCCGAGGTGGGTGGATCACCTGAGGTCAGGAGTTCAGACCAGCCTGGCCAACATGGCGAAACCCTGTCTCTACTAAAAATACAAAAATTGGCTGGGCGTGGTGGTGTATGCCTGTAATCCCAGCTACTCGGGAGGCTGAGGCAGGATCACGCCACTGCACTCCAGCCTGGGCAACAGTAAGACTGTCTCAAAAAAAAAAAAAAAAAGCAAAGCAATATGTAAAGTTTATAACACTATATAAAAATACGAACAAAATTCCCAACAGAAAATTGCCAAGGGAGAAAAAACAGAAAAGTTTATACAAAGAGAAATGAGAGAAATGCAGTAGCCATTAACTAGAAATCTGCAATAGAAAAACAATGACATTAGAAATTAAAGATATGCAAATTTATTCATCCATATTGAAGTGCAATGTTATGCCCCTTAAAAGAGAGAGAAAGAACAGAAGTACAGTCATTAGAGCTATTGGGTGATCAGGTCTGGACAATGCTGGTGACCCTGTATAATCGGTACTCACAGGTTTGGCAATAATGATCAAGAGCCATAATCTCTGGTTATCCTAATTCTGTAATTAAAAATTAGAAAAGCTATATGAACAAAGCTATTCAGACCAGCCTTTATTTATTTTTATTTTTATTTTTATTTTTGAGACAGAGTCTCACTCTGTCGCCCAGGCTGCAGTGCAGTAGCACGATCTCTGCTCACTGCAAGCTCTGTCTCCCGGGTTCACACCATTCTCCTGCCTCAGCCTTCCAAGTAGCTGGAACTATAGGAGCCCGCCACCACGCCTGGCTAATTTTTTTTTGTATTTGTAGTAGAGATGGGGTTTCACCGTGTTGGCCAGGATGGTCTCGATCTCCTGACCTCTTGATCCTCCTGCCTTGGCCTCCCAAAGTGCTGGGATTACAGACGTGAGCCACCGCGCCTGGCCCAGAGCAGCATTTATTCATATAACAAAGATCTCAAAGTAACCCAAATATCTAGCAATCGATTTCAGCACATTTACTTGATAGACTATTTTCAAATCATTAGAATGTTAAATATGTAAAAACATGAACAATTTTTGATGAAACAATAAGTGAAAAGTAGAACTCAAAATCGTCTGCCCCCCTATGTTAAAACGATAGAGAAAGATGAGCTGGGAACAAACAGCGGATAAAGCCTGAGGATTGGAGTTGTCAATGGATGTGACGATGGGAAAATCCTTCTGAGCCTGCATTTGGGCTGCTAGGAGGGGATTTGCCTCAGAATCCACAGATCACCAGCACTGGGCAGCCCTGATATTTAAAATGCAGATTCTAGACTCTATCAGGCAGGAGCCAAGAAATTTGCATTGTTAACACCTGTGTGTGTGTGTGTGTGTGTGTGTGTGTGTGTGTGTGTGTGTGTGTGTGTGTGTTATAAACACAGGTTGGGAACCATGGATGACTAAGTGAAGTCATTTTGTCACTCTAGATTTGAATTTTCTACAGGCTATAGAGTGTAGTTTGGCTAAAGCAAAACCCAGCTACGATCAGGACTACACATCAATTCCAGTTTGCTGTGGGTTGGGAAGGGATGGGGGCCGAGTGTGGGTGGGCCAGTCCTGGCAAGCCTTGATCTTTGCCCGGGCTTGTCCTTCTGGGGAGAATTACCTGCTTCTGCTGAACCGGCGGTGACCTCATCTCGGGCTGGAACCCGTGCTGCCATGGAAGACTGTTTCTGGTGCCCACTAATCCTTGATGTTCACCTTGTTCCCTGCCCCCAGAGAAGTCGTCCGGACCCTCCCATCCCTGGAGTCTCTGCAGAGGTTATTTGACCAGCAGCTCTCCCCGGGCCTCCGTCCACGTCCTCAGGTAAAGGGTCTTGGGGTTGAAAAGGTGAGATTAATACACCAGGGAGGAGGATTGAGTTAGCCAGTCCTGAGGGCTCAGAAGGAAGAGGGGAGCACTGCCCATCGTGTGTTCACTGGGCAACAGCAAGCAGGTACGCTGGGGTTGGGGGTGGGAGCCTCAGCCCCTGCCATTCCCAGGAAGCCATCTCCCACTGCCAGATTTTGATTTGAGGAATAAAGATTTCAAATTATGCACCCATCAGCAAAACTTATTTGTGCCAAATAAGGGGGCAAGCAGGGCCTGTTCCCATCATTTCTCATCAGAAACTGAAAGGAAAGAAAAACAGGAGATGCCTAAACTCTTGATCCTATCTCTTGTCCCAGGAGGAGCAGGATGAAGGTGCCCCCTCAACCCCTGCACCTGCTCGTGGCCTGGCAGGAGGCCAAGGTCGTGTTGCTCATTAAGCAAATGTCTGTGTAACAAAAGGTGTCATCAATATAGTTTTAACAAGTTTTTTTAGAAAGCAAAAGCTGTATCTTAGGAGAAAGTACCTGCAACAAAGATTAGGGACAAAGGATTACAGATAACAAAAGGTGTCATCAATAAAGTTTTAACAAGTTTTTTTTAAAAAAAAGCAAAAGCTGTATCTCAGAAGAAAATACCTGCAACAAAGCTTAGGGGCAAAGGATTACAGACAAAGCATTCATATGTTTATATTATTATTTTCATTTGAGACATGGTCTCGCTTTGTCGCCCAGGCTGGCGTGCAGTGGCACAATCACAGCTCACTGCATCCTCAAACATCGGGTCTCAAGCGATCCACCCCACCTGAGCCTCCCATGTATTAAAACCACGATTACTTTTGCACCAGCTAATAGCTGGGGGTTACAGGTGTGTGCCACCATGCCAGTCTCCTTTTAAAATTTTTTGTAGAGACAGGTCTCACTGTGTTGCCCAGGTTGGTCTCAAACTTCTGAAGATCTTCCTGCCCCGCCTTCTGAACTGCTGGGATTACAGGTGGGAGCCACCACACCTGGCCATGTTTTTTTAAAAATTCCTACAAATAATTAAGTAAAAACAATCCAATTTTTAGAACAGGGAAAGGCTATAAACAAGGCGGTTCACTGAAGAGGGACAGGGAATAGCCAATATAGATAGGAAAAGGTGTTCAACCTCACCTTGTTAGTAACCAGGAAATGACATTTGACACGAGGTGGTCTCTTCTTGCCTATTAGATGGACAAAGAGTTGATGCTCAAGTTGATGGTTGAGTCAGGACTTGACTAGGGTGTGGGGTGGAAGAGGTGCTCACAGGGGCTCACTCCTCTGCTGTTGGAAATGGAAATGGGTTTTCTGAACGGCACTTTGGCCATTTGTATGAAAATGTGAACTGCAGGCATCCCTCAAGCCCACAGTTCCATATGTCGGCAGCTTCTTAGGGACTACAAGCACACAAAAAGTAAAAGAAAAAACATTGAAAATCATATAAACAGGCCGGGTGTGGTGGTTCACACCTGTAATCCCAGCACTTTGGGAGGCCGAAGCGGGTGAATCACCTGAGGTTAGGAGTTCGAGACCAACCTGACCAACATGGTGAAATGCTGTCTGTACCAAAAATACAAAAATTAGCCAGGCGTGGTGGCGGGTACCTGTAATCCCAGCTACTTGGAAGGCTGAGGCAGGAGCATTGCTTGAACCCGGGAGGTGGAGGTTGCAGTGAGCCGAGATTGTGCCACTGCACTCCAGCCTGGGTGACAGAGTGAGACTCCATCTAAAACAAAAAAGGAAAAAGAAAAAAAGAAAATCACGTAAACATAGAGAGCTGGTGAACTGCAGTGGTGCAGAATTCTATTCTAAGGTGTGAACACTGCTCTGGAAAGATCTCCAAGGCTACTGTTAGGTGGAAAAGCAGATGGCAGGATGATATAGACACTCTGATGGAAGTCTCCACGAGGAAATCAGATGGGAAGGATTTAAACCCAAAGGGCCACGCTGGTCACCACAATGCAGGGATGAGACTGGGGAGAAAGGGACTGGGCCAAGGGGGATTTTGAGTTTGCCCGCATTGTTTGTTTGAGTTTTCTACGGAGAACATGAATTTGTGTTCTACTTGTGCAACTTTCAAAATTCAGAAAAAAAATTTTTTGCTTTCTCCGAAGTGAATGATGGGTTAATTTCTAAGAAAGTAAAAGCAAATCTAGACAAAACAGGGGCTCTGCCCGACACTTGAACTTAAGTAGTTTGAGTGGAAGAATGCACAGTCAAGTCTTTGAAGTAGATTAGAAGAGAGAAAAAGCCTCGAGAGAGAGGCCAGCTGCAGTCCCAGTTACGGTGCTGCCTGGTGGAGGCCAGTCTCTGCATTTGGTGGCAGGACAGAGCAGCCACACGGTGGAGGGTGCATCTTGCTGCCACACTCCCCTCCCTTTTATGAGACCCTGAGTCTTGAAGAAAAACAGAAAAGGTTATTCTTGATTTGTCTTTAGGAATTCAGAAATCAAGGAGGGAGTTGAGGGTGCCTTGAGGAGAGGAAAGAACATTGGTCCATGGATCAGAAACACCTGAGTTCAAATTCTGATTCACCCTCATGGACCTTTAGTCTCCCCATCTGTGAAATGGGGACAGTCATGTCTCTGCAGGGTTTGGTTAAGGAGTGAGTGAAACCGGGTGTGTGAGACTTCGGACCCTGCTAGACTCTCACCAACATGAGGCCCTTTCCCTTAAGTAGGCAAGACAAGCTGGGGACACCCAAACCCCTGTGTGGTTACTCGAGGACTGCTGGGAAGGTGAAACACAGTGTTATCAAGATGCTGGCTGGGGGAGACCTGGGTCCGCCCTGTGTGAGAAAGGAGAGCCGGTAGCCTCCCTTGGATGGTTAACCTGCCTTGGAGCCCACTTCCTTTTTTTGAAAAGTGCAACTGAAAAGCAAAGTGAAAAAACTGGGTCAGCTGATGTAAACCCTCAGGTAGCAGTCAGACCAGTCTACCCTTTAACAGGCTAAGCTGTGAATTCTATCCGCAACCTCGACACTGGTGACATTTGGGACTGGATTGTTCTCTGTCGTGGAGGACTCCTGTGCACTCTAGGAGTCCTCCACATCCTGGCCTCTACCCATGAGACGCCATTAGCATCCCCCAGCTGTGACAGCTGGAAATGTCTCAGACATTGCCAAATGTCCCCTGGAGGGCAAAATCGCCACCAGCTAAGGACCACTGGGCTAGCCCCCAATTCAAATCTCAGGTCTATACTAGCTGTAAACTCACCACTCTGACTCTATTCCCCCATCAGCAAAACAAGGATTAGAAAAATCAAGACATGTGAGGATTAGATGACTTAATATATTTCAGATGTGCTTGGCATATCATTAAGAACTCATCAAATCATCATTAGGCAGAAGTATGGGGAAAGCTCCAGCATTTATCTAATACTTTTCGTTTCAAGCACAAATGCCCTGTTTGTCAGTAACTTCATTTATGTTCTCTAAGGTCTTGTTAGATCTCCCCTCCCAAAAGTCACAAATCCAAAGAGAGAGCCGGTGGGGGGCGGGGGACCTGCAATTGAATGGTGATTGCCCCGGGTGAAGGCAGGTCATTCCAAATGTCTTCTACTGTGAAAAGGAGGAGGCTTGAATCTGTGTTACCGTTTCAATTATTTGTGAGATAAATAACCCTAAAACAAGGGAATCCTGAACTATCCCATCTCCTGACCAGCTTTTCTTCTCAACCAACAGGCAGCCCTTCTGTTGTTCCCTTGCCTAAGTCTTAGTGCCACCCCTTCAAGCCACTTCCCCGATTGACAGTAACTATAGAAGAATTGTAAGCTTTATTAAGAAGCAAGGGAAAGACCAAAAAGTGGTTAGAGAAAGCACTGACAATTATTAACTGCTGTAATGGTGGAGTGATGGTTATTGGGACAGGGAATGTTGTGGTGTCTAAGGGTGGTAGTGATGGTGATAACAGAGGTGGTCATGATCATGGGAGGGCTGATAGGAGTGGAGATGGTGGTAGTGATGGTGATGGTGATGGTAGACGTGGTCATGATCATATGGGAGTGATAGAGGAGGAGATGGTGGTAGTGATGGTGATGGTGGAGGTGGTCATGGTCAGGATAGGAAGGGTAGGGGTGGAGATGGTGATAGTGATGGTGATGGTGGAGGTGGTCATGATTATGGTGAGAGTGGTAGGGCTGGAGATGTGGTAGTGATGGAGATGGTGGAGGTGGTCATGATCATGATAGATGTGGGGTGGAGATGGTGGTAGTGATGGTGATGGTGGAGGTGGTCATGATCATGGTGAAATAATAGGTGGAGATGGTGGTAGTGATGGGATGTGGAGGTGGTCATGATCATGGTAGGACTGGTAGGGGTGGAGATGGTGGTAGTGATGGTGATGGTGAGGGTGGAGGTGGTGGTAGTGATGGCGATGGTGGAGGTGGTCACGATTATGGTGGGAGTGGTAGGGGTGGAGATGATGGTAGTGATGATGATGGTGGAGGTCATCATGATTATGGTAAGAGCGGTAGGGATGGAGACAGTGGTAGTGATGGTGACGGTGGAGGTGGTCATGATCATGGTGGGAGTGATAGGGGTGGAGATAGTGATAGTGATGGTGATGGTGGAGGTCATCATGATTAAGGTGAGAGTGGTGGGGGTGGAAATGGTGGTAGTGATGGTGATGGTGGAGGTGGTCAGGATCATGGTAGGACTGGTAGGGGTGGAGATGGTGGTAGTGATGGTGATGTGAGGGTGGAGGTGGTAGTAGTGATGGTGATGGTGGAGGTGGACATGATCATGGTGGGAGTGATGGGGTGGAGATGGTGGTAGTGATGGTGGTGTTTGTGGTGATTGTGGTGGCCATGCTGATGACTCTGGTGGTGCTGTTGAAGGGAATCCTATTGATCACGGCAGTGCCATTGATCATTTTGACAGAGGCAGCAGTGGTAATGGAGGTGGTGATAGTAAAAGTAGTACACTGAAGTAGCTGGGTGGAAAATTGAGGTCAAAAGCAAGTGCAACCTGGCTGCTATATTGAGCAAGGGGTGAGGTAAAGGGACATCACCTGGCTGGTGATAACCCTGGTTCCATTCTGCTTTGTGTTCACATTAGTCATGCATGTGTCTGATTTTATCATTCCACCTCTTATTATTAACTTAATAAGGTATTAATAACTTAATAATGTATCTTATTAACTCTACATTTCCACACCTGGCAGCATGTCTAACGTAGAATAGATGCTTTGTAAATGTTTCTTCTGTGAATAAGTGCATGAGACCATGCACTTGGCATCAGGCAGACAGGATACATATCTTGCTCTGCCATTTACTAGCTGTGCGACCTCAGACAAGTTAGTTCATCTCTCTGGGCCCTATATATACTGAACAACTTAACTGAGCATCTTCATTGGCCAGACACTGTTCTGAGCCCCAAGGTTGCAGTACTGAACACAGTCCTCTTGATCTCCATTCTCATGGAGCCTCCATTCAGCAGGGAAGACATACAATGAACACATTGGAAGGAGATAACTTTAGCTGGTGGTGATTGATATGAAACCAAACAAGGCAACTTGGTAGAGGTGACCTGGTGGCTATTTTAGACAGGGTGGTCAGGGAAGACCTCTTTGCGGGGCTGAGACCTGAATGATGAGGAGGTGCCCCTCCCAGGGGAAATTGAGTCTCTGGAGATTCCTCAGAAGGGAAGCTCAAGGCAGATGTGAGTTGAGGATGAGAGTGGCTCAGATCTTGGTGGGGCAGGTGAGGTGGGGGGCTGCATCATATAGGAACTCGGAGGGCAGGGAAGGGGTCGGGATCATTTTCTTCTCTATGTGGAGAACTGTACTGGGGTTTCAAGCAGCAGGGCTGGGTCTATTTTGGAAGTAGGACGGGAACACCATGCAGGAGGTGTAGGAGGGAGGAAAGGTAATATGCAAGGACAGTCCTTGAGTTTTGTTTAAGCAACGGAGTGGGTGAGGTGAGAAGCACTGGGGGAGAGGCAGATTTAGAGGGAAGAAGAAATGAAGATCTATTTTTTGGCCATGTGAATTCTGAGAAGATTGTAGAGATCCCTGTGTCCTCATCTGCCGGAAGGGGATAATAATAGAACTTGTGGGGCTGCAGGGAGGCTGGAATGGGGTGAGGTGCGGAGAGCACCCAGTGCGTTGCCTCTCGATGGTTCAGGTTCAGTGATGCCGCCTTGATCCTCTTTCCCTCCTCTCCCACTCCTCCCCCAGGTTCCTGGTGAGGCCAATCCCATCAACATGGTGTCCAAGCTCAGCCAACTGACAAGCCTGTTGTCGTCTATTGAAGACAAGGTACGTGTGGGGCTCCTGCGGCTTCTCTTGGTCCCCTCTTTGGTCCCCTCTTTGCATGGAGAATGTCCAGATGCACAGGCTCGGTGTCCCCTTGACCCTCTGTCTCTAACGCTGCTGCCCACAGGTCAAGGCCTTGCTGCACGAGGGTCCTGAGTCTCCCCACCGGCGCTCCCTTATCCCTCCAGTCACCTTTGAGGTAAGTGGCCATGGGACAGCAGAGCCTGGGCTTGGGCTCCACAGCCGGGCAGAGAGACATGTTCTTGTTCCTGTGGAAAGAGGGATCGGGGCTTGAGCTGGGGAAGAGCAAGGAGCCCATTAGCCAAGAATGGCAGTTGGTGGACCTTTGTCGCTGTGACGGTGGTTCAACGTCAGAACGGGCACCCAGAGGTGACTGGGAAACCCCCTTCGGAGGGAAGCTACAAGGGAGGAGTGTCTCATTGGGCCAGGCACCATGTAAACTTTGTCCTTCTCAAAATGGCAGAGATGAGTGACATCAGACAGGGCTGCAAAGTACTGCCTCAAGGGGGTGGGGAATTCAGAAAAAAAACCCATGCGATTCCTGTGATTTCCCTGACAATGACTGGATTAGAATCTCCAGGCTTGACCCAAAATGTGTTTTTCTTTACAATCCCCAGAAATTCTAGTATATTCACCCCAGCACTGGTCCCACATTCAGGAATCCAGTATGAGACCTGCACTTCCTCCGCCACACACGCATTCCCCACCCCAAAGTCCTTTCTAGACCTGGTGATAATCCTCTATTAAGATAAATTTCCATTTTCTGAGCATGCCTACACAACTGTTGTGGGTTTTCTTTTCTATTATTATCATTAAATGTTCAATCAGTGGTTGTAACAAGGCCTGGGAGTTTAAATCTATTACTAAAATCCTTTCTGGAAGTAGGTGACACATCAGATTAATGAGTGTTGTCAAAGTCATCAGTGAATGAACCATTTCCAGCAATTCGTCTGTTTCCTCCACCAAACCTACTGGCAGAACGGCTCCCCCACACACAGTGGACGAGGGGGACGCCCCGAGAGTCTCTGTGATTCCCGGGAGACGCCCGTGGAAATGTGCACGTGTGCCGCTGGGGCGAAAGAAGCCCAGTGGCCCCACGAAGGACGCCCACCAGAGGTTGCCCAGCCATGTAGACAAGGGGTTCGAGCGGGGAAGCCTTGCAAAAGCCCAGGCAGAAAATCAATGAGTGACACATCTCTTCCCTTCTAAGGTGAAGGCAGAGTCTCTGGGGATTCCTCAGAAAATGCAGCTCAAAGTCGACGTTGAGTCTGGGAAACTGATCATTAAGAAGTCCAAGGATGGTTCTGAGGACAAGTTCTACAGCCACAAGAAAAGTAAGACCCCTCGCGCCTATCAACCACTGGCCCTCACCTGCCTGTGGAATTCCTGCCCTCTCAGCTCACCTCTCAGAAGGCCTGCCCTGCAGGTCTGTCTTCCGCAAGCGTGCATGCCTGCGCTCACGCTTGTGTGTGTGTGTGTGTGTGTGTGTCTTCTCTTCCCCACCAGGACCCAGTGTGATCCATGCTATCACCTCTCAGTGCCGGGCACAAAGCCTTGCACAGATGAGGTCTTGTTGACAATTGGGTAGTGTCTGTGGCACAAGATAAACTAAACTGTGAGTACATGGACTCTGGAACCAAACTGCCTAAATTCACGTCCCAGCTCTGCCACTTAGCAGCTGTGTGACCTGGGACATGTCATGACCTCTCTAGCCCTCAGTTTCCTCATCTGTAAAATGGGGATGATAAAAATTATGTGAATAATATGCACAAGGCTCTTTAGGCCAGAGCCTAGCATGTAGTGGCCACTTTGAGAGTCAGCTGCTATTAGCAGGTTGAGAACCATCAAATCAACTCATCCATAAAATGGAAACTCTTCACACAACAAATGCATATACAGAAGCTGCAGAGGAGCAAGACAAGGGGATCCAGGGCCGGCAGGACAGATGAGGCCCCTGCCCACGTGGAATTTATATTCTGGTGCATTGAGTGGCCGATAGAGACTCAAATACATCTGTCAGTACAGATGAATGATCAGATAGATGATCTGTCAATACAGTGGATGATCGAGCCATGAAAAGTGCTACAAAGAAAACAAAACAGGGCAATGGGGTAGAAGTTAACTGGCAAGAGGGGATAGTGTAGAAGGGGCAGACACAGAAGTTTCCTCTGAGTAAGAGGCACATTGGCAGAGACCCCGAGGCTGAGAAGCAACCAGTCGGGCAGGGGTCTGAGGGAAGAGCACCCCAGCTAGCAGAGCAGCATGTGCAAATGCTGGGAGATGGGCACTGGGGCTAGCAGGCCAGGGCCCAGGTTAGGGAGGCCAGGCAGGGTGTCAGGAGGCAGAGGGGTAGGCAATGCCCAGTGCAGGGCCCGTGGGGCTGGAGAACAGCAGCAGACAGGACCAGAGGGTTGACGAAAGCACGAGCGTTTCCTGAGCAGCCTCCGGTTCTGGCTGATGGCGAATGGACATCTTTCTTCATCTGGGTGGCCAATGGGTTCCCCCGAGAAACCTGATCAATGCGTAGACCCTTCCCTCAGATACATCCCAACCTTCACACAATAGTTTGCATCCCATGTCAGGTTTTAAGACCACTGTGAGGCCCCCCAAGTCCCTGTGGCTACAACAGCTTTTTTTATTCTTTAGTGTCTCAAAGTTCATTTAGAGGGGCATGGTTAAGGCTGCCACAATTAGCAGATAAAAATACAGGAGGCCCAGTTAAATTTGAATTTCAGATAAACAACCAATGTAGTATATGTATGTCCCATGCAATATTTGGGACATACTTATATGCAACAATGATTCACAGTTTTTCTGAAGTTCAAATTTAACTGGGCCACCTGTATTTTATCTGGCTTCTTCAGGCATGATCAGCACCTTTTTTTTATTTTTGAGACAAAGTCTCACCCTATCACCCAGGCTGGAGTGTAGTGGTGTGATCTTGGCTCACTGCAACCTCCGCCTCCTGGGTTCAAGTGATTCTCCTGCCTCAGCTTCCCGAGTAGCTGGGACTACGGGACCACCACCACGCTCAGCTAATTTTTTTATTTTTAGTAAAGATGGGGTTTCACCATGTTGGTCAGCGTGGTCTCGAACTCCTGACCTCAAGTGATCCACCCGCCTCGGCTTTCTAAAGTGCTGGGATTACAGGCGTGAGTCACTGTGCTCGGCCATCTTTTGTTCTTAATAAAGTAGTATGCACTAAGTGTGGGGAACTGGGAGGACCTTGGCAGGGCCTGTGCATTCAGAGTCCTCTCTGTCCCTGTGTCCTTGGAGATAGGATGCTCTGTCCCCCAGGTATAGGGAGGGCTCCTCTCATATGAGGGTCTATAACCTGCTTTAGAGGAATGTCAGAAGGTCCTTCCTGCACCTGCCATTGCTCAAAGTCCTTCAGCTTAAAATATTCAACATGCTTAGGATGCCATATTTTGGAATAGTGCATCCTGAACCCACTGATAGCACAGTGGGGTGCTGGTAGCCCAGCCTTGAGTCCCAGGTCAGCCACTTGTGACTTGGGTCTGGTGTCTTCTCTCTGGTCCTCAGTTTACTCTTCTGTCCAGCAGGGATAGTAGTAGCGTCTTGCAGGGCTCTCATGAGTCTTATGTGGGTGAACATCAAAGCACCTGGTGCTTAGCCTCCAGGGAGTGCTCAATACGATTGACTGTCACCACCACCACCATTATTATTACCCTTCCAGGGTAGCCATGAGGGAGGCTGATCTCAGGGAATGGCTGGGGGTGACATCATAGCTGTCACAGTCCTGCAGAGGGGAGCTTATAGCATCATGGCGGCCCCTGTGTATAGTGGCAAGTTGGGCAGGAGAAATGGGGAGTCACTGATGGTTCAAACAGGAAGGCTGTGTGGAAAGTGAGCTTAGAGTGGTGGTTTTCTCTTATTTGTTGATATGGTTTGGCTGTGTCCCCACCCAAATCTCATCTTGAATTGTAGCTCCCATAATCCCCAGTTGTCATGGGAAGGACTGGGTGAGGAGGTAATTAAATCATTGGGATGAGTTTTCCATGCTGTTCTCATGGTAGTGCATAAATCTCGTGAGATCTGATGGTTTTATAAAGGGGAGTTCCTCTGCACAAGCTCTCTTGCCTGCCACCACGTAAGATGTGACTTTGCTCTTCCTTTGCTTCTGCCATGATTGTGAGGCCTCCCCAGCCATGTGCAACTGTGAGTCCATTAAAACTCTTTCCTTTATAAATTACCCAGTCTTGGGTACGTCTTTATTAGCAGCATGAGAACAGACTAATACATCTGTTAAGGAGAGAGGGGTGGCCCCAACTTGGATAAGAAGAGATGGAAACGTTAGGACGACGAGTGAAGATTGTCAGAGCACCTGATTACTAAAAAACTTAAGATTGAAAGAAACACCTCCCAGGGTTCTGAGAAGTGCTATGAACTTTTGTTGGTTTAACGCAACAGACGTTTGCATAGCATCTTCTGTGGGCCAGCCCTTCATCGTGAATGCTTCCTCTAAGGATTTGCTGTGGAGAAGGGAACGCTGGCACATGGGCAGGTATTAGAATGTGCTCCAGAGGACGGTTGTCCAGAGGGAGGACTGATTAGCTCTTTTAGGGAGTGAGGGCAGGAGGCTTCACACCACCGAGACGGCTCTGACTGGGATTTGAAGGATGAATAGGATTTTGCCAAGCGTGAGTCAGGGGAGGGCACTGGTACTGAGAGAATGGGGTGTGCAGGGAACGGGAGAGGGTGTTAGTGAAATCACACATTACATGTTGCTCATCTCTCGCTATGGTTCTGGAGAGAGAAGCAGCTGGGCACGCCATCCTAGGTGTGAACGGAGCCCAGAATGCCCAAGTAAGGATTGGAGCTGTTGCTGCTGAGAGGTGGGTATTCTCCTTCGTGGAAACAGATCAGGGATGGGTGAAAGAGCTAAACTAGAGATCACTGGCCCTAAGAAAACCCAGCTCTAGTTAAGAATGGGCTATGCGTGGGTGCAGTGGCACGCACCTGTATTCTCAGCTACTTGGGAGGCTAAGGTGGGAGGATCACTTGGAGCCGGGAGTTTGAGTTCACCCTGAGCAACACAGCAAGATTCCATCTCTAAAAATTAAATAATAATAATAATAATAATAATGGGATATTTCAGAGCAGGTTTGTGAGACCTGAAGAGCATGGATACCCACAGACTGCCAGCCCACTCTCCAGGACTGTGCCCACCTGGCTCCAGTCCTCCCGCCAACCCAGGATAGTGGAGCCTGACTTCCTCTCTGTGGTGACACCTGTCACATCAGAGCACAATTGACTGCTCACCAATTCCCTCCCTTTAAAAAGGGCAAGGTCTTTCCTTTACATACCCTGGACTCTGGAGGCCCCAGCTCGGGCCCTGGGGCTCAGCAAGTGCGTGCTCAGGGATTGCCAATTGCCTGAGGCACTTGCAACGTCATCCATCATAAATCCCAGCTCTGTCTCCCCCCTTTAATGTGGGCTTCACAAAGGCTGGGAGGTGGATTTTTTGGTTGTTGTTGGCCACTAAATCCCAGAGCCAAAACAGTGCTTAGCACAGAGTAAGTAATCAGTAAATGCATATTGAGAGAATGCATGCATGAATCAGTGAATGAATGCAAGAATGAAGGAACGCACACAGGAATGAGAATGAATGTAATAATGAATGAATGCACACATGAATGAGAGAGTGAAGGCAAGAATGAATGAATCTATGCATGAAGGAGCGAATGTGTCCTAAACCAGGTAGGATCATACAGTTCTCATGGATGCATGTTTAAGTGGCTTCTTTACAGTTGGTGCTGAAAGGCAGTGTGGTTCAGGAGTGGGGGCTCTAGGTAAACTGGATGCATGTGTTGGTTCCATGACTTGCTAATAGTATGATCTCAAGTAAGCTCCTTAACTCCTCAAAGCCTCAATGATGCCTCCACAAGACAGGGATTCCTACAGGGGTTGCTGTGAGAGTTAATGGGGTAAGGTGTGTCCTTAGTGCAGTCTGGCTTATGGTGAGTTTCCAGCCATGGTTATTATGATAGAGTGGTGCTCGCCTGGAGGGAATCTGTGGTTGCAAGAGTTGGAGCTTCCTTACCCTATTTTAATCACCATGTTCATGAATAGCTTTGGCATCATGGTCTTCTACACATAGGAACAGCCAGCCAGTTGCTGTATGTTCAAATCATAAAATATTCATGCTCCGAGCACCTGCTATGCACATACCAGGCTTTGGGATGAGGAGGTGGACCAGCCAGCCGGGGTCCTAGCTTTCAGGAAAGTTTCATTCAAATCAGGGCAAAGGAGAAAATAAACAAACACACACATATACAAACCAGGAATGTGTCAGGGAATGATAAACTCTAGACCTGGGGATTTAAATAGAAAAATATGACAATAATGGGGAAAAGCCTTTCTGAGGACATGCTGTGCCATTTGAACCCAGACCTGAGTATCAGGAAGATGCTGGCTGTGCCCAAACCAGGGAAAGAGGCCACTGGGCTCAGTTCCAAGGCAGGAGCAAGTATGGCGTGTGAGATGGCTGGGCGGCCAGGACTCAGACGAGGCTGAGGCTGGACAGGGACCAGGCATGTGGTTTTGCTGAGCCAGAGTACCAGGCTCACGTTTCCTTCCAAATGCAGCAAGCCACCATTAGGAGGTTTTCAGCTGGGGGGTGGCGTGATTCCACTTCAAAAAGATAACTCTGGCTGATGTACTGAGAATAAACTGTGGGAAGAGAGGAAGAGTGGAGACAGGGACACCAATTAGGAGGCCACGATAGCAGCCAGGCAAGAGGCAGTGGCAGCTGGAGATGGGAAAAGGTGAACGGGGTGGGAATGTTTCAAAGGTAGACCAGCCAGCACCCGCTGATGGATACCATGTAGCAGGACAAGGGAAAAGGAACTTCTAGTGTTATTTCACTGGGCGTGGGGAAGGTGGGGCGCTGACTGACCCTGATGGAATAATAATCCTGATCAAACAAGATGTCACATCCTGGGGGCAACCGCACAGTCCTGCAAACAGATGGCAAGGAAATTCAGGGGAAGGAGACATGGCTTGATCGTAGCAGACTGGAAAAGTCTCAGAGCATTTGGTTAGCAATGGTAGGAATCGGACTGTGGGATGCTTACTGAGGTGCAGACAAGGCTGATGTCATTTCCCTTTGGGGAGGCTTCCAGCTCAAAGTGATGGTTGAATGCATGCTCTGTCATCAGTTCCCTTCCGGAAGGCAAAACCCATAGGGAAAGAGAGAATGGGAGAGCAACAACATTCTGAAAGCCGGAAAGGGGATGGATAGCGAGAGCCACTTGTAGGAACCAAAACACGAAACCCTAAGCAGGTGGAAGAAAAATCAGAGACCCTGACTCACACAAAACCCACAAAGGGCTCAGGAGCTGGGAGCCTCGGGGACCCCAAGAAGTGGGGTGAAGGTGGGGTTATACACAGCAGGGTCAGATAGAAGTCTATTTAAAGACAGTTCAGCCCAACAGATCACACTCCACTCCATGTAGCCAGTGGCTCCTCCTCACTCCTTTGGCAGAAGACTGCATATTCTTCTTTGGAGAAGGTGACGGGCTGGGAGATGCCAGGCCTGCTGCAGGCAGGAGAGCCTACCGAAAACAGAGGACTAAGGGACAGTCACTTGCTGAGTGCTGAGACCCCAGCCTTCTTCCCTGCCCAGCTCCCAGGATGCTGCTGGCCAGCCCCACCCTCCCTAGGCAGGAGTTAGAAGTCTTCTCTGGGAAACTTCATCAGCCCAGGGGCAAAGATGGAAAGGTGTTGTCATCACGCAGTTTCCCCAGGATTCAGCCCATCAGACCACCCTGTGGAGAAGCCCTGCTCGACAGACCCCACCTCACTGTTGGACACAGACAGCCAAGGATCACCAGACACTGGAGGGAAGCTGGGGACAGGAGACGGGACACAAAGACAAAACACTTGGAGGGGTCAAATTCTTTTTTTTTTCCTTTTTTTTTGAGACAGAGTTTCACTCTTGTGGTCCAGGCTGGAGTGCAATGATGCGATCTCAGCTCACAGCAACCTCCACCTCCTGGGTTCAAGCGATTCTCATGCCTCAGCCTCCCAGGTAGCTGGGACTATAGGCATGCACCATCATGCCTGGCTAATTTTTGTATTTTTAGTAGAAATGAGGTTTCACCATGTTGGCTAGGCTGGTCTCAAACTTCTGAGCTCAGATGATCTGCCTGCCTTGGCCTCCCAAAGTGCTGGTGTTCCTGGATGAAACTGAGGGTTGGGCTGCTATTTCTTGTGGCCCAATAACCAGATGCAGATGAACTGGGGAGGAAGAGAGTTTTTATTTTCTGTAACTGGTTACAGGAAGAAGGCCTGGAAATTATCACCAGACCAAATCAAAATTACAGTTTTCCAGAGCTTATATACCTTCTAAGCTGTATGTCTACGTGTAAGTGTGTATTCATCGAAAGATATAAGTGATTAACTTCTTTTAATTTATAACTAAGGTCTGAGTCCTGAAGACCTTCCTCTGGAGCCTCAGTAAATTTACTTCATCTAAATGGGTCCAGGTGCTGGGGTGATTACCCCTATCTTGTCTCCTGCTAAATCACGGAGGTTTGGGGAGTTCCTTCAGACCTCCAATAAACTTGTTAAATCCTAAATGGGTCCTGTTAAGAATTCCTTTGCCTAGGCAAAACTTTTGATGGGCTTTTGTTACATTCCAGCCTTTGTATAAGGGCTTTTAATATTTAACTTAACCACTCAGTCAGTACTGAAACAGTTGTTACGGAGGCCTGCATTAGTGAGACCTGGCCTGCCACACTGGGGTTATAGGCGTGAGCCACTGCACCCAGCCTTGGAGAGATCAAATTCTATAGATAAAAAGAAATGCGCCTGTGGAATAACAGAATGATACCTAGAAAGGAACAGTAAGAGAATAAAATGAAAGTGAAAAAGGAGGAGGAGGAAGAAAGAAGGGGGAAGAAGGGGAAAGGGAAAGGAAGAACAACTCTGGGGCAATAAAAAATATTATAGCAGTAATTAAAAAAAATAAGAACCCGATGGAAGAGTGGAAAGATACAGTTCAGAAAAGCTCCCAAAAGGCAAAACAAAAGGACAAAGTGATGGAAAATAGGAGAGGCAATATTTTTACAATTTAAAAGACCAGTTCAGGGCTGGGTGCAGTGGCTCACGCCTGTAATCCCAGCGCTTTGGGAGGCCGAGGCAGGTGGAACACTTGAGGTCAGGAGTTCAAGGCCAGCCTGGCCAACATGGTAAAACCCCACCTGTACTAAAAATACAAAATTAGACGGGCATGGTGGCACACACCTGTGATCCCAGCTACTCGGGAGGCTGAGGAAGGAGAATTGCTTGAACCCAGGAGGCAGAGGTTGCAGTGAGCCAAGATCCATGACTGCACTCCAGCCTGGGCGACAGAGCGAGACTCCATCTCAAAAATAAATAAATAAATAAAATAAATAAATAAATAAATAATAAAGAAGAAGACCAGTTCAGGAGGCCCAATATCAAAATAATAAGTGTCAGAGAAAACAGAGTGAGAAAATTTATTAAAGAATTCAGGAAAGAGTCTCAGAACAGAATAACAACACTTGCCTCCAGGTTGAAAATGGCCAAGTGCTCACACAACACAGGAGGCCCACACAACCCCGAAAAGTCTCACAACGCTGGGCTCCAAGAAAAGATCCTAAAAATGTTCAGAGCAAAAGATAGACTACACCTGTGTCAGGGGCCCCACAAGACCGCCCCCAGGTTCTGTGATTCCCTCAGAGAACCCACAAGACCCAGCAGGTGATCATATTCACAGCTGTGATTTATTACATTGAAAGGATATAGAGCAAAATCAGCTGAGGGAAAAGACACATGCATGGGGTGAAGTCTGGAAGAAACCAGGCACGAGCCTCTAAGAGTCTGAGCCTGAGACCTGAGTGTCAGGAAGATGCTGGCTGTGCCCAAACCAGGGAAAGGGGCCACTGGGCACAGTTCCAAGACAGGAGCCAGTGTGGCTGGTGAGATGGTCAGGCTGCTGGGGCTCAGACAAGGCCGAGACTGGGCAGGGGCCAGGTGTGTGGGTTTGCTGAGCTAGAGTGCCAGGTTCACGCTTCCTTCTTCTTAGATTTGAGGCGGAGTCTCACTCTGTCGCCAGGCTGGAGTGCAGTGGCACGATCTTGGCTCACTGCAACCTCCGCCTCACAGGTTCAAGCAATTCTCCTGCCTCAGCCTCCTGAGTAGGTGGGACTACAGGTGCCTGCCACCACACCTGGCTAATTTTTTGTTTTGTGTTTTAGTAGAGACAGGGTTTCACTATGTTGCCCAGGCTGGTCTTGAACTCCTGAGCTCAGGCAATCCGCCCGCCTCAGCCTCCCAAAGTGCTAGGATTACAGGCATGAGCCACATCGCCCTGCCCACGTTTCCTTCTAAGTACAGCAAGCTACCATTAGGAGTGGCTCCACTCTTCTGTGGAGTCACAAAGGACACACTTCCCTCCTCCCCCAGTGAGGTGTGACAACATGTGTGAAATGTGATTGTTAACTGGGGACTGATCACTTGGACACCCTCTACCTGGCAGGTACCCAGATTACAGACTCCCAAAAGGAAAACAGGCACTCAGCATAAACCATACTGTTTGTACAAACAATGTAGGCACAGCAAGTCTCTCATCAGCTCTGGGAATGGTGGGAGCCCTCCCGAAATCTAAGTTCCCAGATGACAGCAGAAAGCCAAACTTTCCAGCAAGCCCTTCTAAGGACAGCAGTCTCGGGCCTGCTCTGCTAACTCTTTTCTGAACAAGAGAATCAGAACAACATTGTTTCTCCAGCAATCCTGAAAACTAGAGATGATGGAACAAGGTTCCAGAGTCCGGAGGATAATTATTTCAAATTTAGAGTTCTGTCAGTTAAGCGTGAGGGTCGAATTTTCAGACACGCAAGGCCTCTAAAAATGTATCACCCATTCTTCCTTTCTTGGAAAGCTACTAGAGATGTTGCTCTACCCAAATGAGGGTGTAAACCAAGAAGAGGAAGACATGGGGTTCAAGAAATGGGATTTAATATGAGAGAGAGAGAGAGAGAAATGTATTCCTGGATTATGAAGTAAGGCCCCAAGGTAAAGGCTGTGCCTCAGCCCTCGAGGTTACCAGCCCAGAGAAGACCCGGAGGCTCTGGGAAAGGCTCCCTCAGGACAAAGAAACTAATGAAAGTAGTTGGTCACATGGAAAAGAGAGTTATAAGCTGGGGAAGAATTAGAAACAATAAAAAAAAAAGGTATGGCAATTACTAACTCCAGGAATAACAAAAAGTTGTCTAGAAAAAGAGAAACAATCGGGGCTGGTCTGTCAATAGCATTTCGATAATCAGAATAACAAACACTGAGTACTTATCTGGCCAAAATTATGATATAATTGTTAGAAGGATGATGTGGGACTGAAATTATGCATTGGCAGGGAGTCAAGGTGGGGGAGCAGGGTGTGTGTGTGAAAGACATTTCAACCTTCATCTTCCATAGTGGACAGTCAAAAATGTAATAGGACATTCCTTCCTTCCTTCCCTTCCTTCCTTCCCTTCCTTCCTTGCAGGGTGTGTGTGTGAAAGAAATTTCAACCTTCATCTTTCATAGTGGACAGTCAAAAATGTAATAGGACCGACCTTCCTTCCTTCCTTCCTTCCTTCCTTCCTTCCCTCTGTGGCCCAGGCTGCAATCTACTCGCCGCGCTGGTCGCCAGCTCCTGATGCCGAGTGCTCTGCCCGCCTCAGCCTCCCGAGGTACTGGGACTGCAGACGGAGTCTCGCTCACCCGGTGCTCGGTGTTGCCCGGGCTGGAGTGCAGTGGCGTGGTCTGGGCTCACGGCAGCCTCCCCCTCCCAGCCGCCTGCCTTGGCCTACCAGGGTGCTGGGATTGCAGCCCCTGCCCGGCCGCCACCCCGTCTGGGAGGTGGGGAGCATCTCTGCCCGGCCGCCCCTCTGCCCAGCCTCCCCATCTGGGAAGTGAGGGGCGCCTCTGCCTGGCCACCCATCGTCTGGGAGGTGAGGAGCGCCTCTGCCCGGCCACCCATCGTCTGGGAGGTGAGGAGCGCCTCTGCCCGGCCACCCATCGTCTGGGAAGTGAGGAGCGCCTCTGCCTGGCCGCCCCGTCTGGGAAGTGAGGAGCGCCTGGGCGGGAGTGAGGAGCGCCTCTGCCCGGCCCCCCGTCTGGGAAGTGAGGAGCGCCTCTGCCCGGCCACCCATCGTCTGGGAAGTGAGGAGCGCCTCTGCCCGGCCACCCATCGTCTGGGAAGTGAGGAGCGCCTCTGCCCGGCCCCCCATCGTCTGGGAAGTGAGGAGCGCCTCTGCCCGGCCACCCATCGTCTGGGAAGTGAGGAGCGCCTCTGCCCGGCCACCCACCGTCTGGGAAGTGAGGAGCGCCTCTGCCCGCCACCCACCGTCTGGGAGGTGAGGAGCGCCTCTGCCCGGCCACCCACCGTCTGGGAGGTGAGGAGCGCCTCTGCCCGGCCACCCACCGTCTGGGAGGTGAGGAGCGCCTCTGCCCGGAGGTGAGGAGCGCCTCTGCCCGGCCACCCACCGTCTGGGAGGTGAGGAGCGCCTCTGCCCGGCCACCCACCGTCTGGGAGGTGAGGAGCGCCTCTGCCCCCCACCCACCGTCTGGGAGGTGAGGAGCGCCTCTGCCCGGCCACCCACCGTCTGGGAGGTGAGGAGCGCCTCTGCCCGGCCACCCACCGTCTGGGAGGTGAGGAGCGCCTCTGCCCGGCCACCCACCGTCTGGGAGGTGAGGAGCGCCTCTGCCCGGCCACCCACCGTCTGGGAGGTGAGGAGCGCCTCTGCCCGGCCACCCACCGTCTGGGAGGTGAGGAGCGCCTCTGCCCGGCCACCCACCGTCTGGGAGGTGAGGAGCGCCTCTGCCCGGCCACCCACCGTCTGGGAGGTGAGGAGCGCCTCTGCCCGGCCACCCACCGTCTGGGAGGTGAGGAGCGCCTCTGCCCGGCCACCCACCGTCTGGGAGGTGAGGAGCGCCTCTGCCCGGCCACCCACGTGTCTGGGAGGTGAGGAGCGCCTCTGCCCGGCCACCCACCGTCTGGGAGGTGAGGAGCGCCTCTGCCCGGCCACCCACCGTCTGGGAGGTGAGGAGCGCCTCTGCCCGGCCACCCACCGTCTGGGAGGTGAGGAGCGCCTCTGCCCGGCCACCCACCGTCTGGGAGGTGAGGAGCGCCTCTGCCCGGCCACCCACCGTCTGGGAGGTGAGGAGCGCCTCTGCCCGGCCACCCCGTCTGGGAGGTGAGGAGCGCCTCTGGCCCGCCGGCCGCCCCGTCTGGGAGGTGAGGAGCGCCTCTGCCCGGCCGCCCCGTCCGGGAAGAAGTGAGGAGCGCCTCTGCCCGGCCGCCCCGTCGGGAAGTGAGGAGCGCCTCTGCCGGCCCCCGTCTGGGAAGTGAGGAGAGCCTCTGCCCGGCCGCCCCGTCTGGGAAGTGAGGAGCGCCTCTGCCCGGCCGCCCCGTCCGGGAAGAAGTGAGGAGCGCCTCTGCCCGGCCGCCCCATCTGGGAAATGAGGAGAGCCTCTGCCCGGCCACCCATCGTCTGGGAAGTGAGGAGCGCCTCTGCCCGGCCACCCATCGTCTGGGAAGTGAGGAGCGCCTCTGCCCGGCCACCTATCGTCTGGGAAGAAGTGAGGAGCGTCTCTGCCTGGCCGCCCCGTCTGGGAAGTGAGGAGCGCTTCTGCCCGGCCGCCCCTGTCTGGGAAGAAGTGAGGAGAGCCTCTGCCCGGCCGCTCCATCTGGGAGGTCTACCACGGAGGCCAGAAGCAATGTGGGGGCTGGATGTGGTGGCTCACGCCTGTGGTCCCGGCACTCTGGACGTGAGGAGCGCTTCTGCCCGGCCGCCCCGTGTCTGGGAAGAAGTGAGGAGCGCCTCTGCCCGGCCGCTCCGTCTGGGAGGTCTACCACGGAGGCCAGAAGCAATGTGGGGGCTGGATGTGGTGGCTCACGCCTGTGGTCCCGGCACTCTGGGGGGCGAGGCGGGTTGATCACTTCGGGCTAGGAGTTCGAGACCAGTCTGGCCAACTTGGCGAAACATGAAAAATACAACAGACAAACCAACCAACCAACTCAGTGACAACAAAACAGGTCTACCCTGGAGTCATACTCTAATTTTTTCTATTTTCCTCCCTTTCTGATCCTTTATCCCACTTTCTTTTTCTTCCTCTTCCTTCTCCCTCTTCTTTGTCAAATAGAGGATTGAGTTATCACTGATCCATATAAAGTCCCTCTCTCATTTTAACTCCCACTCTCATTTTAACACCCACCCCCCATTTCTATTTCCCGACTTCCCATGTGTAACCTTCCTAATGTGTTTGATACGCATCTTTTTGTTTGTATGTATTTTTAGAAAATGTTTATTGTTTTTGTGTGCAAAAAAAATTAATAAAAAAATGTAATAGGACATAATGAAAACTGAAACATCAGAAAGTATTAATCTAAGCATTTTTTTTTTAAGAAACAGAGTAAAATTCCAAAAGAATCCATTAAGAGAGTTGAAATTGGTTGCCTATAGGGAGCTAGACACTGAAGAGAGGGTTGGGTTGTGGGGGACTATTGTTTGCAAAAACCTTATAGAACAACTTGACTCTTTTAATTGTTGATGACAGT
Organism: Nomascus leucogenys; assembly: GCF_006542625.1. NCBI lineage: Eukaryota > Metazoa > Chordata > Mammalia > Primates > Hylobatidae > Nomascus > Nomascus leucogenys. The sequence goes on from NC_044402.1 coordinate 133,712,297, forward strand.
AAAATGTAAAATTAAATTTAGATATAAATTAAAAACAAAGCAAAAGAAGGAAAGGAGGAAGAGTAAGGAAGAAAGGAGGGAGGGAGAAGAGGAAGAAGAGAAGAAGGAAGAAGAGAGAGGGGAAGGAGGGAGGCAGGGAGAAAGATGAAAAGACAGACGATCACGCTGTCTCTGCTCTGGCCAGGCCAACTCTTGCTTGTTCCAGACATCACCCTCCCCAAGCATGAGCCTCTCTTGGGACGAGCAGCTGGAAGCAGAGGGAGCTGGGAGACCAGACACAAACTGGGGGCTCAGCTTGGGGACGGGAGTTGATAGTCAGGTGCCTGGAACATAATGGAGACCGTTCATATGGTTGAATGAGTGGATGAATGAATTAATGAATTTCTTTTCTCTTAAGTCCTGCAGCTCATTAAGTCGCAGAAATTTCTGAATAAGTTGGTGATCTTGGTGGAAACAGAGAAGGAGAAGATCCTGCGGAAGGAATATGTTTTTGCTGACTCCAAAGTAAGTGACAGCAAACTTCTAAAATGGGCTGTGAGGTAGGGAGGGGACACAAGCGCTTTGAGGCTTGCTGTGTGCCAGGGAGTGTTTATCATTAGCTCATTCAGTTCCCAGAACAGCCCATTTCACACCTGGGAAAGGTGAGCTTAGAAAAGTTGAGGACCACGTTCCAGGTCGGCCTGGATTTGAGCCATCACTGTCTCAGGAGCAGGGAGGCTTCCCACTTTGCCCAGCTGCCTCCCAGCCTCGAGGCCACATCCTTCATCACCCACATCTAACTCAGCCCTACACCTGGGGGAAAGGCTTTTAGCTTCTCTGGGCTGGACTTGGGAAACCTTTGGGACACTCCTGGATTGATTGATTGATTGACTTGAGACAGCGTCTCACTTTACCATCTAGGCTAGTGCAGTGGCGTGATCACAGCTCACGGCAGCCTCCACCTCCTGGGCTCAAGAGATCCCCCCACCCACCTCAGCTGAGGTGAGACAAGTAGCTGAGACCACAGACACACACCACCAGCTAGTTTTTTATATTTTGTAGAGACAGAGTCTCGCCGTGTTTCCCAGGCTGGTCTCAAACTCCTGGGCTCAGGCAATCTTCCCGCCTCTATCACCCGAAGTGCTGGTATTATAGGTGTGAGCCACCCCTGGATTTAAATCTGAGTCTCGACTGGAGCTCCATCCCAGAGACTTTCATTTCTGCACTTTGCCCCACTCTGCAGAAGTGAGATGCCCCTGCCAGGACGGGTTTCTGGGGTAAGAGGTGCTGTGGACCACTAGGGAAACCCAGGCTGGGCCTCTGTGCCCCCAGAGTGGGTTCTTTGTGACCTGACCCCTCATCTCAGAAATTTGAACCAAGGGCCAAAACCCATCATCGTGGCCTTATTCATTGTTCTCTGCCATGCAGCTCATGTGAGGCAGTAAAAATGGATTGCACCAGCCTGAACAACATAGTCAGACCCCATGTCTACAAAACAAAAAAATTAGGCCAGGCACGGTGGGTGCCTTATGCCCATAATCCCAGCACTTTGGGAGGCTGAGGCGGGACGGTTGCCTGAGACCAAGAGTTCGAGACTAGCCTGTGTAACATGGTGAGACCCCATCTCTATGAAAAAAAACAAAATAGCTGGTTGTGGTGGCGTGAGCCTGTAGTTTCAGCTACTTGGGAGGCTGAAGTGGGAGGATCACTTGAGCCCAGGAGTTCGAGGCTGCAGTGAGCTGTGATCACACCACTGCACTCCAGCCTGGATGACAGAGCAAGATCCTGTCTCAAAAAAAAAAAAAAAAAAAAGATTGCAGCGCAATAAGGGTGTCCATCACATCAGGTGCTGGCTGACATCTCACATCAGGGACCCCCAGCAAGGCCAAGGGACAAGTGCTTCTGGTGCAGGCCCACAGCGATAGCTCCCCACTGTGTGCCCAGTCTCCGCTCCTACTTTCACCTCCAAAGCATCAGGCTGGTGGGAGGTCTAAGGTGTCCGGAGCTGTCAGGAATAATAGGGAAGGGTCTGGGAGAAACAAGAGAATGGGGCCCAGACAGGTGGTGGGAGACGGAGAGAAAGACCGCCGGGCTGGAATGCTTTCTGAGCACCTGGGCATAGGTTCAAACACCAGCTCTGCCCCATTGCTGCCACCTCAAAAGGACTGAGGCACAGGGATAAATGGAGGCCATGAATCTTGAGCCACTCCCAACTCGAGGCAGGTTATAGTAAAGATGGTCATTATGACATCTTTGTGAGCTGGTGTCTTTAGGGAGGACTTACTGAGATTTGCAATTATGAGGTTGAATCATGTGAAATTTCTGTCTTTGCAGGTTGAAATAGTCAAACACTGGTCATGTCATATATTACAACCTGAAATTTCTGTAGTTTTGTTCAAGTCTGCCTGCTCTATTGATTGCATCCTAAGAGAGGGCCAACTGAGGCTGCTTGGTGCCCCACTGGGTACCCCAGAAAAATACGTGAAAAACATTGAGTAGGCTATGAAAGCCTTTGTGTCCTCTCTTCTTTTTAATTAGTTTCCTTAATTTAAATTTGCTTTCATTACATAAGTAATCTATGCTCCTTGGTGAAGATGTGGCAAACACAAACAAGCAAATGTTTAAAACAAAAACACTCATATACCATGAGTTAATCTGGGACTGTGCCCCTTCCAGATGTTTTTTAATTTTCTCTTTCTTTCTTCCTTCCCTTCTTTCTTTCTTTTTCTCTTTCTTTTCTTTTCTGAGACAGGGTCTTGTTCAGTTGCCCAGGCTGAAGTGCAGTGGCAAGATCATGGCTCACTGCAACCTCAACTTTCTGGCCTCAAGTAATCCTCCCACCTCAACCTCCTAAGTTGGGAGGGACTACAGGCATGCACCACCATGCTTGGCTAATTTTTTTATTTTTTGTAGAGGCAGGGTTCCCCTATGTTGCCTAGGCTGGTCTCAAGCTCCTGGGCTCAAACAATCCTTCTGCCTCAGCCTCCCAAAGTCCTGGGATTACAGGCATTAGCCGCTGTGCCAGGCCCAAATGTTTTATTAAAAATGCAATGATGCTATTCATATCATTTGTCAACCAGCTTTTCATGCTTAAAAATATATATTGTGGCCACCTGTCCTTGTTGGCAAGATAGTTCTGGATCACACTTGTTAAACACTATGATATTCTAGTTTATGGACGGTCTATAATACTTTTTTTTTTTTTTTTTTTTTGAGACAGAATCTAGCTCTGTCACCCAGGCTGGAGTGCAATGATGCGATCTTGGCTCACTGCAACCTCCACCTCCTGGGTTCAAGCAATTCTTCTGCTCCAGGCTCCCGAGTAGTTGGGATTACAGGCATGCACCACCACGCTTGGCTAATTTTGTATTTTTAGTAGAGACAGGGGTTTCACCATGTTAGTCAGGCTGGTCTCGAACTCCTGACCTCAGGTGATCCACCCACCTTGGCCTCCCAAAGTGCTGGGATTACAGGCATGAGCCACCGCACCTGGCCCTCTAATACATTATTAATGAATCTCTTAAGGCTGGACAGTAAAGTTATTTCTGATTTTTTTCTGTACTGAGGCATGTGCTGCAGAGCCGTGACAGGGTTGGACTTCTGTGCAGCTCCTGATTACTTTGTTAAAGTCACAACCTTGCAGGGGAATGTCTGGGCCAGAAGCCACTCACTTACGACTTTGGACACATGTTACCAGGTCGCTGTCCTGGAAGTTCATATTGATTTACGCTCTTCTCAGTTTTGTTGAAGCTGACCAAGTCCTTTGCAAAGGGTAATGTGCAGGGAGGCAGAGGCCTTTCTAAGTCTGTCTGCCCTTCCATCCCTAGAAGAGAGAAGGCTTCTGCCAGCTCCTGCAGCAGATGAAGAACAAGCACTCAGAGCAGCCGGAGCCTGACATGATCACCATCTTCATCGGCACCTGGAACATGGGTGGGTCCGCACGCCCCCTCCCTGCAGTCGTCCCCTCTGCTTCTGCTTCCCTGACTCAGGCATCCTCAAGGTGGGGTGGAGTGACAACATCCATGTCCCCTTCCTTCCTGCCCCAGGGCCCTGTCCCTAAGCCCCAGCCCACCCGCACAGCCTCCTTCCTAAGGAATTCCACCCTTTTCCTGAGATGATGGGTAAGAAAAACAAGCTTTGGGACTATTGTACCCCAGGAGCAGCTGGTGTGGGTTACTCTGTATGTCTAAATTGGAAAGTTTTAGGGAAAGAGTCTGAATATCTAGGTGAAGGGGCTCATGGGCACCCTGCCAGCACTAGGCAGCTCACCAAGGGGCTCCAGGCTTGAAAGAAAGAAGTCCATCCTGAGTAGGGTTGCCAGATTTATCAGGAGAGAAACAGAGAGAGACAGAGAGATAGGTACATAGGTAGACAAAGGATGCCCAGTTAAATTTTAACTTCATAGAAACAATTTTTTTAGTATATTTTTAGCTACAAACAAATAAATACTAAATATATATGCTAAATAGACATTAAGCTGAATATATGGTATATATACATATGCTAAATATATACAGTATATATACATGCTAAATAAATGTAATTATTATGTTAAATATAAATTATGCTAAGTAATATTATTTAGTTTAAGCATACAGCTAATATACTAAATATATGCTAAATATATTTTGTATTAAACATATATACTGTATATATACTAACATGCACTCTACTAAATATAAATAATACTAAATAATTTTTTAGTGTAAGTGTTCAGGTAGAAATAAATTAGATAGAAGACATCCAGATAAACTTATTCTAAAAACTACCAGTTTATCTGAAATTGGAATTTCACTGGGCGTCATGTGTCCCTTACCCTTGTCCTGAGAGGAGTCTGGGAGGAAGAGGGTGAGCAGCGGCCGGCAGGGGCCTCCTGGAGGTGAAATGGCAGCATGTCACTCGTGTCCCAGGGCCACAGCAGCCCTGGAGTAGAGCCCGGGCCAGTGCCCCGGGGGGTCACATGTCCCCTTCGGTCCCTTTCAGCGTTTCTAATAAGAGACAATAGTCTGCCTGATCTCGTCCCTCTGGACGTGGTCAGGGATATCCATGACACAAGGGCAGGGGTGCCCTTCCCACAGAAGAGTATGGAAGGAGGCAGCTGAGCCCATGCTGCAGGAGGGCCAGGGACCCGCCAGCCCGGGGATTCGGGCACCTACTTTGAGCCTCTTGGGGGAGCAGAATTTAGCCACAGTCCATTTACTCCAATGCTTGGCTTCTTTGCACTTGTAAGGCAAGAAACTCACCTCTTTGAGGAACAAAGTTTGCTCATCCTTCAAGGGCATTGTAGGGAGAACTGTCCAAAATTTCCTGATTGAGTTGCTCCAACTCAGTTTTGAAATGGGAATGCGGAGGAGTTTCCATGCTCTCCCGTCTCTCCGGCTCACACCCATGCATCTCTCCGCTCTGGGCTGGGATCTGTCTTGCAAGGGAGTCTTTGTTCTCGCCCAACAATGGGTTAGAACCCGCCATCATCCAAATCTTGTCAGTTCCCTTGGCTGTCTTGAGAATAGGATGTGGGTTCCTTGAGGGACAGGACTGTGTCTCAATTATCGTAGCCTCAAAGTGCCGGAGAGTGTCTGACATCAGGGAATCTTCTGATGTTTCTATACCTTGAAACTTAACATTATGTTTAAAAAGAAGCTTAACTGAGCTCTAGCCCTAACCGACATCCTGGGTGAGGTTGGCGCCCAGGCCTCCATTGCAGGCATTTCTTTGGGCTGCCTGGATGGTCTTGTGTGACAACGTGACCTCCCTCACACTCCTGCCCTCTGTTTTGAATTCTCCTAATGCTTTGATTCGATGTGCCTTTGACTCACTTGGTGTTGGGTTTTGCTGTTGAAGGTAACGCCCCCCCTCCCAAGAAGATCACGTCCTGGTTTCTCTCCAAGGGGCAGGGAAAGACGCGGGACGACTCTGCCGACTACATCCCCCATGACATTTACGTGATCGGCACCCAGGAGGACCCCCTGAGTGAGAAGGAGTGGCTGGAGATCCTCAAACACTCCCTGCAAGAAATCACCAGCGTGACTTTTAAAACAGTGAGCAGCTGGCCATGCCATGGGTGGGCTTTCGGGACAGAGTCTGCTCAGCTGGGCTGTCTCAGAGGCAAGGGCAGGCTCAGCCTATCAGCTCTCAGTTTGCAAGGATGTCTGGAGGCCGCCACTGAGAGATGCATCTGTATTCAGAAATAAATGGGATCTGTGGGGTATTGCAGAAACCCACTGAGTCCTCTATCTTCCCATCCTTGGTCAGCCCCGGTTCTTATCTTTAGGATGCTTTGTCTCACCTATCAAGCATCGTTGGTCGTCCCCCGAAGGGTTGGGATTACAGACAGGATACCCCACACCCAGGGGCTGTGGCTGGGGCTGGGTGTGAATCACTGTGCCCTGGTTCACACCCTACACTTGGGCTGAGTATTGCAACGTTGTCCTCCCACCAGGTCGCCATCCACACGCTCTGGAACATCCGCATCGTGGTGCTGGCCAAGCCTGAGCATGAGAACCGGATCAGCCACATCTGTACTAACAACGTGAAGACAGGCATTGCAAACACACTGGGTGAGCAGGGTGGGGACCCTGTGTTCCTCCCACACCCTCTGCCTCAACTCACATGACCACGTCATCCCGATACCACCAGTAGTTCCCCGGGTTAAAAACAGAGAGCCTCACATCCTCAGATCCCCGCTCAGTCCTCAGCAAATAGGGGTGGTTAGTCTCCCAGGCTGAAACTCACTCAGGGTCTACACCAGCAGTCCCAGGGATCTAGCTAAAATGCAGGTTCTGACTCAGTAGATCTTGGGTGGAGCTCAGGGTTCCAAGTTTCTGACAGGTTCCCAGGCGACTTGAGCACTGCTGGTCAGCCCGTGGGACCCACTTTAAGTAGCAAGAACCTAGAACAGGGATTCGCCAACTTTTGCAGGAAAGGGAAGGGCCTGATAGTGAATATTTCAGGCTCTGCAGGCCACTCAACACTATTCCTCTCTGCCTTTCTGGCGGGAAAGCAGCCATAGTCAACCCAGAAAGCGAACGGGAGTGGCTGTGTTCCAGTGAGCCTTCCTTACAAGCACAGGCGGGAGGTGGCTGGCCCCCTGCCCTCGGTCCCTGAACACCAGATTGGATCTGGAAACGTGTCAGTGGAGAGTCGCTGGCTTCAGAGAGCAGTAACAAGGGCAAGAAGTCTTCATGAGTGTAGGAGTGCAAACCTGTGTGTGTGTGTAGGATGTGTGTGTGTGAGTAGGTCTGTGTATGTGAGTTTGTGTGAGAGTATGCATGTGAGTGTGTGAGCCTGTGTAGGTATGTGAGAGTTTATGGATGTGTGTTTGTGAGCGTGTTTATGTAAGTCCATGTGTGAGCGTACCACCCCGTATCTATGAGTGTGTGTCTATATGTGTGTGAGTCTATGCATGTGTTTGAGTGTTTATGAGAGTCTATGTGAGTCCGTGTGTGAGCGTACCACTCATATCTATGAGTGAGTGTATGCGTGTGAGTCCATGCATGTGTTTGTGAGTGTGTTTATGTGAGTCTGTGTATGTGAGTCCGTGTGTGAGTGTACCACCCTGTATCTATGAGTGTGTGTGTCTGTGTGTGTGAGTCCATGCATGTGTTTGTGAGTGTGTTTATGTGAGTCTGTGTATGTGAGTCCGTGTATGAGTGTACCACCCCATATCTATGAGTGTGTGTCTTTGTGTGTGTGAGTCCATGCATGTGTGTTTGTGAGTGTGTGTTTATAAGAGTCTAGGTATGTGAGGGTGGGTGTCCGAGTGCATGTGCGTAAGTGCTAGAGCCTCTCTGTGTGTGTATGCGTGTGTGTGCGTGTGTGTGCACATGGGGTGGTACACACACAGGGCTCCAGGGCTGGCATCAGGGGCGAGGCCAGTGGTTTTTGGTGGTTGGAGTCAGTGGAGTCAGGAACAGGACAGAGTCCCAGAGATAACAGGAAATAGAAGCATTGCTGCAATCGAACGTGCAAAGCTCTCTCAGCTTTTCTGCTGACAAACCGCAAACTGCCCGTGTCCACCCCCACTTGTCCCTCTTCCTTCCTGCCGCAGTTGAAGGGTGGGGTTGGCGTGGCTGTCCTGGCTGCGCCCACGCCCTCCTGCTGCCCAGGAACTGCCCTGGGTGTGGATTCCATCACACCCTGGGCTTCCAGTCCCTCCCACTGGCCCCTGCCCTGCTGTGCAGAATATGCTTGGACCTCCTGGGGCCACATAAAACCACCCCCTCAGCCAGACCAGTTCCTGGTCATCCTGGCCTCAGGGCTGGGCACTGGGTCAGCTTCTGAGCAGGCAGGAGCTCTGCTCATGTGGACCTGACACACATTGCATGAGCCGACGGGAGGGAAAGAAGCCAGTTCCTGGGAGGGAGCGTGCTGGCGAAGGAGTGTGTGGCGTGGGCAGAGAGCAGAGGTCGGGGCCTCCCTGAGAAGGGCAGTGCAACTGACATCTGAGGGGTGAGGAGAAAGGCCTGGCCAGAGTCGCAGCTTTGTGACCATTGCAGGGCAGCTTCTGGGCTGTGGAGTTCACACATGCCTTCCCCTCCTTCCTCTCCTTCCCCTCCTTCCCCTCCTCTCTGCCCTGGGGCCAGCCTCCCTCATCCACTCCCCTGAAATGGCTCCCAGCCATAATTAGCACAGGACAGGAACAGCAAATGCTGGTCGGCTGATAAAATATTAGTCCTGGCCGGTGTGGTAGGCTCATGCCTGTAATCCCAGCACTTTGGAAGGCCGAGGCAGGTGGATCACTTGAGGTCAGGAGTTCAAGACCAGCCTGGCCAACATGGTGAAATCCCACCTCTACTAAAAATACAAAAATTAGCTAGATGTGGTAGCGTGCACCTGTAATCCCAGCTGCTTGGGAGGCAGAGGCAGGAGAATTGCTTGAACCTGGGAGGTGGAAGTTGCAGTGAGCTGAGATGGCGCCACTGCACTCCAGCCTGGGTGACAGAGTGAGACTCCATCTCAAAAATAAAATAAGTCCTTAGAACAACCAAGGCCTTTCTAAGAGTGTGCCCTAAGCAAGGCTGTGTGCTAAATGCTTTGAATCATCTCATTTAATATAAACGCCCTGCTAGGCACGATGGCTCATGCCTATAATCCCAGCACTTTGGGAGGCCAAGGTGGGAGGACCTCCTGAGACCAGGAGTTTGAAGACCAGCCTGGGCAACATAGAAAGGTACCATCTCTACAAAAAAAAATAATAATAAAATGCTGGGCATAGTAGTGCATGCCTGTGGCCCCAGCTACTCAGGAGGCTGAGGTGGGAGGATCACTTCAGTCCGGGAGGTCAAGGCTGCAGTACGCCATGATTTTGCCACTGCACTCTAGCCTGGGTGACACAGACTTTGTCTCAAATTTAAAAAAAAAAATACAAACGCTCGGGCAGAGACTCTTATTATTATTCCCATTCGCAGATGAAGAAACAGAGTCTATGGAGATGATCCATAACTTGCCCAAGGCCCAGGGATAAGAAAGTGGTGGGCGGGGATTGAAACCAGGCTGTGGGAACCGGAACCAGTTGCTCAGTTCCAGGTCACCCTCTAAGAAAGAAAGAAGAGGCCTCCCAGGTTGGGGGCAGAGGGGCAGGGCTGGAGAGCTAGGTGCAGTGGAGAGGGCTGGAGGGCAGAAAGGCTGTGTGCTCCCCCACTGGGTCCTGAGGAGGCTGAGCCAGGTGATACCCAGGGGTCCCTTCAGCCTATGGCCTATCTAGAGCTGTCCAACCAAAAGAAAATGGGGCCGGGTGTGATGGATCATGCCTGTAATCCTAGCACTTTGGGAGGCCGAGGCAGGCAGATTGCTGGAGCTGAGGAGTTTGAGACCAACCTGGGCAACACAGTGAAACCTCGTCTCTACTAAAATACAAAAAATTAGATGGGTGTGGTGGTGGGTGCCTGTAGTCCCAGCTACCCGGGAGGCTGCAGAGATTGCGCCACTGCACTCCAGCCTGAAAAGAAAAGAAAAAAAGATAAGAAAATGGGAGCCTAATAGATCATAAATAAATAGATTTATGATCAAAATAGATTACAATTTGATCTATTACGATCAATAGATCAAATTTTCTAGTAGCCACATTAAAAAGGAAACAAGTGAAATTAATTTCAATAATAGATTTTATTGAACTTCATACATCCAAAATACAATTATTTCAATAGATATTCAATGTAAAACGTTATTAGATATTTTACAGTCTGTGTTTCTTACCAAGGCCACAATTCCAATGTGTATTTTACACTCACAACCTGTCTCATTTTGTACCAGCCACATTTCAGGTGTTTGATAGTCACACGTGGCCTGTGCCTGTATTGGACAGAGCAGCTTCTCACCTGCGTGTGTCAGAATCAACTAGAGCAGGGGTTGACAAGTGTTTTCCATAGAAGACCAGATGGTGAATCTTCTAGGCTCTTTGGGCCACACAACTGTCACAATGCTTCAGCTCTGCCATCGTAGTCTGAAAGCAGCTACCGACAATCCAGAAGTCAATAGGCATGGCTATGTTCCAGTAACATGTTCTTTACGAACACTGAAATTTGAATTTCATATTTTCATGAATGACAAAAGATTGTTTTTCTTTTGATTTGCTTCCAACCATTTACAAATGTAAAACCATTTGTAGCTGGCAGTGAGCCAGCATTTGCCCACCACTGACCCTGGAGGGCTTGTCAAACACAGATTACTGGGCCCCATCCCAGGATTTCGGATTCAGTAGGTCTGGGGTGGGGCTGAGAATCTGCCCTTCCATGAAGTTCCCAGGTGATGTGCAGCTGCTGGTCCAGGGAACTCCCTTTGGGAACCACTGACCTAGAATAGATCAGAATGTTGGCAGAAAAAAGTGTGATCTCAGTGTGGGTTTTTGGTCTCCCCAAGAACCTTGAGTTCGCTGGGAGGGAGATCAGCCCACCCAGGCTGGGACCTTCTGAATCTTCCCAGGGCTTCTGGCTGCCTGCTTAGCACCCTGGTCACTTTAGAGAGAGATGCTGGGGGAGGATCACAGCAGCCGCCTTCCTCTGCCCTGCCGAGAAGCCTGAGGCTGCCGCCATCTGCACTGCTCCTGCATTTTCTCATCTCCCGCTCTCTGCCCAGCGGCTCCCACCCCACACGACCCCATTTTGCCCTCCCCTTGCCAGCTCCTCACTCACTGCCCCTCTCCCCCTGCCTTCGAGTGATTTCTGGCCCCTTGGCAAGTGTGTCTGTTTGATATTTTGATTCTTTCTGCTCTTCTTTTTAGGGAACAAGGGAGCCGTGGGGGTGTCGTTCATGTTCAATGGAACCTCCTTAGGGTTCGTCAACAGCCACTTGACTTCGGGAAGTGAAAAGAAACTCAGGTAATGGAACTCCTTCCCCACAAGAGTGTGCATTTGGGCTTTCTGCCCAGACACGCCTCATGCCTCTAAGCACCAGAAGGACCTGCTCAGCTCCTGCCTTTGACTTTGTGGATGTCCTGTGGCCTTTCAGGGCCCACCACAGTCTCATTAAAGGCAACTGCAGCACACTAGTGACCTCACGTGTGCAGGAATTTTGTCTGAAGGTCAGAAAAGATATTTCCTCGTGTCATTAGCCTGATGGACCCCTAACTAGCACTGTTTCTAAAGCAGAAAGCCTCCTCTGGGGCCTCCTTACAAATCCAAGCTGATCTTGCCTAGCTGGGGCCCAGGAATGAAGACAGCCATCTAGAATCTTCACTGTTCTGATTCTCTGCTGAGCAGATGCTGCTGCTCCTGGGTCCCTGCCCTCTGTGCACCCAGTGTGGCCTCAAATGCCCTTTGCATCCTGGCTGTGCCATATTTGCACACTAAGGTGGTTTGCTGCAGCAGGGCTGGAGGGCTAAGTCTCACTTCTCCCCACCTGCTATGCTCCTCGTCCCCCACCTATGGCAGGAATGACTTCCTGCCACAATGGAGGGGGAACCGGTGACCCCGTGCTAGATGGTCGCTTTTTCCTTGCATTAGGCGAAACCAAAACTATATGAACATTCTCCGGTTCCTGGCCCTGGGCGACAAGAAGCTGAGTCCCTTTAACATCACTCACCGCTTCACGCACCTCTTCTGGTTTGGGGATCTTAACTACCGTGTGGATCTGCCTACCTGGGTAAGGGGCTGCCTGCCTGGGGCTGGGGCTGGGGCTGGGGCTGTATGAGATGGAGGCTCCCTTGAGTCAGCTTGGGGCAGGTGGTCGTGGAGACACGTGAACCAAGTGGGCTGAGGCGGCTGCTCCCCTTGGGGGCTCAACGCTGTTCCCATTACTGAGCCTCAGCCGCTCCTCATGGTTCCCCTGTGCTCACGCCCGGTTCCCATAACTGTCACAGCCACCCTGCCACCATCACATTGCAGCCCGGGTCATCCAGCTGCCCGCCCCCAGCCCCGAAGCTTGCCAGGCCTGGATCAGCAGGGCTTCTCACCAGAGGCCTGGGCATGTTCTTGTTCCAGGAGGCAGAAACCATCATCCAGAAAATCAAGCAGCAGCAGTATGCAGACCTCCTGTCCCACGACCAGCTGCTCACAGAGAGGAGGGAGCAGAAGGTCTTCCTACACTTCGGTAAGAGCAGCAGCCCCGGCCAGGCGTGGTGGCTCACACCTGTAATCCCAGCACTTTGGGAGGCCAAGGCAGGCGGATCACGAGATCAGGAGATCAAGACCATCCTGGCTAACACGGTGAAACCCCGTCTCTACTTAAAAAAATACAAAAAATTAGCCAGGCGTGGTGGCAGACGCCTGCAGTCCCAGCTACTTGGGAGGCTGAGGCAGGAGAATGGCGTCAACCCGGGAGGTGGAACTTGCAGTGAGCCGAGATCACGCCACTGCACTCCAGCCTGGGCAACAAAGTGAGACTCCATCTCAAAAAAAAAAAAAAGCAGCAGCCTCTCCTCTTGGAGCCTTTCCAGCCATCCTTTCGTCCCCTTTCCCCCGATTTCCTACCAGACGAATAGGGAAAATTGGCCAGACGCAAAACCTGGGGAATCAGAATTGAAACCGAAGTCTCTCTGTTTCAGAGGAGGAAGAAATCACATTTGCCCCAACCTACCGTTTTGAAAGACTGACTCGGGACAAATATGCCTACACCAAGCAGAAAGCGACAGGGGTGAGTCCTCTTCATAGACACCTCCCCTGCCCTCCATCTCCTCCCTGCTCGTGTCTGTTCCCAAAAGGTGGACAGAAAGCGTCTTCATCCATGAGGCAAAAACAAACAAAAAAAAAAGCAAAGAAAAAAATTAGAAAGCACATGTTGATTTGTGTCACAGAGTAAATGGGCAGCCACACTTGTGCACTGCTTTGAGCTAGAAAAATAACCCTTGTGATTTACCTTCTGTCCAGATATTCTAAGATGCTGAGAGGATTTTAAAGTATTATTTCCTTAACTGGGTTCTGAAGATCATTTTTTTAAAAAGTCCCATGATCAAATATATTTGCTAAACTGCCGAGTGAATTAACATTAAGCAGGTTTCTTCACTGCAGGACTTATCAGAACCTTTATGGGCCTAAGAGCATTGGGGTTCTCCATGAGGAAATCTGTAGGCCAAACTCAGTTATTCATGGAATACCAATTAATATCTTATGAGGCCACCTTTTTCCAAGGAACAGTGGGGAAAGATGCAATAAAATATGTATTCATTAAAAAAAATATATATGTATTCATTTGTTCAAAGATATTTCCTGATGGCCTATTATGGGTTAGGCACTCTCCTAGGTGATGGGAGAGCAAAGATGTCTGCTCCAGGGACTTCACAGTAGGAAAAACAAGACAAATATGCAACTAGCTGTAGCCAGAGCCAGAATATGACAATGCCAGGGCAGGGAAGGATCAGGGAAGCCAGCCCCTGGCAGGGTTCAAGGGTTGAACGGCTGGGGCAGTGAGGTACCCAGACCCGCTAGAAGCCTAGGGCAATGGAGCACAAGCTCAAAGTGTCATCTGAAAGAGTTCAGGGGCAAGTGAAGAACTGGATGTGGGAGAGGAAGGCCAATCACTGGGTGGATTTTAGAACAGAGCAGGAGAGGAAGAGAATACAACTGAGAGGACAGGAGGACATCCTGGACTGCTGTCACCCACAAGGCTGGGACCCCCAGGATGGGACACCCTGTTCCACAGGGTCCACTGCCTGCTGTGTGGATAAGGTCACCTCGCCCAAAGGCACTGTCACAGCGGGTCCATGGGGGTCCCTGTGCAGGCTGGTGAAGGATGGTTTGGTTTGACGTGAGTTTAAGTTGAGGCAGATGAGGGCCTGCGATGGGAGAGTGGCCAGTCCTAGATGCCAGGATGAAAGGCCATAGGGGGCCACTGCAAGCTCTGCCAGGCACTGGTGCATCAGAGTGGCATGTGCAGAACTGTGGTGGGGCATTGTGATAAAGGATGAGGACGCAGCAGGGGCATTGGTGAGGAGGCCGTTGTGTGCATTCAGCTGAGCAACAGCTAGGGCCAAATCAGGGGAAAAACAGTGAAAATGAAAGAAAGGGGGAAAGCAGGATATATTGGGAGACCTGATTGCCATTGATAAAAACTGGAAAATCGCAAGGCAGAGCTGGCTTGAAGAGGAAAAAAATAGAACTTGTTTTCAGACTTATCGATTGTATGACATTAGTGGAAGAACTCAGAGAAAATGTCCAGAAGGCAGCTGAAAATAGTGATGCATTGCTTAACAACGGGGATATGTTCCGAGAAGCGTGTCATTAGGTGACTTTGTCATTGTGGGAACCGCATGAAGTGTATATACACAAAGCCCACTTCAGTTAGGTGGTGTGGCCTATTGATCCTAGGCTACAAACCCGTATAGCATGTTACTTTACTGAATACTGTGGGCAATTGTAACACAATGATAAGTTTTTGTGTATCTAAACATTAAAAAGGTACAATAAAAATACGGTATAAAAAGAAAAAAATGGGCTGGGTGCAGTGGCTCATACCTATAATCCCAGCACTTTGGGAGGCCGGGGTGGGTGGATCACTTGAGGTTAGGAGTTCAAGGCCAGCCTGGCCAACACGGTGAAACCTTGTCTCTACTACAAATACAAAAATTAGCCATGCATGGCGGTACACGCCTGTAACCCCAGCTACTCGGGAGGCTGAGGCAAGAGAATCGCTTGAACCCGGGAGATGGAAGTTGCAGTGAGCTGAGATCGCGCCATTGCACGCCAGCCTGGGTGACAGAGCAAGACTCTGTCTCAAAAAAAAGGAAAAAAAAAAAAAAGATGGTACACTTGTATAGGGCACTTACCATGAATGAAGCTCGCAGGCTTGGAAGTTGCTCTGGGTGAGTGAGCGAGTGAGTGGTGAATGAGTGTGAAGGCCGAGGACATTACTGTGCACTACTGTAGACCTTATAAACACTACACTTAGGCTACCCTACATTGATTTTTTAAATTTTCTTTTTTCAATAATAAACTAACCTTAGCTTACTGTAATTTTTTTATTTATCAGCTTTTTATTTATAAACAATTTAATTTTTGATGCTTTTGTAATAAAATGTAGCTTAAAATACAAACACATTGTACAGCTGTACAGAAATATTTTCTTTCTTTATATTCTTAATCTATAAGCTTTTTTTCTAGTTTTAAAATTTCAAAACTCTCATTTACATTGACTTTTTTGTTGAAAATTAAGATGTAGGCCGGGCACCGTGGCTTATGCCTGTAATCCCAGCATTTTGGGAGGCCGAGGTGGGCAAGTCACCTGAGGTCAAGAGTTCGAGACCAGCCTGGCCAACATGGCAAAACTGTCTCTACTAAAAATACAAAAATTAGCCAGGCGTGGTGGTACGCACCTGTAATCCCAGCTACTTGGGAGGCTGAGACAGGAGAATCGCTTCAACTCTGGAAGCAGAGGTTGCAGCAAACCGAGACCGCGCCACTGCACTCCAGCCTGGAGCAAGGCTCCGTCTCAAAAAAAAAAACCATAAATGCACATATTAGCCTAGGCTGACATGGGCTCAGGATGGTCAATGATATTATCTCCCACCTCCACATCTCGTCCCACTGGAAAGTCCTCGGGGCAGTAACATGGAGCTGTCATCTCCTATGATGACAATGCCTCCTTCTTGTTACCTCCTGAGGGACTTGCCTGAGGCTATTTTATAGTTAACATTTTCTTATAAGTAGGAATACACTCTAATGATAAATAATATCGTAAACATGGAAATGAGTGGCAGTTGTTTATCATTATCAATATTATGTACTGAACAGAATTGTACTGTTATGCTTTTATACAACTGGCAGTGCAGTGGGCTGGTTTGCACCAGCATCCCCAGAAGCATGTGAATAATGTGTTGCGCTGTGATGTGATGACAGCTACAGAATCACTAGGTGATGGGGATTTTCCAGCTCCATTATAATTTTGTAGGACCTCTGTCCTATATGCAGTCCATTATTGTGGTACATGACTATTTGTGGAGCCCCACGGGTAATTCTCAGGGGCAGCCGATGCAGAGAACTGCAATATTAAGAAGTAACTATTTAGGCTGGGCATGGTGGCTCATGCCTGTATTCCCAACACTTTGGGAGCTGAGGCAGGTAAATCATTTGAGGTCAGGAGTTCAAGACCAGCCTGGTGAAACCCTATCTCTACTGAAAATACAAAAATTAGCCAGGCGTGGTGGCACACTCCTGTGATCCCAGCTACTCAGAAGGCTGAGTCAGGAGAATTGTTTGAATCTGGCAGACAGAGGTTGCAGTGAGCTGAGATGGCCCCACTGCACTCCAGCCTGGGCAACAGAGTGAGACCTAACTAACTGTTTGGCAGAATCGATGAAAACTAAAAATGCACCTATTCTATGATTCAGTAATTCCACTTTGGTGTGTGTTCAAGAGAAATTTGTATATTTGTTCACCAAAAATAGGTATAAGAATGTTTGGCCGGGCATGGTGGCTCATGCCTGTAATCCCAGAGCTTTGGGAGGCCAAGGCAGGTGAATCACCTGAGGTCAGGAGTTCGAGACCAGTCTGGCCAACACGGCGAAACCCGTCTCTACTAAAAATACAAAAATTAGCTGGGCGTGCTGGTGGGCGCCTGTAATCCCAGCTACTCAGGAGGCTGAGGCAGGAGAATCACTGGAACCTGGGAGGTGGAGACTGTAGTGAGCCGAGACCATGTCACTGCACTCCAACCTCAGCAACAGGGCGAGACTCCATCTCAAAAAAATAAAATAAAATAAAATAAAAAAAGAATGTTTATGGCAGCTTTGTTTGTAATCTTCAAAACTGAAAACAACCCTATGTCCATTAACAGTAGAGTAGATAAATGTGATATTTATAAACAATGGAACTTTTATAAGCAACAAAGTGGCTGAAGGAGTCCAACATAAAAGAGTATCTACTGAGCGAGTCCATTTATGTAAGTTCATATAAATTAATCAATGGAGATGTTAGTTGCACTAATGCTCACCTTTAGGAGGCTCTGGTATGACAAGGAAGGCGTATGAGGGAACCTTTAGGATGATGGCGGTTTTCTATATCTTGCTCTGGGTAGTGGGTAAGTGGGTATATACAAACAGAAAAATTCATGGGACTGTACACTTACAGTTAGCACACTTTATGTAAGTTGTACCTAAAGTTTTTTTAAAAAGTGAGTGGTTCAGAAGTAGAGAGAATGAAAATAAAAACTTTTTTTTTTTTTTTTTGAGATGGAGTTTTGCTCTTATCGCCCAGGCTGGAGTGCGGTGGTGCAATCTCAGCTCACCACAACCTCCACCTTCTGGGTTCAAGTGATTCTGCTGCCTCAGCCTCCTGAGTAGCTGGGATTACATGCATGCGCCACCACGCCCAGATAATTTTGTATTTTTAGTAGAGATGGGGTTTCACCATGTTGGTCAGGTTGGTCTCAAACTCCCAACCTCAGGTGATCCACCTGCCTCGGCCTCCCAAACTGCTGGGATTACAGGCGTGAGCCACCATGCCCAGCCTGAAAATAGAACATTCTTGAAAGAAAATTGGTAAAAGGAAGAAAACAGAAAAGTAACTGAAGGAGATGACAGAGGTAGGCTCTTTCAGGATGAGTTCGTTTATGTTTGTAGACAGAGAAGAAAGAGCTAGAACATGAGGGGATAAGGATACTGATAAAAGACGGTTGTTGGCTGGGCGCGGTGGCTCATGCTTGTAATCCCAGCACTTTGGGAGGCCGAGGTGGGCGGATCACGAGGTCAGGAGATCGAGACCACGGTGAAACCCCATCTCTACTAAAAATACAAAAAATTAGCCAGGCGTGGTGGCAGGCGCCTGTAGTCCCAGCTACTCAGAGAGGCTGAGGCAGGAGAATGGCGCGAACCCGGGAGGCGGAGCTTGCAGTGAGCCGAGATCGCACCACTGCACTCCAGCCTGGGTGACAGAGCGAGACTCCGTCTCAAAAAAAAAAAAAAGAGGGTTGTTATTTGCCAGTTTACCTTGTCTATCCCACCCAGGGGACATCTTGCTCATCATTGCAGCCTGAGGCCCTGGAGAGGGCTTGTCATATAGTATTAATAGATACTGTTTGAGTGACTGGATAAGTAGGTAGACGGGTGTGTGAATGGGTCAATGGATGAGTGGATGGGTGCGATGGATGGATGGATGGATGGATGGATGGATGGATGGATGGATGAATAGGCAAATGGATGGGTGGGTGGGTGGGTGGATGGATGGACAGATGGATGTGTGGGTGGGTGGATGGATGGATGGATAAATGGATGGATGGGTGGATGGATGGATGGATGGATGGATGGGTAGGTGGGTGGGCAGATGGATGGATGGATAAGTAGATGGATGGATAAATAGGAGAATGGGTGGGTGGGTGGGTGGATGGATGGATGGATGAATGGATGAACGGATGGTTGGATGGATGAACAGGTGAATGGATAGATGGGTGGGTGGGTGGATGGATGGATGGATGGATGGATAGATGGATGGATGTGTGGGTGGGTGAATGGATGGATGGATGGATGGGTGGGTGGATAGGTGGATGAATGGATGAATAGATGGATGGATGGATGGATAGGTGAATGGGTAGGTGGGTGGATGGATGGATAAATGGATGGATGGGTGGATGGATGGATGGATGGATGGATGGATGGGTAGGTGGGGGGCAGATGGATGGATGGATGAGTAGGTGGATGGATAAATAGGAGAATGGGTGGGTGGGTGGGTGGATGGATGGATGGATGAATGGATGAACGGATGGTTGGATGGATGAACAGGTGAATGGATAGATGGTGGGTGGGTGGATGGATGGATGGATGGATGGATAGATGGATGGATGTGTGGGTGGGTGAATGGATGGATGGATGGATGGGTGGGTGGATAGGTGGATGAATGGATGAATAGATGGATGGATGGATGGATAGGTGAATGGGTAGGTGGGTGGGCAGATGGATGGATGGATGGATGGATGGATGAGTAGATGGATGGATGAAGAGGAGAATGGGTAGGTGGGTGGGTGGGTGGATGGATGGATGTGTGGGTGGGTGGAGGGATGGATGGATGGATGGATAAATGGATAGGTGGATGGATGTATGGATAGATGGATGGATGGATGGATGGATGGATGGATAGGTAAATGGGTAGGTGGGTGGGGAAGGGATGGATGGATGGATGGATGGATAGGTAAATGGGTAGGTGGGTGGGGGAGGGATGGATGGATGGATGGATAGGTGAAGGGTTAGGTGGGTGGGCAGAGGGATGGATGGATGGATGGATGGATGGATGGATAGGTGGATGAATGGATGAATAGATGGATGGATGAATAGGCAAATGGGTAGGTGGGTGGATGGATGGATGGATGGATAAATGGATGGATAGGTGGATGGGTGGATGGGTGGATGGATGGATAGGTCAGTGGGTGGATGGATGGGTGGGTGGGTGGATGGATGAGTGGATGAATAGGTGGATGGGTGGATGGATGAATGGACAGGTGGTTGGATGGATGGGTGGATGGACAGATGGATGAATAGGTAGATGAGTGGATGGGTGGATGGATGAATGAGTAGGTGGGTAGGTGGACGGATGGATGGGTGAATGAGTAAAGATGGGTAGATGGGGAGATGAAGAGGTGGATAGGTGGATGAATAGGGAAGTGGGGGTGGAAGCTGAAGTGTGTTATTAAAGTAAGTGGCTGCAGAAAGTGAGCAGAGACTGAGTTGAAAATACAGGTGGGGGTTCATCTGAGTCAGAAAGAAAGTAAGAGAAGGTGAAGATACAAGGGATACTGAAGTAGTCAGGAGGATAGGTGAGGGAACACAGCAAGGTGAGTTATCTTATTCTAAAGAAGAAGGCATGGCAGTGGAGTCTGGACTTGAGCCATGTGAAAAAAAGTTTAAAGCCACCTACAGGGAAATTCTATAAAAAGCCAACAGCCGATTAATTTGAGGATTACAGAGGCCACCAGTTAATCTTTTCTTTTACTGATTAAAAAAAATAATAATAAGAGGCATTTTACAAAGCCTGTGACTTTGATTTGCAGATGAAGTACAACTTGCCTTCCTGGTGTGACCGAGTCCTCTGGAAGTCTTATCCCCTGGTGCACGTGGTGTGTCAGTCTTATGGTGAGTCCAAACACTGTGGAAAGCAGACCAGGATCAGAGAATGGCACCAAGCTGGGAGGTGCGACTGCCCTAAAATCTAAGGGCTTCAGTCTGTTGATGTGTCAAAGGGAGGAATTCACTGTAACCCTAATCAGGCGACCTGGAAATGTTGATGCTTCCCTGCCTGTCTTGGGCTGCCACCTAATCCATATCCCCTGCTTTAGGAGACATTTGAATCATGGAGCACTTTTTTCTTTTTCTTTCTGAGACGGAGTCTCACTCCGTCACCCAGCCTGGAGTACAATGGCGTGATCTCATCTCACCATAACTTCCACCTCCTGGGTTCAAGCGATTCTCGTGCCGCAGCCTCCCCAAGCAGCTGGGATTACAGGCTCCTGCCACCACACCTGGCTAATTTTTGTATTTTTAGTAGAGAAGGGGTTTCACCATGTTGGCCAGGCTGGTTGTGAACTCCTAACCTCATGTGATCAGCCCACCTCAGCCTCCCAAAGTGCTGAGATTACAGGCGTGAGCCACCGCGGCTGACCCGGAGCACTTTTTTAAAAATTCAGTTTTATTTCTTTTGAAAAGAACATATTAAGTGTGAACCATATGAAAGTTTTTGTAGGTCAGAAATAATCAGTTATTGGAAATTCATATGGCTCAAACTAATACATGTCACAAGTGTGTGCACATATATACACATATATATTTGGGGAGGTTTAACAATAAATTGAGTTAAATTGATTTTTAAGAGGCATAATATATAATATTAAAATAAATAATTATGGAATAAGTTATCAAAACAATTAAGAAATAACTGTTAGCCAGGCGCTGTGCCACGTACCTATGGTCTCAGCTGCTCAAGAGGCTGAGGTGGGAGGATCGCTTGAGCCCAGTAGTTCAAAACCAGCCTGGGCAACGTAGACCCCATCTCTGAAAAAAACGAAAGAAAGAAATGACTGTTAACTCTTGACCCTCAAAGTTGAAGGTGCACTGAAGGAGTTCTTAATTGCCTGAATGCTGATTCTGAAAATCTACTGATTAGTTCTCACAAAGTGAGACCTTAAAAATCCACAGAACAGAGTTGCTTTGAACACTTCACTGACTGAGAATTGTGGTATTATTTTATTTATTTATTTATTTATTTATTTATTTATTTATTTATTTATTGAGACGGAGTCTCTCTCAGTCGCCCAGGCTGGAGTGCAGTGGTGAAATCTCGGCTCCCTGCAACCTCTGCCTCCCAGGTTCAAGTGATTCTCCTGCCTCAGACTCCCGAGTAGCTGGGATATCAGGCACGCAGCACCACGCCTGGCTAATTTTTTGTATTTTTAGTAGAGATGGGGTTACACCATGTTGGTCAGGCTGGTCTCGAACTCCTGACTTCAGGTGATCCACCTGCCTCAGCCTCCCCAAGTGCTGGGATTACAGGCCTGCGCCACTGTGCCAGGCCCAGTGGTATTATTTTACAACACTGTAAATTCCCACACAATGGCCTCTAAAGGATGGCCACCCCGGTCCTTGGAGCAAGGAGAGGGACGGGGGAATACTGCCTGCTGGCCACCTTCATAGCTCCTACTCTGTCTCTGGGGACTGACAGATTTGGTCTCACAAATTTAACTCTGGTCCTATACATTGAACTGACTTCCATTCCAGTGCATGTCTCCTCCTACTGCCCAGAAGAGCCCAGAGCAGCTACCCTGAAATAGTTTAACACACGCACCCTGCATTCCTTGCTGAAGGACTGAGCTCTGTCTCCCAGAAGTGACGTCACTAGACGAACTTCACACAACACCTTTAGATGTGTGGGAAGGCAACCTGCCCTCACAGCCACGGCCAGGGCATTGTTCCAGCTTCCAAAGCTCAAAGTGCCTGAGTCCTACCCTCTGCCTGTAGCCTCTTCACTTGCGCATTCCCTCCCTTCCACCCCTCGGACTCTCCAGGCCTGTCACTCCTTCCCAGCCACACTCAGGGTCAACCCTGTCAATACTGTCCTTCCCACATCCTGCAGCTCTTCGCATCCTGCCAATTCTTGTCTCAACCATCTGCCTGCTTCAGCCAGCCTCTGCCGAGAGTCAGGAGATAGTGGAGGCTTGTAGAATTACCACTTACTGTTTTGCACCTAAACTTGGCATTCAAAACTCGACAGTGGAGGCTTTAGAGAAAGAGGAGGGAGATTAGTCCGGAAGTGGCAATGAGGAGCAGGAAGGACACCCTTTGTCCCCACTTCTGGGCCCAGAATATGAGGGCTGGGGAGCAAAACAAGCCTCACCAGAGAGGCCAAAGTGTCTTCCGGGGAGGGCCAGGTTTGGGAGGTGACAGGAAGATTAAAGATACAGGGAATTTTGCTAATGATATTTCATTGGGTGCCAGAGGGCTCAGTGGAAGCGTTTAATGAGTTGGGGTTGAGGGGAGGCAAGATGTTGGAAAAGAAAAGGGAGTGAATGTCCACAGCTCAGGAAACAGGGGTGACCTGGGAGCCTCAGTCTTCTCATGGCAATTAACATAGCCAGGCGTATCAGCTGTCTATTGCTGCATGACAAACTATCCTAAAACTCAGTGACTTAAAGCAAACATTTATTTGCTTGCAAGTCTCTGCGCTAGGCTGAATTTGGACTGCTCACCTCTGCTGTAGTTGGTGTCATCTGGGCACACTCAGGCAGGAGCCCATCAAATCTGGGGTCAGCTGACTGTCGGCAGGCATGGGGTGGTACTCATCATCCAGCAGGCCAGTGGCGGCTTCTTAGCTTCCTGGTCTCAGGATTCCCAGCTACAACTGTCACCAATGGAAGTTCTTCTTAAGGCTCTGTTGGCCTCATGTTTACTAAGGTCCCATTGGCCAAAGAAAGTCACATGGCCAAGCCCAGACTCATGGTGGGAGGGGACCACAGAGAGTGTGGTTAATGGGAGGAGGACTAGGTATTTGAGGGTCACCCATCTTACAGTCCACCTCCTAGGCTTAAGGGCACACTGTAGTGCCATTGCTATTACGTTCAGTACATATCAGACATATTCTGAGAATGCTTAAAAAAAAAAAAACCCTGCTTGTCAACCCATTAAATTCTCCCTGGAACACCCCTCCTCCACTGCCACAGCAAACCTGTACCCCTGCGCTCAGCCTGACTCCGCACCTCCATCCTCTCCTGCCTCATACAGCACTGGACCTCACTGGTTTATTCTTGCTCATGTCCAGTTTTTTGTTTTTGTTTTGTTTTGTTTCGTTTTGTTGTTTGAGACAGTCTTGCTTTTTTATCCAGGCTGGAGTGCAGTGGCGCCATTTTGGCTCACTGCAATGTCACCCTCCCAGGTTCAAGAGATTCTCCTGCCTCAGCCTCCCAAGCAGCTGGGATTGCAGGCACCCACCACGACGCCCAGCTAATTTTTGTATTTTTAGTAGAGACAGGGTTTTGCCATGTTGGCCAGGCTGGTCTCAAACCCCTGGCCTCAAATGATCCACCCACCTTGGCCTCCCAAAGTGCTGGGATTACAGGCGTGAGCCACCGCACTCGGCCTCAGGTCCAGTTTTTAGGCTGATGCCCTCGCATTGTCTTCCCTCCTGTCTCAGAGAAGGGGTAGCCTCCTCTTTCTTTCCTGCCTAGCCTTTGCCCCTGGACCCTTGACTCCATCTGTTCCTTCTCCACTACCAACCAGTGCCCCCACTCCCATCCTTCTCTCCTGTCCCTTTCTCTGTTCTGTCTCATAGTTTCCATGTGTTTCTCTGGTGATCCTTAGTAAGTGAGCTTTTTTTCTTTTCATGTTTATTAGCCATCTATATTTTTTGGTGAATTTTCTGTCCATATCCTTTGGTTGGTTGAAGGGTGGAGTGTTTATCTTTTTCTTGCTGATTTGTAAATGCTTTCTAGAAAAGGATGCCAAGTCTGTTTTGCCACCTTCTTGGTCTCCTTTGCTGGTGGTTTTTCCTTTGCCTGCCCATTCACGGTTGGTGTGCCCTGGAATTCCATCCTCGTCTCTTCTCATCCTTCATGTGAAAGCCCAAACACGCTCATGTCTTCTGCTTCCACCTAATCCTAAGACTCCACATCTAAAGATGCATCTCCAGCCTTGAGTGCCCATTTCCTGCCAGGCATCTCCAACGGGCTATCTTGAAAGAACTGTCTTTCTAGAACTGTCCTCTTTCTCTTGCCCCTTCCCAAAGTGCTCTGCTGCCTCCGTTCTCACCCGAGCGCCAACCTCCTTAACAGAGTTTTCTACACTTAGCGTCCTCCGCTCTCTCCCGGTTCTATGAGGCATCATAGGATGGAGAAGGTGTCCCGTCTCTCCCACTGATGAACTGAGTGGCCTTAAGTCCCCTTCCCACCCTGTGTTTGGGGCTCCTCATCAATAAAATAAAGTGAGCCAGGCTTGGTAGCTCACGTCTGTAATCCCAGCACTGGGGAGGCCGAGGCGAGTGGATCACCTGAGGTCAGGAGTTCAACACCAGCCTGGCCAACATGGTGAAACCTCGTCTCTACAAAATACACAAAGATTAGCTGGGTGTGGTGGCATGCACCTGTAACCCCAGCTACTCGGGTGGCTGAGGCATGAGAATTGCTTGAGCCTGGGAGGTGGAGGTTGCAGTGAGCAGAGATTGCGCCACTGCACTCCAGCCAGAGCAACAGAGCGAGACTCTGTCTCAAAAATAAGTAAATAAATAAATAAAATGATTAGACCAGAAAAATCTCCATGGTTCACACTCCCTAATCAATTCAAAAGGTCATAGGTCTTTAGGAAAAATGAGCACAGGCTTCTTTTGTCCATGGAGGAGGCAGTGTCCACGCTGTCTTCCACCGAACCCTTTAAGCATTGCTGTGGAAGGACAACAGGACAACAGGGGCAAAGCCTTCGCACTTCTGGAGGGCTCCATAACTAAAGTTTCTTTCTGATTTAGGGTTGCCCTCCTTGGCCTGACCGGAAGGGCTTCTCCTTCCCTGCTTAAAAATGCCTTCCCTCCCCTGCAGGCAGTACCAGCGACATCATGACGAGTGACCACAGCCCTGTCTTTGCCACATTTGAGGCAGGGGTCACTTCCCAGTTTGTCTCCAAGAACGGTAAGCAAAGGACGGTGTCTGTTTCTCTGTTTTCCTCAATGACAAGGAGTGTTGGGAGCTTGTCTTCGGGTGACAGTCAGTGGTCTGCATTAGAGGAAGGCTCATTTTCCCAGACAAGTCCACAGTATCAGTCAGTTTCTTCATGTCCCAGCCACAGCACAATTTCAGTCCGGAGAATTTACTTGCTCTGCTTGGCAAGTATGTCAGCCTTTTGAGCCTCAATTTTAGTCTGAAAATGTGGGTAAATCAGTGTTTACCAAGGTGTGGCCTGAAGACACTGAAGATAATTCTCCGGGTGGGGTGAGAGGAGGGGGCAGAGGACATGAATAAACATTTATTGGTAATGCCTTTATTTTAACATGTTTTAAATTTATGTCTTCTGTTTAAGGCAAGCACCGTTGCTTTTCCATTTAGTATTGTGATATACCTTATTCAGCTACACTTAATTTTAAAAAGTGAGTCTATTTAGAGAAAATATTAAGAGTAGCACAGGTGCATGGTAGGCAGAGATGGTGAAAATCGTTAAGATGGGATGCAGATGACTGAGTTTTGGGAAACACCACGTAAATAATATTTAGATTTGCAGGTAATTTTTCAAATAATCCAGCTCAGCCCTGGTTGCCAGGCCACCCTCGTCCCAGATGGGCCAGGTGTTCTCTGTAATGTGCCCATCCAGCCCTTGGCCTAGGTGACCAGGGAGCCATGTTGTCTCTGCCCAGTCTCTGCTTCTGCGGTCAGCCCAGTGGTCACCAGGATCCTTTAGGAAGACCAAGCGTAGGGGACCCAAATACAAGGAAAGACCATCTTGCTCTGTGTCCTTCATGCCCTGGGGGACACACGTGAGGCTGGAGCACTGTCTTCCTGGGACGCTCTTCTCTATCCTATTGTATCTAACATCCATGGCCCTGGAAATGTGACCTCCCTCCTCCGCCCAAGCCTTGACCCACCATCATGTCTCCTTCCTAAGTCTGGCCACTGTGCCTTTCTAGAATCTTCCTAGTCCTTAGGCTGGACCTCTTCCCCGACTTCCACCCGTCTCTCCTTTCTCTGAGCTCCTGCAGCCTTGAAGGGGTTGCCCTTGCCATCTCCTCCTCTATTCCGGGGTAGGACATCTTCTGTGTCAGGCTGGGCTTCCCTCCACGGGGGCTCAGTACGCAGCAGATGCTGGAAAACACTGATCACAGGGATTGAGCATTGACAGGGCATCTACCTAAGCCAAGCCTGGACTGGGCACTGTGGGGTTTAGAAAGAGAAAGGAAAGAAGGAAGGATGTGAGGGATGGAGGAAGGAAAGGTTTGTTCATGGTCTCCGAACAAGTCTCTGTTCTGTGGCTCCAAATTTCTATGAAAGGACAGAACACTTAAGCTTAAGGATGCTTGCAAAAGCATCGTCTAAATTAATGCAGTTGCAGGCAAGTTAACTCTGTACAAATGAGCTTACGGAGTCCAGAGTAGGGAGTGGGAATAACTGTGCCTAAGGGAGAAAGAGCTGCTAGCCCTCATTATCTGAACTCAGAAACAGCATTGATTTGGGTATTGAGCAACCGAGCCATTATACAAAGTCTTTTTGCTGGAACTAGCTGGGAGCCTGAAATAGTGGGGGTATTGCCTGAGGTCACACAGCTTTAGTGACAGAGATGAAATGAGGTCCAGACTCCTGGGACTCTGCATCTTTCTGCCCTGCTCCCTGCCCTGGCCAGCTCACGATGCATCAGAGAGGTTGAGGATGCTCGGCTGGGTGCTGGATTTTGCTGTAGCTTTAATTCTCCTCCCACTAGACTCCCACCTTCCTGGGACCCTGAGAGGGAGCTCAGTATGTGGCATGAGAACTAATTTGAAATGCTCCATCTCCGGGCACATTGTGGAACTGAATCCGTGTTCTCCCCTGTTCCAGGTCCCGGGACTGTCGACAGCCAAGGACAGATTGAGTTTCTCAGGTGCTACGCCACATTGAAGACCAAGTCCCAGACCAAATTCTACCTGGAGTTCCACTCGAGCTGCTTGGAGAGTAAGTGGCTGCTGAGCCACCTTCTGGGCGGAGCTGGCTGAAGCCTTCTTATAAACGCCTTTCATACTTGGCACTTTGCCCCATTTCTCCTCTCCCTGGAAGGGACTCACGAAGCGGATCAGAGAAGTGGGGCTGCAGGTGGATGACTCAAGGGGACACTCAGTTACCGTGAGGGGTCCCCCTGTGGCCTGTGCAGCCCTAGGGGCAGGGGTGGCCATGAATGCACCGACTCCTCAGTCCCTTGTAGGTGGCAAGCGGGGTCCAATCCCTGGCCCTCAGGGCGGACTGCGACCCACTCGAGGTTCCCTGAAAGCTGGGGCTCTGACTCAACCAGAGAGTGTTGGGCCCAGGTCCAGACCTCAAAGAGCCGGTGTGATGGCCTGAGCAGCAGCTGCCTGTTGTCGCCCTGGCCTCTCTTGCTCGTTGGAGATCACAGCGTCTTTCTCGGGGGGTCTGCAGCATCCGAAAGCAAGCAGGAGATGGACAGGCTTCCCTGAGCCAGCAGCATTTAGCACAAACTGTGTTTAGGAAACACCCTTTCCAGGTGACATTTCTAGACAGATTGTCTAAAGCTGTTTCATGGCTAGGGAAGAGCTGCGTGTGTCCAGCCGTCTTCACTGAGATGGTCTGCATAGTGGTCAGGGAGGAAAAGGGGGCATCACCTCCACAAAAGGGCATTTTGTGAGGGCCTGGCTGGGATGCTTCCAGAAATCAGGAAGAAGCGTGTGCTGCCAATTCTGCCCCTCTGGTCCCTGCCTCCTTCTCCAACTGAGGTGGGCCCGGGCCTGGTGCTAGAGTGGTCTTTGCCACCGAGTCCCCAAGCCCCAGTTCACCCAGCAGGGTCAAAGCGGTTCGAAAAATGATGAGGATTTTTGTGCGGGTGTTTTTAATAAACTATCAAGACACTTGCATACATTTCTATGGAAACAGCATATTAGGAAGCTTAAATTAGAATTTCAAAGGGCTGCTATCTTGAGTGGCGTGGGATGAGCTGTCAAGTTTCCTAATCTTTTTGCCTGTGATGTGATGATTTCTTTGTTGCCTGGTTTGTTACAAAGAGGAACTGAAAAGGAGGGGGAATCTCTTTGATTTACCTAAAAATAATTAGACCATGTTGGCAAATGACCAATCCCTGCACAAAAACAGAATCCCCAGCAGGCCTGACTCCTAAATGCCTAAATGATGCTGAGGCCCCGAGATAAAAAAAAAAAAAGGAGAGAGCACATCTTCCTAGGTCTGGGTGGGGTGACCCAGGAAGTCTTTTCTGTCTGGTTCTTGCTCTGTTTTCTGAAAACCAGCCTTTTTGTCCTCCAACAGGTTTTGTCAAGAGTCAGGAAGGAGAAAATGAAGAAGGAAGTGAGGGGGAGCTGGTGGTGAAGTTTGCTGAGACTCTTCCAAAGGTAATTCTAGAGCAAGGCATTCCCCAGAGGGAGATTTGCATTTACTAGGCCAGTAGTACCAGCCAGTGGCAGAGCTATGGCCAGGCCTGACCAGAGGAAGCAGGAATCTCATAGACCAAATGCAGAAAGAGGCCCACTCTAGGAGCAAGCTCAGGGTGCTTCATAACACACTTTGCAGCAGTGGGTATGTGGCCTCAATATTCCTAAACGGTTTCAGTTCCCCTAAAGGATCACAGAAGGGATCTAGAGGTCAGCTCATCTAACCATATGATTTTGCAAAGAAGGAAACTCAGGTGCAGGGCCAAGCGCTGTTTGCTCATCGCCTCATGGCTGCGGTAACACACCTAGGATGCAACCCCAAGACCCTGATCCCTGTTTTGATGCTTGTTTTCCTATTCAGTGCTGGTTCATAGAATCAAGTACAAAGAGGCATAGAGAGGGTCCATTGGCTACTAATCATACCCTTGTGAACACACGAAGTACTTGACATGTCTGTGGCCCTGCAAGAGCAGAGGGTGGAATTGAAAACACTCAAGCAAACCTTAGTGGGAACACATTCTTCTTTGCTATAGAAAAAATGGTTTTCTGGTCTGGTGTGGTGGCTCACACATATAATCCCAGCACTTAGGAAGCCAAGGCAGGGGGATTTTTTTTTTTTTTTTTTTTGAGACGGAGTTTTGCTCTGTCACCCAGGCTGGAGTGCAGTGGCACAGTCTCGGCTCACTGCAAGCTCCGCCTCCCGGGTTCACGCCATTCTCCTGCCTCAGCCTCTCCAAGTAGCTGGGACTGCAGGCGCCCACCACCACGCCCGGCTAATTTTTTTGTATTTTTAGTAGAGACAGGGTTTCACTGTGGTCTCGATCTCCTGACTTCGTGATCCGCCCGCCTCGGCCTCCCAAAGTGCTGGGATTACAAGCGTGAGCCACTGCGCCCGGCCTAGCAGGGGGATTTCTTGAGCCCAGAAGTTCAAGACCAGCCTGGGAAACATAGTGACACCCCATCTCTACAAAAAAAAAATTTTTTTTTTCTTTTTTGTCTCTCTTTTTTTTTTTTGAGACAGAGTCTTGCTCTGTTGCCCAGGCTGGAGTGCAGTGGCATGACCTCGGCTCACTGCAACCTCAATCTCCCAGGTTCAAGCGATTCTCCTGCCTCACCCTCCTGAGTAGCTTGGACTGCAGTTGTGCACCACCACATCCAGCTAATTTTTGTATTTTTAGTAGAGATGGGGTTCCTCATGTTGGCCACGCTGGTTTCAAACTCCTGACCTCAAGTGATCCAATGGTCTCAGCCTCCCAAAGTGATTAGAGGTATGAGCCACCGCACCCAGCCTAAAACTTTTTTTGTTTTTAATTAGCCAGACATGATGGCGCATGCCTGTAGTCCTAGCTGCTCTGAAGGCTGAGGCAGGAGGATAATCTGAACCTAGGAGATCCAGGCTGCAGTAAGCTATGATCATGCCACTGCACTCCAGCCTGGGTGACGCAGTGAGACCCTGTCTCTTTTTTTGTTCATTTGTTTTCCTACTGAAACTGCTTTTGTGGTGCTAAATTGACAGTGGAGGTGTTGGGTGTCCTCGAGTACAAGCTTATTATGAGCTTATTAGTTGTTCATGCTGGGTGGGAAGTGGAGTTTCTTTCTCATGCCATGAGGAAGGGGTGGAATGAAGGGGAGTCCCAGGCCAGGCAGATCCATCACAGGAGGTGGGGTGTCTTGGGGGCTCCCCTTGGAGATTCCCTTGGAGGTGACACTCGAGGTGAATTTGAAAAGGACCAGTCTTTTTTTTTTTTTTTGAGACGGAGTCTTGCTCTGTGCCCCAGCTGGAGTGCAGTGGCACGATCTCAGCTCACTGCAACATCCGCCTCCTGGGTTCAAGCAATTCTCTGCCTCAGCCTCCGAGTAGCTGGGATTACAGGCGCCCGCCACCACGCCCAACTAGTTTTTTTTTTTTTTGTATTTTTAGTAGGGACAGGGTTTCACCATCTCAGCCAGGCTGGTCTTGAACTCCTGACCTTGTGATCCACCCGCCTCAGCCTCCCAAAGTGCTGGGATTACAGGCGTGAGCCACAGCACCCGGCCTAAAAGGACGGTCTTAAGCAGGCGGAGGGACCCATTCTTTCCCGAGACTGGGGGTAGGATGTTGGCAGGTTTCAGGGGGCTGGACCCACATTGGCATTAACCTTTGATTGGAACCAACTTTCAGGCCATGTAAAAAGGCCACGTCAGCTCAAGAGCAGAGGCTGATGCCTGAACCCCAGATTCCCCCAACTGCGGCACAATTCCAAATTACTCAGAGGCCACGGCCAGCTCACATGGCTCTGACTGGAATCTCCCACTGAGGCCCCAGAAGAGCTGTCAGAAGTCCCTGTTCTGGGGCTGTCTTCGGGCCCGAGTCGTGGGGGCTCCAAGGAGACGTTTCTGCCTCACCCGGCCCAAGCCCGTCCTCCTGCTCCTCCTCCCTGGCTGCTTCCAGGCAGGGCCTGAACAGTAGTTTCCTCCTTTGGTGAAGGTGAAAAAGAGAGCAGCACCCCATTCCACAACACGTTCACCCCCTTGTCCAGCTCAGGGGCCCCTAGGGCACCCTATCTTCCTCCACTCCCCACATCCTCACAGCTACCAAGTCCTGCTGTTCCTCTTACCTCTGTCCCCTCCCTCCGTCCCCCTGCCCGCTCCCAGGGGGTCCACTCCTCCTGTCTCCTGCCTCTTGCTGAGGCATCCTGAATGCTGATGGATCTTTCTGGAATGCCTCTCTGATCTTAGCATCCCCCTCTTTATCCGGTCGACTCCCTGTTGCCCAGTGGGGCAAGCAGCCTCATCTGCTGTTCCCACAGGACTGCAGGGGCCTTCACTGTCTCCTGCTCCCTGACCCCCCGCCCCACCCCTGTTGCCTGGCGGCCTCCTCTGTTCACCCTGTAAATCCCTGCTGTGGCCCCCTAGATAGTTCTTCTCCCTGCCACCCCCTGCCAGGTTGGTGGTGTCCCACAGAGACATTTGTTGTTCACATGTCTGTCACCCCACTTCCCATGCATCCCAGGAAGGACTGGGTCTTCCTCCTGCATCCGAGGACCACAGCTCTGGCCCTGGGTCTAACTTAGAGCCAGACATCACCTCCTGCCAGGATCCAAGTGATGACTGGTGCAGCCGTAGAACCCTGGAGTGCCCAGAGCTCCACTGCAATTTCCAGTCATCTGTTCTGGAACATTTTTTTTGAGGCTGAGTCTCACTCTGTTGCCCAGGCTGGAGTGCAGTGGTGCCGTCTCGGCTCACTGCAACCTCCGCCTCCCGGGTTCAAGCGATTCTCCTGCCTCAGCCTCCCCAGTAGCTGGGATGACAGGCACGTGCCACCACGCCTCGTTAATTTTTGTATTTTTTAGTAGAGACGGGGTTTCACCATGTTGGCCAAGCTGGTCTTGAACTCCTGACCTCAAGTGATCCGCCTGCCTTGGCCTCCCAAAGTGCTGTGATTATAGGCATGAGCCACTGCACCCAGCCTGGAACTTTCTGAATGGAGATATAGTGAGTCTGCCCTGTTGGCCAACATGGTGCCCAGAGCCCTGTACCAGGAGCCTTTTGGTGTCTGGAAAGGAAGGGAGGGAATCACCTAGAACAAAGTATCACCTTTTTATTTGGCCCTTCTGTATGGAAGCCATCGTGAGGAACAGCCCCACATCTGAAAAAGTCATAACTTGTAGTGGATGAGGAGCTAGTGTGCGTGTGATACTACTCCCTGCACTTGCCTGGACACAGCCCCCACTGGCCAGCGCTGTGCAAAGCCTGTTAGCCGCACCCCCTGCCGCCAGCCAGGCCAGCAGGGCCTCTGGGGGAGCTGGCACTCCCTGGCTCTGGAAACTTGCTCGCAGATGGAATGTGGGAGCCTGTGTCTGTCATTCGCTGAGCCACACCCCCAACAATCTGTAGGACACTCCAGGCCCAGCTAGGAGCTCTGCCAGGATGGACACAGAGGCTGCATCCTCCCTAGATAGGGGCAAGCCAGATAGGGGCAGGGCTGGGATGCAGCCACAGTCCTGGAGGGGGCCAAGGAGAAGGTCTATGCTCTGTGGGGGGAGCCTGGTGCAAGGTGGAGTGCATGTGTCATTCCAGACCTGGTGCCTGGCCCCACTTCCCCGCCAGCCTGCCTTCTCCTCCATGACCCTGGCCTAGGGATGGGAAGGAACGGGGGCAATGGATGAGGCCCATGTGGGGTCAGGCCTTCTTGCTGGGACCTGGGAGCCAGCTCAGTTTAGGAGGCCTAGGGTGCAGTGTGGAGGTGAGGGGGATAGGGAAGGAAGCTAACCCCCACCTTGCTGGACAGGGTGTATGTGAAAGCTAACCCCACCTGCTGTCTTGGGTGTGGACAGCAGAGATTTGGAACTGATTACTAAGAACACCTTTCGTCGTCATCATCCACCTGTCCACCCACCTGTCCCCTCACCTGTCCCTTGCCTGTCAACTCCAGTCCTGTGCCCTTCTCTCTGCAGCTGAAGCCCATTATCTCTGACCCTGAGTACCTGCTAGACCAGCACATCCTCATCAGCATCAAGTCCTCTGACAGCGACGAATCCTATGGTAAGGGTCTGTGGGCAGGTGCCACACCTGCCTGTGAGCTGGCGGCCTCTGACGTAGCATTGCCTTCCGGGAGAGCCTAGCTGGCACTTCCGGTCGTAGGCTCCTGCCTCTCCTTTCCTCATCCCAGGGCTGCTAGTGGGACTGTCACCACTAAGTCATCTTTCCCTCCCCACTAGGCTTCTGGGCAGGACAGCCAGCAGTGGCAACCCCTTCCATGTATTGAGCCTTCCCTATGTGTGAGATCTGTGCCAGGCACTTTCCAGTATCATGTGGTATAATCTTGACAAGACCTTACTGTTCTCTAATGAGTAAACAGAGGCTCAGAAAGATCAAGTGACTTGCCTGAGTCACGTAGGTAGTGGTGGCTGTGCCCTAATTTGAACCCAGGTCTGCCTGCCCTTCTCTGCTTCTCATGTGTCCTGAGTCAGCCTCCTCAGTTCACAGGTCTGGAGCTGCAGAACACCCTCTGCTGACCCAGTCTCTAAAACACCTGCTCAGGCACAAAGGGGCTGCTGCTTCTGCCCCCAAGGGGCCACCCTCTGCCCAAAGACCCCCTCTCCCCAGCCAGAGCAATTTGGGCTGAGGTGTGGTTCAGGGTCCTCTGAGTGGGACTTGGGGTACTGGAAACACCAGCTCAGGGCTCTCTGGTCTTCTCTTCAGCATTGCCTGGTGCCCAGACCAGGCAGGCTGTGGAGGCCTGTGGCCAGAGAGACACCACAGGCTTTTGTACCATCTCTGCCTGTTTGTGGCTCCAGCCCAAAGTCAGGCTCACCCTTGCTAGACCACATGTGTGGCTAGACCACGGGGTGAGAGAGGCAGAGAGAGCTTGGAGGGGACAGAGAGAGGCAGGAAGCAGGAGCCAGACCAAGCCTCTCCTTACAAGCCAAGCTAAGAGCAAATACCTTATCCCGAGGGCAGTAGGGAGCCATTGGAGATTCAAGCGAGGAAGTAACAGGATCAGATTCACACCTTGGAAATCTGCATCTGCAGTGATCAAGATAACAGATGAGTGAGCCATAATAGAAGGAGTGACAGTAAAAAAGGAGAGAAGAGGATAACATTGAGAGGAATGGAGTAGAAAACTATCTGGGCCTGGGATTGGGGAAAGGGTCTGTATTAGTCTGTTCTCATGCTGCCGTAAGGACATACCTAAGACGGGTAATTTATAAAAGGAAAGACGTGTAATTGATTCACAGTTCTGCAGGGCTGGGGAGGCCTCAGGAAACTTACAATCATGGCAGAAGAGGAAGCAAACACATCTTTCTTCACATGATGGCAGGAAGGAGAAGTCGGTGCCCATTGATAGGGGAAGCTCCTTATAAAACCATCAGATCTCTTGAGAACTCACTCACTATCACTATCACTATTGAGAAAAGGATGGGGTAAACCACCCCCATGATTCAATTATCTCCACCTGGTCCCTCCGATGACACATGGGGATTGTGGGAATGACAATTCAAGAAGAGATTTGGGTGGGGACACAGCCAAACCATATCAGGGTCTGAGCGGCTGCATGAATGATGCTTCCACTTCTTGCACTGGGTTAGGTGTAGTGCCCTGGGTAAGGGAGACCAAGGCACAGCCACAGCGTACGAGGAAGACCAGAATGCTGTGGTGTTGGGGACACCATCAGAAGAGTTGGGTCAAGAAGAGGGTGTGGTTACAATAGCAAATGTGGCCAAGGGACCCAACACAAAGACCGAGCGTCCCTTAGATGGAGTGACTCAGACCATCAGCAGACTTGGTGAGCACAGTGTCCATGGAAGGGCTGGGGTGACAGCAGACCACAGCACTTAGGGGTGAACAAGGCATGAGGAGGGAGGCAGAGGAGAATGCACCTGGGTCAAGGGAGCACATCCGTCCACATGCTTATTTATTTGAAATGGAAGACCTTTGAATGCTGCTCGGTAGAAGTCACTAAAGAGGAAGAGGCTGCAGACACAAAGGAAAGCCCCGCGCAAGGTCGCCCACTGTGCAGGCTCTGCCAACACCTGGGTGTGGGCACTGTCGCTCCCCTCCTTGGGGAGGTGAGGAAAGGAGGCTGGGAGACCTGAAGGTCACGCAGCTACTGAGTAGCCTGTTGGAGGCAACTACGTGATCTTGGGCCTGAGCCCAGGCGGCTCTTCCCCGTTCCCAGTGCAGCACTGGCAAGAGGGTCCCTGAGCCGGAGGAGGGGTGGGAAGAGCCTAAGGAGTGTGATGGCCCTAATAGGGATCCCCTCGTCACAGATGCAAGAGCATCTGAGTGGCTGCTGAAATGTTTGAAGCTTTGATGGCAGGAAACAGGCAGTACACAAAACACACGCTTCATTTTCTCACTCAAATCCTGTATTTCTACGACACAGCAAGACCCTGTCTTTAAAAATAATATACTGTAATCCTCCTTTGTTTCTTCCACTTCATATTCATACTCACAAACGCATATCATCATAATAAAAAGGAGAAAAGTCAACAGTCTCATTCCATAATCATTTTTATTTTGGTTTCACATTTCCAGCCTCATACATAGGCATACCTAGATTTTCATACTTACTATCACAGAAACATCATTTTATACTCTGCTTCCTTCACCTGGTGTTAGATGAAACACATTTTCCATGATTCTCCTGCCCCACCTTTGTGACTGTTCCTTTTGATGGCTGCATTATAGTCCACGGACTTACTGCATCCTCATTTTAAAAGTAATATTATTGAGGCTCTGTCAGTTGTTTTTGTTGGTGCTATCAGTAACACTGAGATGAATCTCTTTGTGGACATTTTTTATTATTCTTCAGCTACATTTTTTATTCCTTTGAATAATCTCTTTAGGACAGGTTCCCATGTTTGCCAGATCAGAGGGTGTCAATCAGTGTTTGTGCTTCTTGGCGCTTGACACCAAACTGATTGCCATAAAGGCTGTCTCAGCTGACCTCACCACGGATAGGCTTCCCCAGATCCTTGCTGGCATTGGGTGGTTTTGTTTTTTTGTTTTTGGAGGCCAGAGTGCAGTGGCACCATCTTGGCTCACTGCAACCTCCGCTTCCCAGATTCAAGAGATTCTCCTGCCTCAGCGTCCTGAGTAGCTGGGATTACAGGCATGCACCACCACCCCTGGCTAATTTTTGTAATTTTTCGTAGAGAGGGGGTTTCACCATGTTGGCCAGGCTGGTCTTGAACTCCTGACCTCAAGTGATCAGCCCACCTTGGCCTCCCAAAGTGCTGGGATTACAGGCGTGAGCCACCGTGCCCGGTGCATTGGGTTTTATTTTTCTCCCTTCCTATCTACACTAACTTCATGTCTGTGAAAGAGCAACTTAGTGATTCCTTAGTTTGCATTTTTGATGGCTAGGAAAGTGGAACTATTTTCCATTTATTAAAATTAACCAGCTGCAATTCTTTTTGTGTGAAACGTCTGTCTGTATTATCTGTTCATGCATCTGCTGGAGATTTGATTTTGAGGAGTTCCTTGTGGAGTTCAGATGGAGTACCCTCTTGCCTGGGGAGCTGGCTGCAGATACTGTTCCCAATCAGTTTCCTTTTTATTTTAGGTTTTTTCTCTGTGCTAGTTTTAAACTTGCATGTCCTCTTGCCCGCCAATTTTGTTCTGTCATGTCTTATACTGCATCAGATCTTGGGAAGTTTTCATTCCCTACAGCAATCAGATGAGTGTTTAATTCTGTCTTTCTGCTGCATTTTCTACAATATAATTTTTTTTACATCAACTAATTCACCTTTTGTTCTAAGACTTGAGACATTTGCCCCCAAAGTACTGTGGTGTTGTTCTGACAGATTTATTAAATAACCCTTGCCTGGGCCATAGTTTCAAAGGACTGTCTTTGGATGACAGAGCCAACTCTCCAGCCAAGAGTTTGGTGTTTCCTCCATGAAAAGGCAGGGTCTTCACCCAGCTGTCTGTCACTTTCCCCACAGGCGAGGGCTGCATTGCCCTTCGGTTAGAGGCCACAGAAACGCAGCTGCCCATCTACACGCCTCTCACCCACCATGGGGAGTTGACAGGCCACTTCCGGGGGGAGATCAAGCTGCAGACCTCTCAGGGCAAGACGAGGGAGAAGCTCTATGGTAAGCAGCAAGCCCCTCCCCAGCGCCCTCTTCAGCCCCCCACCTAGGGACGGGAACGCACTTTCTCTCAGCAAAGCTGTCAAATATTCTCTCTGCTGCAGCCTCAGAGCAGAAATACAGCACTGGAAAAGATCTCAGACAATCTGGCCCAACCCTCACTCAACTCAAAAATTTCCCAACAGAACCCAACATCCAGCACCCCCAGATCACCCTCCCCGACCCTGTGGATTTTTTAGGGCCCCAAACCTCACCTATCAGCCTTTAGGCCTTGTCATTCCCCCATTATCACCTCCGCTAAAAGAAGGACCCAAGGTACCAAGTGAACCTACCTCTTGTTAAATGGCTCCTTCCAGGCTGTCCGGGGAAGACCACAGCTACAGTTGCAGTTGAGATTTAGAATTTCTTGGGCGACCTCTGCTTGTCCACACGGCCACATGGTGCCCACTCCCATATACAAACAGATCCTCATATGTGCCTAAACCCTGCCCTCATGGTGCCCACCCAGGTTTCTGTACCTTCTAAACTGCTTTTTTTTTGGGGAGGGGGGTGGACAGAGTCTCACTCTGTGGCTCAGGCTGGAGTGCAGTGGCATGATCTCAGCTCACTGCAACCTCCACTTCTGGGGTTCAACTGATTTTCCATCTTCGGCCTCCAGAGTAGCTGGGACTACAGGCACCCACCACCACGCCCAGCTAATTTTTGTATTTTTAGTAGAGACAGGGTTTCACCATGTTGACTAGGCTGGTCTGGAACTCCTGACCTCAAGTGATCCACCCGTCTCCGCCTCCTGAAGTGCTGGGATTACAGGCGTGACCACAGCCTTTTTTTTTTTCTTTCTTTCTTTTTTGGAGACAGGGTCTTACTCTGTAGCCCAGGCTAGAGTGCAGTGGCGCAATCTCAGATCACTGCAACCTCCGCCTCCCAGGTTCAAGCAATTCTCCTGCCTCACCTTCCCGAGTAGCTGGGATTACAGGTGCCCACCACTGGCTAATTTTTGTATTTTTAGTAGAGACAGGGTTTCACCATGTTGGCCAGACTGGTTTGGAACTCCTGACCTGAAGTGACACACCTGCCTCGGCCTCCCAAAGTGCTGGGGTTACAGGCATGAGCCACCGCACCTGGCCTGTTTATTTTAATCTGACAAAACATACTTGCCTGTTTTGTTCCTTGCTGAGACGAATAAGTTGGAAATGTCACATGAAATGACAACTCTGGATCCCAACTCTCCTCTCTGTGGATCCACAGCAGGCATAACTAATCAATCACTGAACTCTTA
The DNA here is from genome assembly GCF_006542625.1 of Nomascus leucogenys. Taxonomy (NCBI): domain Eukaryota; kingdom Metazoa; phylum Chordata; class Mammalia; order Primates; family Hylobatidae; genus Nomascus; species Nomascus leucogenys. The sequence continues at coordinate 133,751,095 of NC_044402.1, forward strand.
CGAGGCCTCAGAATCTTGCTTAACTCACCTCCCCAGGTACTCACTATTCACTGTGCAGCTTCAACCTGCAAATGGAAACCCCTTTGCCATCCCTCGCCTAAGCTCTGGAAGCTGGGCCCTCACGTGCTCTTTCCCACCCTTTCCTTCCAGACTTCGTGAAGACGGAGCGTGATGAGTCCAGTGGGCCAAAGACCCTGAAGAGCCTCACCAGCCACGACCCCATGAAGCAGTGGGAAGCCACCAGCAGGTAAAGTGGGCATGGGGTGGGTGTTGGGGGGTGGATATCAGGGACTCATGACAAATTAGCATGGTTTGGCCGGGTGTGATGGTTCATGCCTGTAATCCCAGCACTTTGGGAGGCCAAGGCTGGAGGATCATTTGAGCCTAGGAGTTTGAGACCAGCCTGGGCAACATATCGAGACCCTGTCTCTACAAAAAAATTTTTGGCTAGGTGCAGTGGTTCATGCCTGTAATCCCAGCACTTTGGGAGGCCAAGATGGGTGGATCACTTGAGGTCAGGAGTTTGAGACTAGCCTGGCCAACATGGTGAAACCCCATCTCTACTAAAAATACAAAAATTAGCTGGGCGTGGTGGCACATGCCTGGAATCCCAGCTACTCGGAGGGGCTGAGGCAGAAGAATTGCTTGAACCTAGGAGGCAGAGATTGCTGTGAGCTGAGATTTCGCCACTGTACTCCAGCCTGGGTGACAGAGCAAGACTCTGTCTCAATAATAATAATAACAATAAGCTGGGTGTAGTAGTCCTAACTACTTGGGAGGCTGAGATGGAAGGATTGCTTCAGCCCAAAAGGCTGAGGCTGCAGTGAGCTGTGATTGTGTCACTGCACTCCAGCCTAGGCAAGAGAGTAAGACCTTGTCTCAAAAAAACAAAACAAAACACTAGCATGGCTCTGCAGACCCAGGGCCTGTGAGAAGTTGAACTGAAGCACAGAGAAACCCAGGACACGGGAGAAAGAAGCTCCAGCCCAGAAGAGGTGCTCTCCTGCCTCCTCTGTGAGTCTGTTGACCGCTGGGGAGGTTGGTGTGACTGTGACAAAGCTGGGGAAACTCTAACGTGACGGAAAGTTGTTTGACTCAGCTAACATTTGTTGAGTCCCTATGATGTGTCCAGTTCTAGAGAAATCAAGGCAAATTCAGTGCACTCCCTGACTTAGGAATTTGCGGCCTAGTGCATGAAGAAGTGACTGTGGAGAGGATGGAGAGATTCCAAGTCTACAGATGGTGGCTGTGTCTCCTGTGGGACAGAGGACACCAGCAATCATGGGATCTGTGGCCACCAAACCCCACCCTATCACTAGCAAGAAAAATCACGGGGGGAAAATGCACACTGGTTGCTCTTGGCAGAGACTGAACTGAGAATAGTACAGATGTTAAAGTCTGTATTACCAGAATACAGACGTCCTTGGTAGCAGGGCTGCCCTAACTCACCGATGTGGTCTCGAGTTCCAGAATCAAGTTCTGGTCTCTTTGCCAGCTCACCAAGCGGGGAGGCAGAACCATGCCAGCAGCAGACACAGCTTGTTCCTCTCCTCCCTCCCTTCCCCACAACACTCGTCCCCACCAACCCTTGCCCTCACCCCAGCCACCCCCGCTGCACACAGGAATTCTCATCTCTAGCGCATTCCCTGATCCACTTCCAGCTTCCGATGTTCACAGCCGTGGGCACACAAGCATCCCCTTTCCCTCTTTCCCTCCCATGATAATCCCATCAGCAAATGCATCCTGGCTCTGAAGTGTCTACTGGGTTCCAGAATCAGGATCAGTGTAGGGAAACAAATTCTTTTCCATTTTGACTAGCATGAGAACGAGCATTTATTTCTGAAGCAGGCAGTGGTGAATGGGAACAAGGTACAGCTTGGAACTAGGCTGGCGGAGCACAGGGGAGCTGTGGAGTGTCCCTGACAGCCTATATACTCAGAACTCAGTTCTCAGGAGGCCGGCGCCTGACACAGTGGCAGCACGCAGTGTGTCTGTTGGGGCCACCTCGCCCGGGTCTGGGCCATCCCCTCCATAGCTTTAAGCTGACTGCCCCCCATTCCAGGCTCCAGCCTTGATCTCTGTGACCTCACACTCATTTTTCTAAATATGCACATGGCTGTCTCTATGCTGACGCTGCATGCACAAACATGTGGGCTGATGTGTTCCAGAAGAATCCCTGCCAGAGTCTGCCCTGAAAACCCCCTCCTTCCTGCCACCCAGGCTAGCCCCCACCATCTCTCTGCCCTGCCAGCCTTGCCAGCTTCTCACTCCATCCTCTGCACCTGCTCACCAGCCTTCAGACCATCCAGGAACAGGCCAAGCCCCTCTCACCTGGAGGCCTTTGCATGTGCTCTTACCACTGCCGAGAACATTCTCCCCTTCTTTCTCTCTTATCTGCTTATCTTCTTATCTCAGCTAAAAGACCACCTTCTCAGATGGGGCCTCCTGGGGTCACCCAATGCCCAGTTGGTCCCAGCACTTCACTAGTCCCCATCTCTGCCCCTTTTTATTCTCAGACTTCATCACTACATCAATACCGTGTCTCTGTGCCACTGAGCTTGTTTTTCTCTTCCATCAAAAGTGAGTTCCATAAGAACAGAGACCACGGCTGCCTCACTCACAGCCATATTCCCTCCTCCCAGCCTGGGCCGGGTGCTTACGAGGCCCTCAATAACCACAGTGTTGCATGGATAGATGAATGAATGAATGGATCACTGCCCAAGAGGTGAAGGAGTTGAGGAGAGCCCGAGACAGCCCAAGGGTTATCAGAGGACACTTTCCTTGGGCTGGTGCTGACCCCAAGAAGAGAAGGGACCCCTGAGATGTGACTCTATGTCTTCCCTGCAGGGCCCCTCCGTGCAGTGGCTCCAGCATCACCGAAATCATCAACCCCAACTACATGGGAGTGGGGCCCTTCGGGCCACCAATGCCCCTGCACGTGAAGCAGACCTTGTCCCCTGACCAGCAGCCCACAGCCTGGAGCTACGACCAGCCACCCAAGGACTCCCCCCTGGGGCCCTGCAGGGGAGAAAGTCCTCCGACACCTCCCTGCCAGCCGCCCATATCACCCAAGAAGTTTTTACCCTCGACAGCAAACCGGGGTCTCCCCCCAAGGACACAGGACTCAAGGTGAGCATCCTCTTCATTAAGATGGCTCCCTCCCTCCTTATGAAAGCGCCTTGGGCTTTCACCCTAGAATGGAAGCCTCCTAAGGGCCACAATTTGTGTCCACTTGGCTCATGACTTATCCCTGGGGCCTGAACACAGCAGACCCCTGACATGTATGTGGAGTCTTCCACGTCCTAACCTATTAGTGCGACTCGATTTCTTTTTAAAGCGTAAAAATTTGTAAAGATATTGCCAAGAAAAGGAACCTCCTATAAAAACTATATACATATCAAAAAACATGTTTCGGGTTGGGCGTGGTGGCTCACGCCTGTAATCCCAGCACTTTGGGAGGCCAAGGCAGGTGGATCACCTGAGATCAGGAGTTCAAGACCAGCCTGACCAACAAGGAAAAACCCCATCTCTACTAAAAATACAAAATTAGCCCAGGGTGGTGGCGCGGGCTGGTAATCCCAGCTACTTGGGAGGCTGAGGCAGGAGAATTACTTGAACCCGGGAGGTGGAGGTTGCAGTGTGCCGAGATCACGCCATTGCACTCCAGCCTGGGCAACAAGAGTGAAACTCTGTCTCAAAAAACAACAAATTTCGGCTGGGCACGGTGGCTCACGCCTGTAATCCCAGCACTTTGGGAGGCTAAGGTGGGTGGGTCACTTGAGATTAAGAGTTTGAGTCCAGCCTGGCCAACGAGGTGAAACCCCGTCCCTACTGAAAATACAAAAATTAGCCGGGCATGGTGGCTCACACCTGTAATCCTAGCTGAGGCAGGAGAATCGCTTGAGCCCAGGAGGCAGAGGTTGCAGTGAGCCAAGATTGCACCACTGCACTCCAGCCTGGGTGACAGAGTGAGACTCTGTCTCAAAAAAAAAAAAAAAAAAAATGCTGGGTGCGGTGGCTCACGCCTGTAATCCCAACACTTTGGGAGGCCGAGGCAGACAAATCTCGAGGTCAGGAGATCAAGACCATCCTGGCTAACACAGTAAAACCCCATCTCTACTAAAAATACAAAAAATTAGCTAGATGTGCTGGTACACACCTGTAGTCCCAGCTACTCGGGAGGCTGAGGCAGGAGAATCGCTTGAACCCGGGAGGCGGAGGTTGTGGTGAGCTGAGATCACGCCACTGCACTCCAGCCTGGGCGACAGAGCGAGACTCTCAAAATAAAAGAAAAAAAATGTTTCTAGAGCTAGTTAACCTTCGGGCATCTCCCGCTCCCTAGAGGGCCCCGTGGAACAGGGTGGGAGTTTCCGTGTAGAGCCTGCTCGCACCCTCCAGTTCCCCTCTTTTTTCCCAACCACGAGGTTCCCTGTTCTATAAGCAGCTTCCTAGTCTCTCCTGTGGGGGACACTTAGTTAGAAACTGGAACTAGGGATATAAAAGGCAGGGCAGCCAGCCTGCAGAGAGAGGAGGCCTGGCCCTGAAACTCTGGGGAAGCCCCAGACAGTGGAGAAAACTGATCTGAGTCTAGAACTGGTTCAGGCAGAAGAATGGAAGCCAGATAGGAGACCGGGCTGGGCAGCCGAGGAACAGGGTCAGCACTTCCCAAAGGCACAGCCACTCTCTGGTGCTGCTGGAACAGAGCAGAGCTAACCATGGGCCCCTCGTGGATACACAAGCAGGGACCTCTACGTGTTTCTAGTAGCCACAAGATGACAGACAGACGTGAAAGTGCAGGCCCAATTACCAACGATTTAAGATGGGCAAAATAGCATGAACACTGTCTTGCCTTGAGGTTCTTTGCTGGTTTATCATAACCTCAGGGGTTCACTCTCAGCCTCTCTTCCCCCAACACTGGTTTTTTCTTCATCTTTTTTCCATGAGGACTTGGGTGCTGTCTGCCACACGGGGCAGAGCCAGCAGTGGGTGTGGTCTCCATCACACTGTCCTCCAGCTCCCTCCAGCTCCACCCTTCCCAGGCCTGACCTGGCAGGGTCTTCCTCTGGATGGAGGAGCTGTTGACAGTCTCATTTCTCAAGATGTGTAAGATATGCTCTAAAAAACGGATAGGCCGGGTGTGGTGGCTCATGCCTGTAATCCCAGCACTTTGGGAAGCCAAGGTGGGCAGATCACTTGAGGTCAGGAGTTTGAGACCAGCCTGACCAACACGGTGAAACCCCAGCTCTACTAAAAATACAAAAATCAGCCGGGCGTAGTGGCCCACACCTGTAATCCCAGCTACTCAGGAGTCTCTGAGACACGAGAATCGCTTGAACCCGGGAGGTGGAGGTTGCAGTGAGCTGAGGTCATGCCACTGCACTTTAGCCTGGGTGACAGAGCAAGACTCAGTCTCAAAAAAAAATAGATGAGAGGAAGTCGGGAAGAGAGAGAGAAAAGGACAGGACAGGATAGCCCTGAAGCTCAGCTCAGCTGTCTCTCTCTTTACCTCTGTACAGAGTGTGTTGATAGGATGTCAGACCCTGGTCATTCATTCCCTAAGAAACTTGGAGGGAGGAGAAACAGCCTCAGTTTCCTGCCCTGGAAATATGAGGACAAAAGGCACTATTCAGTGAGTATCAAGGTGCTTGTGTGGCCACCTCTTTGGAGACCCCAGGAAATGGAGCTCTAAGCAACCAGAAAGAAAAAGGAGCATGATTATTTGTGTAAGTGAATGCTTTTCAGTTCCCAAAGCGAATGGATCTTGGTGCATAACAATGAGCACACAGCTTGGTGGGAGCATGTTCCCCACAGCCACATGGTGACAGCTGCAGACAGGCTGCCATCCACGGGCAAGGGGCCCCCAGGGTGTGCTTCTAACTCACTGCTCACCAAGGAGGCGCTTGGAGCCTGGAGCCCTGCAGTTTGCACACCTGCCTCATCCCTTTCCCCTGCTCCAGGTCCCAGGCTCAGCCAGAGCAAAGGCTGTGGAAGGGGGTGTTACAAGCACCATCAGTGTTTCCCCAACATCACCCAGACCCAAGTGCAGGGACTGACCTTCCCGGTTTGCCAAGTACTGTCCCAGTTTTAGCACTGAAAGTCTCACATCTCAAGAAACCCTTCAGTCCTGCGCAAGCCAGGGCAACTGGTGACCCCAGATCAAAGCTGTGCAGTTAGGAAGGGGACTCTTCTCAGCCCCTGGCCAGTGCTTAGCTGCTTTAGAGATGAGACTCTGGTCTCCTGAATCTGAGAAGTACAGTCATTTGCTGCAGAAATCAACTCGTCCCCTAGATATCGGTTCCCGTATTCAACAACTGTGGCCTGCTGTAGGAGTCAATTTCTTGTTACCTTTGGTCAGGGGAATAAGACTTACTTTTGAGCTTTTCATGGTTTTCCCCAGTCTTCCCCGCCCGCCCCCACCAAGCTTCCCCTTTCTAAGTGCAACAGAAACCTCCTCTTAGAGGGAAGACTTCCCTGGTCTCTATCTCGCTGCTCTTTTCCCAGAGGAGTGAGCTTTGGAATCACAAAAGGGCTTGCACCCAGGGCTCTCTTCCTGGTCCTGCCCCCAGTTCTCTGAAGTGAGCCCCCTCCTCCCATCTCAGCCACTGAGAGAGGGTGGTCAGAGGTCAGGACTTCTTGCTCCTTCATCTGAAAACTTGTGACCATGCCAGTTGCTGGGGAGGTGGGAAGGGGCTGTGGAGAGCAGGCTCATCTGATGAGGATGAGGGGTTGATACTGAGGTGCCATGTAAGTTCTCGCTTCATTTCTCCTACAAATCCTCCAGTGCCGTGCCCCTTGCTCACGGATGCTCTGATGTGAGCAGGTTTTATGGTGGAAAAGGTCCCAGGCCAGAACTGAGGCTGTCTTTGAGGACAAGTATGATGAACACAGTACTGTTTCCTCTTCCTTTTTTTCACTTGAGGTGAAATTCACTTAACATAAAATTAACCATTTCAAAATGAACAGTTTGCTAGGCTGGGCACAGTGGCTTATGCCTGTAATCCCAGCGCTTTGGGAGGCCAAAGTGAGAGGACTGCTTGAAGCCAAGAGTTCAAGACCAGCCTGGGCAATATAGTGAGACTCCCCATCTCTACAAAATAAAACAAAACAAAAAAATTAGCCAGGCCTGGTGGCATTGCTACTCCCAGCAATGTCCAGCAACTCCTAGCTACTCCCAAGTAGTCTCAGCTACTTGGGAGGCTGAGGGGAAGGATTGCTTGAGCCCAAGAGGTTGAGGCAGCAGTGAGCCATGATCACACCACTGCACTCCAGCCTGGGCAACAGAGCGAGGCTCTGTCTCTAAAACAAAACAAGACAAAACAATTTGGTGCCATTCAGTACATTTGCAATGTTACACATCTCTATCTAGTTCAGAAACATTTGTATCACCCCAAAGAAAGACCCAGAACCATTAAGCAGCCATGCTCCCATGTCTTCTCCCCTGGACATGTGTCTTCCCTGCTCTGTCCCTGGCTCTAGGCCCAGTGACCTGGGGAAGAACGCAGCAGACACACTGCCTCAGGAGGACCTGCTGCTGACAAAGCCCGAGATGTTTGAGAACCCCCTGTATGGGTCCGTGAGTTCCTTCCCTAAGCCTGCTCCCAGGAAGGACCAGGAATCCCCCAAAATGCCGCGGAAGGAACCCCCGCCCTGCCCGGAACCCGGCATCTTGTCGCCCAGCATCGTGCTCACCAAAGCCCAGGAGGCTGATCGCGGCGAGGGGCCCGGCAAGCAGGTGCCTGCACCCCGGCTGCGCTCCTTCACCTGCTCGTCCTCTGCCGAGGGTAGGGCGGCCGGCGGGGACAAGAGCCAAGGGAAGCCCAAGACCCCGGTCAGCTCCCAGGCCCCGGTGCCAGCCAAGAGGCCCATCAAGCCTTCCAGATCGGAAATGAACCAGCAGACCCCGCCCACCCCGACGCCGCGGCCGCCGCTGCCAGTCAAGAGCCCGGCGGTGCTGCACCTCCAGCACTCCAAGGGCCGCGACTACCGCGACAACACCGAGCTCCCGCACCACGGCAAGCACCGGCCGGAGGAGGGGCCACCAGGGCCTCTAGGCAGGACTGCCATGCAGGTGCGCCGCGCCACACGTGGGCTCCCGTGCATGTGTGTGTGTGTGTGCATGCGTGAGTGCGTATGTGTGTGCCTATGCATATGTGTGTGCGCGCATGTGTATGTGCGTGCATGTGTGAACGCATGCATGTGCACACATGCGAGTGATGGTCCTGGGAACTGCTCCATGAGAAGGGAGAGTCAGGATTTGAACCCAGGCCTGCCTGTCCCACACATCCCTGACCCTGCATTGCCTCTGCAGCAGTTGTTGAAAGGAAGAAAGGCCAGGCTGTGGATCAACTCTTAGTCTAGTGTCAGGCCCAGAGGAAGAAGATTCCATAAAGAAAAGGAGCCTAAATCATTTATATCTCATTGTTATTATTAGAAATTTTGTTGGAAACTGAGTTTTGCCAGGCACGGTGGATCCCGAGGTCAGGAGATTGAGACCACCCTGTCCAACATGGTGAAACCCCGTCTCTACTAAAATACAAAAAATTACCCGGGCGTGGTGGCGCACGCCTGTAGTCCCAGCTACTCGGGAGGCTGAGGCAGGGAAATCGCTTGAACCTGGGAGGCAGAGGTTGTGGTGAGCCGAGATCGTGCCACTGCACTCCAGCCTGGTGACAAAGCAAGACTCCGTCTAAAAAAAAAAAAAAAAAATTAAAAAAAAAAAAACGGAGTTTCACTCTTTGTTGCCCAGGCTAGAGTCCAGTGGTGTGATCTCAGCTCACTGCAACCTCCGCCTCCTGGGTTCAAGCGATTCTCCTGTCTCAGCCTCCCGAGTAGCTGGGATTACAGGCACCTGCCACCACGCCTGGCTAATTTTTGTATTTTTAGTAGAGATGGGGTTTCACCATGTTGGCCAGGCTGGTCTCGAACTCCTGACCTCAGGTGATCTGCCTGCCGGGGCCTCCCAAAGTTCTGGGATTACAGGTATGAGCCACCGCACCCAGCCTCATTGTTATTATTAAGTCACATTCATACTGTCATTTCCCAATATTTTGGAGAATTCAGCACACTTTCCCTCTCCTTCATGTAAAATAAAAAATTTTTTGAGCAAAACTAACAGTGATTAAGAACAGACTCCAGGCCGGGCGTGGTGGTTCATGCCTGTAATCCCAGCATTTTGGGAGGCCGAGGTGGATGGATCACCTGAGGTCAGGAGTTCGAGACCAGCCTAACCAATATGGTGAAACCCCATCTCTACTAAAAATACAAAAATTAGCTGGGCATTGTGGTGTGCACCTGTAATCCCAGCTACTCTGGAGGCTGAGACAGGAGAATTGCTTGAACCCAGGAGGCGGAGTTTGCAGTGAACCGAGATCGCAACACTGCACTCCAGCCTGGGCGACAGAGTGAGACTCTATCTCAAAAAAAAAAAACAAAAAAAAAAGAACAGACTGCAGAACCAGGCTATGTTGGGTTTGAATCCCAGCCCTCCCACTTCTTGTCTCTGTGCCTTGAGCCTCAGTTACTCATCTGTAAAAAGGGGCTGTTAATGGTACCTACCTCATAGACTTAGAATTGCATTGTAGGCTATAATGTATTATTAACATGTATTATCATCTACATAGAAATTACACATTTATATTTATGTATTTACATTGATATTCATTACATATCATTTCATATATATACTATACATATTACATATGCGTATATATTATATATATATATATATATATGGTACGTACCTGGGTGTGGTGCTATGCACCTGTAGTCCCAGCTACTGGGGAGGCTGAGGCATGAGGCTAGCTGGAGCCCAAGAATACAAGGCTGCAGTGAGCTGTGATTGCACCACTGCAGTCCAGACTAGGCAACAGAGTAAGACCCCATTTCTAAAAAACAGTTTTTTTTTAATAAGTGGGTAAAGTACTTAGAACAATGAGTGCTGGCTCTTGTCAGCTACATGTTAAAGGAAGCCTGGCCTAGCCCACAGCATGCAGGGACCCGGGCCACTTAGTTCAACATGGTCTGGTGAGAATGAGCCCTGACAGCCCTTCTGTTCTTGTCCTACAGTGAAGCCCTCCGTGAGCTGCCAGTGAGTCGGGAGCCCAGAGGAACAGCGCGAAGCCACTGGACCCTCTCCCAGGACCTCCTGCTGGCTCCTCCTGCCCAGCTCCCTATGCAAGGCTTTGTGTTTTCAGGCAAGGGCCTAGCTTCTGTGTGGCCCACGGAATTCACTGCCTGTGAGACTTGGCACCAAGTGCTGAGGCTGGAAGAAAAACGCACACCAGACGGGCAACAAACGGTCTGGGTCCCCAGCTTGCTCTTGGTACTTGGAACCCCAGTGCCTTGTTGAGGGCGCCATTCTGAAGAAAGGAACTGCAGCGCCGATTCGAGGGTGGAGATATAAATAATAATAATATTAATAATAATAATGGCCACATGGATCGAACACTCACGATGTGCCAAGTGCTGTGCTAAAGTGCTTTACAAACATTCGTCATATGAGGATGACCTCGAGAGCTGAGGCTCCAGCCATCTAAAACCACGTGCCCAGACCCACCAGTTTAAAACGGTGTGTGTTCAGAGGGGTGAAAGCATTAAGAAGCCCAGTGCCCTCCTGGAGTGAGACAAGGGCTCGGCCTTAAGGAGCTGAAGAGTCTGGGTAGCTTGTTTAGGGTACAAGAAGCCTGTTCTGTCCAGCTTCAGTGACACAAGCTGCTTTAGCTAAAGTCCCGGGGGTTCCGGCATCGCTGGGCTGAGAGCAGGGATCTACCTGGCTTCTCAGTTCTTTAGTTGGAAGGAGCAGGAAATCAGCTCCTACTCTCCAGTGGAGAGATCTGGCCTCAAGCTGGGCTAGAGATGCCAAGGCCCATGCCAGGTTCCCTGTGCCCTCCTCGAGGTGGGCAGCCATCACCAGCCACAGTTAAGCCAAGCCCCCCAACGCGTATTCCATCGTGCTGATAGAAGAGTCTTTGCTGTGGCTCCCGAAAGCCGTGCTCTCCAGCCTGGCTGCCAGGGAGGGTGGGCCTCTTGGTTCCAGGCTCTTGAAATAGTGCAGCCTTTTCTTCCTATCTCTGTGGCTTTCAGCTCTGCTTCCTTGGTTATTAGGAGAATAGATGGGTGATGTCTTTCCTTATGTTGCTTTTTCAACATAGCAGAATTAATGTAGGGAGCTAAATCCAGCGGTATGTGTGAACGCAGAAGGGTATGCGCCCCACATTCCCATGGTGGAAGTCTGCGTGACCAATAAATTGTGCCTTTCTCACTCAGCTATGTGTGTGGCGTTTTTCTTGACATTCGGAGCCATAGATATCATTCTAGATGGCAGGGCCTGCACAGGGCACAACTGAGGCAGTTAAGGGTCCGTGGTGATGATGGATGGTGTTGCCCTGACCAGATGGGACACCACAGAGCCAGTTTGAAGCTGGTCCTGGACTGGGAACAGGAGTAAACCACACTCCTTCCTTCCTTCCGTCCACACATCTTCCTGGCGCTCCAAGCACCCTGCGGCCACCCAGAGGCCACGAGCATCCCCTCCAAACCTGCTGTCCTGCAGCCCTCAAGTTCCTCCCAGCTTTTATAAGTTTTCACCACTTAAGCTGCAGTGACAAAAAAACACATGTCAACACTCCCCAGGTCATGGGTTCCCAGGTCAGGGAGCAGCCCCCGGTCCAGAGGCACGGTGCAGGCCACTTCCACGGTGCCTCTGCCCCACCTCGGGCTGCCTGGCCCCTGCTCCTGCTCACAGACACCAGGCCTGGGCTCCAGGCAGGGCCTGGAGCAGTGTCTTTGGCAGCCTCCAAGCAAACCATTCACTCCCACGCCTCAGTGGCACATGGAGCCCACCAGGGGCAGGACTGAGTGCCTGCTGGGACCGTGGCTCCTTATCCCCACTCAGGTGTCCCCGCCCTGCAGGCTCACTGCCTGGTGTCCATGTAGAACCTGACCTAAGTCCCAGGCCCCAGCCTCTGACTCACAGACCAAGGGCCAGGGTGGAGAGACAGCTGGAGACACCCAGACATTCTTTAGTCTCCCAGCCCCCATCACCAGAGCTAAGGACCCAGGCATGGATGCCCATGGTCCCTGGGGAACCCACTGGCTGCTGGGGTGGGCTGGCCTGCTACACAAGTGCCATCATCTGCTCACCCACGGGGAGAATGTCAAGCCCAAGGCCCCATGCCTGCTTAGGATGGATGTCTAGGCGCTCCCCAGCATTTCTGTGGGTTCCCAGGAGATACGGGCAGGAGAGCAGCTGTATGGGGCATACGTCATGCTCCCCCTCACCTGCTCTGGGTTCTAGTCACTCAAGCAAACGCAGTGCCCCCACCACAGTCAAACCCAGGGCTACTGTGAGGACCTGGCTTTGATTGCACGTGGTAGGACAGCTGAGGCCCACCTGGTGCTCAGGACAGGAAACGCTGTGGAATGCAAGAATTTTCTTTTTTTTCTTTTTTTTTTTTGAGACGGAGTCTCGCTCTGTCGCCCAGGCTGGAGTGCAGTGGCACAATCTCGGCTCACTGCAAGCTCTGCCTCCCGGGTTCATGGCATTCTCCTGCCTCAGCCTCTCCGAGTAGCTGGGACTACAGGCGCCTGCCACCACGCCCGGCTAATTTTTTTTTTTGTATTTTTAGTAGAGACGGGGTTTCACCGTGGTCTCGATCTCCTGACCTCGTGATCCGCCCGCCTCGGCCTCCCAAAGTGCTGGGATTACAAGCGTGAGCCACCGCGCCTCGGCCGGAATGCAAGAATTTTCACCCTTACCTTTTCCATCTCTCAACCCTGCACCCACCCCGAGAGGTCCCTGACCACTTTCTCCCTAGGCTCTTTGCTGCCATGATCCTATGGGTTCCACCTTGACCAGGTCTGTCCTGTCTCTCCTTTCCTGACAATTCTAGGCATTCCAAACACCCAGTTTCCCTCTTCTGGCAGGGTGAAGGGGAACCCAGACATCCCTACCTCCTTATCACCTACATAATTCACCTCCAAGTAATTCACCTACACCAGGCTCCCTAACCAAGAAGGCAGGTCAATTAGCCAGCTCTCCTCATCAAAGTGCTCCATTCCTAGGATGAATTCCACCACCCTCTGAGATTGCAGATGCTGCTACAGTCGCTGTTCCTTTTAAGAGGTAATTTTTTCCTTCTCTGCATGATGCCATGAAGGCTGGTTGAGAGCAGCAGAGTTTGTGCCGACAAGAAGGTGTTACCCTCATGATGGACAGTCTCTAGCAGCGCTCTTCCCAGCGCCTCCATGCCCCGCCCCCCCCACCCCCGCAGCCTGGAGGGCAGTGCCTGCAGCCTGTGCCACCTGCAGGGACAGAGTCAGCCATGGGCTCCTCCTCCTTCCTGAATTTCCATTCTTTTTCCACACCATTTTCCCCACGCCATAGGAGAGAAATTAGTGAGTCATTCAGAAAAGCTCTCTCCCACAGCTACCTTCCCTAGTTTCAGCCTACCAGGTTCTCATCTTTGCACGTCCTTAAAATAGCTCCTTTCCCTTGGCAAACAAATTTCCATGGAGACCCAGCTATGGGAAGGCCCAGAAGCTTTCTGCAAGGCAGCAAACTCAGTTCCCAGCCTTCACTCCGACAGAGACCCTTTATAATGCAAATGTGTGGTCTCACCCCCACAGACACTCCCACCCACAAAGGTCCCATTTTGGGAAATCTGAACCACCCAGGGAACACACTGGGAGGTTGAGTCTAGGTACAGGCAATCTAGTTTCTTGTTATTTTCTGACGGGCTGGCTGGCCTGCACTGGTGAGTTCTCTCTCAGGTCACAGCAGACCGAAGCACTAGGTTTACCAGTGACTAATATCACAGCAGGCATACCCAGCTCATGCTCTTCCTCCATGCACTTGACCACACATATTGATGGCGTGCACTGGGCCTTGGGGGTCAGTGCTTCTATTGAGGGAGGCCATGGGGTGGGAGGGATCCTGGACTATGGGAACAGATAGAATGGGGCTTAAATGTCTTTCATTTCCTAAAACTATAATCTTGCACAGTTTTCTTAGCTTTTCTGAGCCTCAGTCTCCTCATCTGTACAATGGAAGGCAGGCTACCTTCTGCCTGGTGTGGTTGTCGAAGATTCACTGAGCTCATCTCTGCAAAGCCCCTGGCTCGGTGCCTGGCCCTGCTGTAGGGGTTCATTGAGTGTTATCCCATTCCCTCATCCTGCGAGACAAGGCAATGAGGGAGGGCACCGTGCACAGCATTGGAAAAGAAGCAAAGAGAAGAGCTTCGGGGATGCAGGAATGTCCAAGGCGGAGGTAAAGGCAAGAGCACAAATACATACACAAGGCAGGCTATCCGGGGGCGAGTCAAGGCTGTGAAAGAGCAGGGAGCTAGATCAGGCTAAGGCATGGATAACTGTGGCCGGGAGGAACTAGATGAGGCCAGGTGGGCTATTTGAGGCTAAGGAGGGGCTAGCTGAGGTCAAGGAGAGGCGAGGTTAGTTGAGGCCAGGAAGACTAGTTGAAGCCAGAGGTGCAGGTGGATTCTCTAGCTACACAGAGCACAGCTGCTCAGATGACTTGAGCCAATAGGAGCAGACCCAGCGGACGCATAGGAACACTTCATGGGGCAGTGCTGGGCAGTGTTTCTGGCCACCAGGGACATGTAGGCAGATCCAGTCACCACAAAGCAGCTTTGTACCCCACGGCGGTTCTGGATGGGTCTGTCCCTGCGAGACTTGTCTCTCCCTCCTTCGGCTTTTTCTTCCTCCTTCCCTAACCATGTCAATGACTTGCAGTCCTGCCTCATTCTGCAGGGAATGGGGAGCCTTGGGGACTCCGGAGCACACAATGACGTGCTTGCTCAGCATTTAGGAAGGTCGAGAATAGGGTAAGGCCAGCAAGTCTCAGGGGGTGCAAAAGGTAACCTACGCTCACTCTCCAGTGTTCACCCTGAACTTGCACCACCTCAGATTTAAACATCCCCCCCGCCCATCCCTGCCTTGCCTCCCCTTCATCCAAGCCCTGCAGAGCAGGCATAAAAGTGAAAGTTAGATTCCAGAAGGAGCTGCATTCCTGTGGCTGAAAGGTGGCGACGCTCCGACCCGCAGCCTTGGCAGGGCCTTGGGAGAAGGAAGGGCTGGAGGTGCAGGCGGGAGAGGCCATCCTCTGCCTCATGTGGCATCCTGATTTAGTGCGCGGGCTATAAATTGAATTTCCAGGCCTTATTTAGAGTACATCCCCAGAAATGGTTTGTCCCGCTTCTGTTATTTTTAAAAAGCACTCTGTTTAGGTAGTAGTTGAGAGCACAGACTCGGGAGCCAAACTGCTTAAACATGTCAAAAATGTGCCAGGTTGTGACCATTGTGCAGAAGAAGGCAACATGCCCAGCTTCCAGAAGAGGCCGATGCACAGGCCAGCAGTTACAGTGCCAAGTGGTAAGGGGGATGCAGACAAAAGCCCCCAGCGATGAATTTCCTTTCGGGGTTGGCTGGGAAATGTTTCATGATTTAGTGTTAGTATTTGCAATGATAACCAGACTGGTGCTGAGGATCTTGGACTCTGGGTTCAGAACACTTGGGTTCAGCCCCCAGCCCTACCACCTGCCACCGACTGGCAGGCCATATGACCATGGCTAAGTACTTAACTTCAGTTTCTCCATCTGTAAAAAGGAGATGATAATAACATCACCCTCACGGAGGCCTTGTGAGGATTTATTTTTTTATTTTTTTAATTTAATTTTATTTATTTATTTTGAGACGGAGTCTCACTCGGTTGCCCAGGCTGGAGTGCAGTGGCACAATCTTGGCTCACTGCAAGCTTCGCCTCCTGGGTTCATGCCATCTTCCTGCCTCGGGATCCCGAGTAGCTGGGACTACAGGCGCCCGCCACCACGCCTGGCTAATTTTTGTATTTTTAGTAGAGACGGGGTTTCACCTTGTTAGCCAGGATGGTCTCCATCTCCTGACCTCGTGATCCGCCCGCCTCAGCCTCCCGAAGTGCTGGGATTACAGGCGTGAGCCACCGCGCCCGGGTGGCCTTGTGAGGATTAAAAGGCGTGCTAATGTAAATAGCCCTGGCTGCAGGTAAGCATTCAATACATGTCACTGTCATCAACAAGATGCTCTCACAAAGACAACATAATTCTCCATGTTCCCACTGCAGCCTCAACAGCTACAAGGCCACAGTTTTTACTGTTTACAAGCCCTTCTCAAGGTGACTCCTTTGTTTCTGGACTCAGGGCCTGGTCCTGGCCCCAGATCTGACAAGCGGCAGGGCCTTGGCCAGGTCACTCCTGCAGGCCACACCATTTGTGACACCTGTGACATGAGAAGTAAGGCCCTGTGCCTGCCAGGAGCGGCACGGCACCTGCAGCAGCACAGCCACCAAGCACAGCCACAGTCCCAGCACCCATGTGCCGGTGAGGTCTGTCACTCATTCCCCATCCTCGGATGCCTTCTACAATCCAGCCCTGGAATCCTGTCCGACCACCGATGACTCACACAAAGCAATGCGGGACCTGGGATAAGTGTGCCTCCATCTTGCAGGCTAACTGCTGGAGGAACTAACCCATGCGGAACTGCTCCCCACAGGCAGGGGTTCTGGACCGTGGGGCTGGGTCATTCTTCGGTGTGGCGCTGGCGGTGCACCACTTAGCAGCATCCCTGGCCTCTGCCCACTAGACGCTAGAACCCACCCCGAGACGTTCCCAAACGTCACCATCTGGCAGACAGAATGGCAGAATCACCCCCAGAAGTGGACAACTGCCACAGAGCAGTTCTGAGAAAAGCCTACTCCTTGCTGAAAAAGGTGAAGATCTGAATTCTGACACCAAACACACACAAATACGCACGCATGCACACGTGCAGGAAGCTAGCAGGAAGGAGGTGCCCCCCACAGATCTGGAGAAACATCACAGGGCTCGGCTGGGCATGTTGGCTCATGCCTGTAATCCCAGCACTTTGGCAGGCTGAGGCAGGCAGATCACGAGGTCAGGAATTCGAGGCCAGCCTAGCCAACGTGGTGAAACCCCGTCTCTACTAAAAAATACAAAAATGAGCTGGACATGGTGGTGGGCACCTGTAATCCCAGCTACTTGGGAGGCTGAGGGAGGAGAATCACTTGAACCCTGGAGGCAGAGGCTGCAGTGAGCGAGATCACATCACTGCACTCCAGCCTGGGCAGCAGAGCAAGACTCTGTCTCAGAAAAAAAAAGAAAACAAAGAAAGATCACAGGGCCCGTTAGGCTCCTTCCATTTCAAGGGGCAAAGATGTAGCAGGTCACCTCAGTGTTTCACGTGTCCATGTGAAGAGACCACCAAACAGGCTTTGTGTTAGCAACATGGCTATTTATTTCACCTGGGTGCAGGGGGCTGAGTCCGAAAAAGGAGTCAGCAAAGGGTGGTGGATTATCATTAGTTCTTAGAGGTTTTGGGATAGGTGGTGTTTGCAGCAATGTTTTGGGGGGCAGGGGGTGGACCTCACAAAGTACATTCTCAAGGGTGGGGAGAATTACAAAGAACCTTCTTAAGGGTGGGGGAGATGACAGAGTACATTGATCAGTTAGGGTAGGGCAGAAACAAATCACAATGGTGGAATGTCATCAGTTAAGGCTATTTTCACTTGTGTGGATCTTCAGTTGATTCAGGCCATCTGGATGTGTACGTGCAGTCACTGGGGATATGATGGCTTAGCTTGGGCTCAGAGGCCTGACATTCCTGTCTTCTTATATTAATAAGAAAAATAAAACAAAATAGTGGTAAAGTGTTGGGGTGGCGAAAATTTTGGGGGGTGGTATGGAGAGATAATGGGCAATGTTTCTCAGGGCTGCTTTGAGCGGGATTAGGGGTGGCGTGGGAACCTACAGTGAGAGAGATTCAACGGAAGAAAGATTTTGGGGTAAGGGGTGATACTGTAAGGTGTTAGAAGGAGCATTTGCCGTATAGAACTATTGGTGAAGGACTGGATGAGGTTTTGTATGAATTGAGAATCTAAACGAAAGACATAAGGTCCGAAAAAGAGAAGGAGAAAAATAGGTTTAAAGGACTAAGAATTGGGAGTACCCAGGACGTCCAATTATAGAGTGTGCAACATTATTGTTTGCTTGGTTGGCAAGTTTTGGGGCTCTATCCTTGAGTTTTTTTATGTTGTCATACACCAGGCCAGATTGATTTAGGTAAAAACAACATTCTTCATTTAAAAATATACAGAGTCCTCTTTTTTAGCAGTAAGTAAATCAAGGCCTCGGTGATTTTGGAGGAAAGAGAAATGCAAAGCCAGCAACTGTTTGTTAAAGAAGGATTAGAAACGGCTAGGAGAGAGTGACTGAGATTGATAGTGAGGTGGAGATAGCTGGGGAAAGGTAGAGGGTGACATAAGAACGGGAACGAGAATAAGAGTAAGTATAAAAGCAAAGAATAGGACTTCATCAGGGTGAAAGTATTGGAGTGCACTTTGTCACTGAAGATCTTCTATCCACTTAAAGAGAGACTTAAGGGTGGCAGTTTGAGGTAAAACCAGGTGCCACTGAATACCAAGAGCCTGAGAAACTGCTTGGGTGATTTGACTAGTAAAGGCCGGTCCGTTATCAGACTGTATAGAGGTGGGAAGGCCAAACCTAGGAATTATGTCTGACAGAAGGGAAGAAATGAACACAGTGGCCTTCTCAGACCCTGTGGGAAAGGCCTCTACCCACCCAGTGAAAATGTCTACACAGACCAAGAGGTATTTTAGTTTCCTAACTAGAGGCATGTGAGTAAAGTCAATTTGCTAATACCGGGCGGGGGCAAATCCCTGAGCTTGATGTGTAGGGAAGAGAGGGGGCCTGAGAAATTCTTGAGGAGTAGTAGAATAGCAGGTGGAACATTGAGAAGCGATTTTCTTGAGGATAGATTTCCACGATGGAAAGGAAATGAGAGGTTCTAAGAGGCGGGCTAGCGGCTTGTAACCTACATGGAAGAGATTATGAAATGACGATAGAAAAGAATGGGCCTGTAAGCCTGGAAGGAGATATTTTCCTTGGTCCAAGAACCATTTGCCTTGTGTGGGAAGAGATTGATAGGTGGAAGTTTCAGTGGGGGAGTAGATGGGAGTGGCCAGATGAGAAGGAGAAAAACTGCCGTGAGGGATAGAAATTGGAAGCTACCTGCTTTTTTAGCTACCTTATCAGCATAAGCATTGTCCTGAGCGATGGGATCTGATGCCTTTTGATGGCCCTTGCAGTGTATGACTCCAGCTTCCTTTGGAAGTAAAGCGGCCTTGAGAAGAGTTTTTTATTAAAGAAGCATTAATGTTGGAGGACCCTTGTGTGGTGAGGAAACCTTTCAGCCCATAAAACATCATGGTGGTGCAGGATATGAGGTCAGTATAAATATTGACATGTAGTCCCTTTGCAAGAGTGAGGGCTCGAATTAAGGCAATGAGTTTGGCTTCCTGAGAGGTAGTGGAGGGAGGCAGAGCGGTAGCCTCAATGATAGATGTGGAAGATTCTATAGCATAGCCTGCCTTTGCTAGTGAGTGGCGATTAGGCCTGGTGGAACTGCCATCAATAAACCAAATGTGATCAGAGTGAAGAACAGGAAAGAAGGAAATATGGGGAAATGGAGGGGGGGCCAGGTGGATCAGAGAGATACAGTCATAGGGGTCAGGTGTGGTATCCAGAATAACGTGGAAGGCCAGATTGAAGTCCGGGCCAGGAACAATGGTAATTGTGGGAGACTCAACAAAGAGTGAATATAGCTGAAGGAGCTGGGGAGCAGAAAGTGTATGTGTCAGGTGTGAGGAAGAAAATAGATTTTGGAAGTTATGAGAACTGTAGGCCGGGCGCGGTGGCTCACGCTTGTAATCCCAGCACTTTGGGAGGCCGAGGCGGGCGGATCACGAGGTCAGGAGATCGAGACCATGGTGAAACCCCGTCTCTACTAAAAAAAAAAATAAAATAAAAAAATTAGCTGGGCGTGGTGGCGGGCACCTGTAGTCCCAGCTACTTGGAGAGGCTGAGGCAGGAGAATGGCGTGAACCCGGGAGGCGGAGCTTGCAGTGAGCCGAGATTGCGCCACTGCACTCCAGCCTGGGCGACAGAGCGAGACTCTGTCTCAAAAAAAAAAAAAAGAACTGTAGAGAGTGAGTTGCGCATAGTTTGTGATTTTGAGGGCATCAAATGTCTCACGTGTCCGTGTGAAGAGACCATCAAATAGGCTTTGTGTGAGCAACAAGGCTGTTTATTTCACCTGGGTGCAGGTGGGCTGAGTCCGAAAAAGGAGTCAGCAAACTGTGATGGGATTACCACGGCACTCCAGGCTAGGCGACAGAGCGCAACTCCATCTCAAAAAAAAAAAAAAAAGATGGGCTGGTGGGGGATGCACTGGACTTTATAGTCAGGCTTGAGGAGGCGGTGCCTGATTTACACAGGGCTCACAGATTGGTTCCATCATGTATGACGTTTACATAGCAAGGGGAATGCTGGTTGCCTCACCCTAATCTTATTATGCAATGACCTTCCCCCTTGGCTGGTGGCCATCTTGTCTGCTCCTTACTGTACATGTGGCTGACAGAGATAAGGGAAGATAGAGCCGCCATCTTGAACATGATTGGCACAACTGCTGGTGTCTATGTCTGCAGCTTGATTTTACAGGCTGCTTTTTGTTAGAAAGGAAAATAATTTGGGGTTGCTCTTCATTAAAAGGACAACCTTACTGGGGACTTCTGTATTCCCACTATCTGCCTAAGTGTCAAGGCTCTGAGCCCAAGCTAAGCCATCATACCCCCAGTGACCTGTGCTATCTAGACTCTCTGCAAGCTCCACCTCCTGGGTTCATGCCATTCTCCTGCCTCAGCCTCCTATCTTTTTCCTCTTGGAAGTCCCATCTCTCTCACTAGAGAGAGAGCTGTTTTTCTTTCTTTTTCTGTCTCTCTTTTATCTATTAAACCTCCGCTCCTAAACTCCTTGTGTGTGTCCATGTCCTAAATTTTCCTGGCAAGACAGTGAACCCCAGGTATTTACCCCAGATAATATAGCTGCTTCAGAATGTTCTATGGGCAGGGAGCCACTGTGGCCACCTGGGCTTACCCTGCAGGCACTGATGGGAACACATGCCTGTGTCACCCCATGCAAAGAGGAGCAAGCAGGAACCAGGCATGGTAGCTCACGCCTGTAATCCCAGCAATTTGGGAGGGTGAGGTAGGAGGATCCTGTGAGGCCAAGAGTTCAAGACCAGCCTGGGGAACATAGTGAAACCCCATCTCTACAAAAAAACAGAAAAAAACTAGCTGGATGTGGTGGCATGTACCTGTAATCCCAGCCACTTGGGAAGCTGAGGGAGGAGTATCTCTTGAGCCCAGGAGTTCGAGCTTGTAGTGAGACATTATTGTGCCACTGCACTCCAGCCTGGCTGACAAAGGGAGACCTGTCTCTAAAAAACCCAAAGAGGAGCAAGTTGGTTGCTACCATGCCAACTCCGAGTCACAGTGAAGGGCTGCCTCTGGGAGAGGCGTTAACTCCTTAGCTCTTCTGGCCTATGCAGCAAAGCCAACTCCCAAGGCCAGAAAGCCTTCAGGCAGGTGGGAGCAGACTGCTGTGCATGACGTGGGTCACAACACCCGACAGAGTTCTACTGCCTGGCCATTCTGCAGGCCCCTGGCCTCTCTGATGTCTACTCTGTGCCTTTGGGTTGACATTCCCGGGCGCTCGGCAAGTCGTCGCTGAAGAGGGGCACCTCACTTGGAGTTCTGTAATGTGGGATGGTCCAGTGTCAAAGAATGAGGAGAAAACATTCCAGACAGAAGATGTGCAGGCCTGGAGAAAGAGCTTGGTGTGTTCAAGAAAAGGGAAAGAACTGGTGTGCTGGAGTGTGGTGAATGCAGTCAAGGCCAAAGCTTGTACTGTTCTCCACACAACAGCCAATAAGTCAAGAGACAAGGAATGGGGGCAAGGAAGACGACTTTATTTTAGAAAGCCAGCAAAACAGAGAAGATAATGGACTAATGCCCTAAGGAACCATCTTGGGCCAGGCATAGTGGCTCATGCCTGTAATCCCAGCAATTTGGGAGGCTGAGGTGGGCAGATTACTGGAGATTGGGAGTTCAAGACCAGCCTGGCCAACATGGTAAAACTCTGTCTCTACTAAAAATACAAAAATTAGCTGGGCATGATGGCACACGCCTATAACCCCAGCTACTTGGGAGGCTGAGGCACGAGAATTGCTTTAACCTGGGAGGTGGAAGTTGCAGTGAGCCAAGATCATGTCACAGCCCTCCAGCCTGGGCAACAGAGGGAGATTCTGTCTCAAAGAAAAAAAAAAAGAAAGAAAAAGAAACATCTATAGCTAATATGAATTTCGGAATCCTTTTATATTAGGGAAAAAGGGGAGAGAGAGGGGTTGCGATCAAAAGGTGATCTATGACCACAGACAATTGAGTGGCAGCAAGGGTAAATTTCTTTGTCCCTGGTCAAGTCACAATGCTCTTATACATTTTTAACATAATATTGTTACTTGTGTGCACACCCTCCTTATCTCCTTGGGGGCTAGTTTTGGGAAGTGGCTGTTATCATCCCTGCTTTAAGGTTAAACTCTCATAGTTATTTCTCTCATAGTTAGCTTGGCCTATGTGCAGAGATACCACAGCAGTAGGGGTGAGGGGTTAGGAGCAAAATAGAGTTACATGTACACTGTTACATGAATGAGAGTGAGTAGGGTGAAGTTAGAGCAGTAGGGGGCCGGGGGTGGTGGGGTGGGGGCACGGGGCAGACACATTCACAGGCTCCTCAGTAGGACAGACACTCTGTCTTGAGCCCAAATGGAGAGTCACACAATCCATGAAGTGGTAGGTGGGCCCGAGAGGAGTCCATGAGCCAGAGTTGATCGCTTGATGATGTCTCTTGTGTATGGTGGCTGCACCTGACAGCAATAACTGAAGCACAGCGAGAACAACCCTGCATGGCAGATGCACCTGAATGTGTGTTTGGAGTTTACAGCATGGCCAATCTGAAGATTTATTCCTTAACTCTGAGGAACATCTGAGCCCCCAGCACATCCTGTGGAAGGTGGGCCATAGAGAGCATGAAGGCCCTTTGTTTTGGGTTAAAGGAAGGTTGCCAGGTAGAAGTTGCTAAGTGAAGGTGCTATATAAACTGCATGCTTTTTGCAAGTGGTGGCAGTTCTCCTGTCTGCCTGCTGCCACTCTGTCTTGAGCCCAAATGGACCATCACTGTGTGTAAGTTCCCAGTCAATCCTATGTCCCATTTACTGGCACTGCATCTCTTCTTCAGCCTCTTGAACCTGGTGCCATCCCTATTGAAGGTAATAGGGATGCGGCACGGCACTTTGATAGCTGAAGGAAGAGGGAGGGTATTTGTGAGAGGCTATGTTGGGTAACTAAAGAAAAGGAGAGACCACCGAGGCCCATGGCAAGGCATGACTTCTCCACTCTGTCCCCGGGTGCTTGGCACAGAACAAGAGCCTGGCAAACACTCCCCCAGGGCCCCATGGGAAGAGGGGCTGCTACAGTTTCTGGGATGAACTTTGCCAGACACAAGCAGGAGCACAAGCAATAATACTTCAGGGCCCAACTGTCAAAGATTTAGCAAATAGAAATATAAGATGCCTTGCTTCTTGATGAGATGAATAGTAAATAAAATTTTAAAAAATAAAAAATAAAATATAAGATGCCTCGTTAAGTTTGAATTTCAAAGAAACAATAATTTTTAGTGCAAGTATATTCCCAAATATTATATCTAAAATATACTAAGAAAATTCAAGGTTTGTATCTGAAATTCAAATTCGACTGGACTTCCTGTATTTTATCTGGCAAGCCTAGCCCTACTCTATTTATCTCAGGATCTAGAAAAAGGCTCCATTCCCTGTTGGAGGGCTGCTGCATTAGTCAGGGTTCTGTAGAGGAAAAGACCTAATAGGACAGATGTATATATGAAGAGGAGTTTATTAGGGAGAGCTGACTCACAGGATCACAAGGTGAAGTCCCACAATAAGCCGTCTGCAAGTGGAGAAACAAGGAAGCCAGTCCAAGTCCCAAAACTTGAAAAGTAGGGAAGCCAACAGTGCAGGCTTCAGTCTGTGGCTGAAGGCCCAAGAGCCCCTGGCAAACCACTGGTTTATGTCCAAGAGTCCAAAGGCTAAAGAATGTGGAGTCTGATGTTGGAGGGGAGGAAGCAACCAGCATGGGAGAAAGATGAAGACTGGAAGACTCAGCAAGTCCCCTTCTCCCATCTCCTTCTGCCTGCTTTATTCTTGCTGTACTGGCAGTTGATCAAATTGGTGCCCACCCACATTGAGTGTGGGTCTGCCTCTTCAGTCCACTGACTCAAATGCTAATGTCCTTTGGCAGCACCCTCACAGGCACACCCAGGAACAATACTTTGCATCCTTCAATCTAATCAAGTTGACACAGCTGAAATGAGCCACTACCACTCAGGATCTATAAGACACAAACCTGAGGCAAGCAAGGAGCAGTGACAGTAAACAGCACAGACTGCAGACAGGGCTGCAAGTACTGACTTCACATCAAAGAGAACCCAGTGGAAGCTGAGAGAGTGCCCATTTTTAGCATAAAATTTTTAAACCTAGATGAAAACTTACATAAGTAAATAATTCCTGCCAAAGTCTCACCTATAAGTTATCTGAAGTAAGTTATCTATTAACTGTGTGACTTTGGACAAATTATTTAACATCTTAGAGAAGACAGAATTTGCGATTTGTGTTGAGCCAAATTAATTGCCCTTAAAAACTCAATAATGTTCAGAAGAATAAAATAGAATTCTGAAAATCCATAATCTTTCTTAAAGTCCAAACACCATTCAAAATTGCTTCATATAAGAAGAATCCACAAAACATGACCCATCTCAAGAGAAAAGACTAACAGCCATGATCAACCCCGTTCCAGATGCTGGAATTAGCAAAGATGTTGAAGCAGCTACTATAACTATACTCAGGGGCATAAAAGAAAATACTCTTGAAACAAGCAAAATGATATAAATCTCAAGAGAGAAAGAGACATTTTAAAAAGTCAACCTAGAAATCTAGTACCAGTGATGATATCCTTAAGAATGAAGTGAAAACATCTTCAGTTTAGGGCCGGGCGCGGTGGCTCACGCCTGTAATCCCAGCACTTTGGGAGGCCGAGGCGGGCGGATCACGAGGTCAGGAGATTGAGACCATCCTGGCTAACACGGTGAAACCCTGTCTCTACTAAAAATACGAAAATTAGCCAGGCGTGGTGGTGGGCGCCTGTAGTCCCAACTACTCAGAAAGCTGAGGCAGGAGAATGGCATGAACCCGGGAGACGGAGCTTGCAGTGAGCCGAGATCGCGCCACTGCACACCAGCCTGGGTGACAGTGAGACTCCGTCTCAAAAAAAAAAAAAAGAAAAAGAAAACATTTTCAGTTTAAAGAAAACTGACAGAATTTGTTGCTCTCAGATCTACTACAAACAATCCTAAAGGAATTTCTTCAGGCTGATAGGATATGATAATAGGTGAAAACTCAGATCTTCAAGAAGGAATGGAAAGGATTGAAAATGGTAAATACATGGATAAATATAAAAGACTTTTTATCTTAATTTTCTTAATTTCTTTAAAATATAACTGTGTGAATAAATGATTATAACATTTTACTATAGAGTTTAGAATGATACCAATGTAATACTTACGACAATTGAAGTGGGGAGAATGGTAAATGGAGCTATACGATTGCAAGGTTTACACGTATTTTTTGTTGTTTTTTGTTTGTTTTTTTGAGATGGAGTCTTGCTCTGTCACCCAGGCTTCTGGAGTGCAGTAGCACGATCTCGGCTCACTGCAACCTCCACCTCCCTGGTTCAAGTGATTCTCCTGCCTCAGCCTCCCGAGTAGCTGGGACTACAGCCACGCATCACCATGCCTGGCTAATTTTTGTATTTCTAGTAGAGATGGGGTTTCACCATGTTGGCCAGGCTGATCTCAAACTCCTGACCTCAAGTGATCCTCCCGCCTCAGCCTCCCAAAATGCTGGGATTATAAGTGTGAGCCACTGTGCCCAGGCAAGGTTTATACATTTTACATAAAATGGTACAATTTTAACTCTAAATAGACTGTGATATATATATATATATATATATATATATATATATATATATATATATAATGTATATATTTAAATCTCTAGAGCAACCACTCAAAGGGGATTTTGGGGGGAGCTATGCGTCTTTCAGTAGCTTCTAGTTTCACATCCGTATTTCTAGTCCTCTGACCCTTTTCTGTCCCATGCTAGACCCTGCCCTGATTCCTTTACTCCCTAAAATACCACCAACGAAAGGCCATGTGTAAGGCAGACTTCACTGAAAGTGGGGGGCAATGGATGATTCATCACAGACCACACAGTCAACAACTTAAAAACAACCATTAGAAACCTTTTTTATTCTGTTTTTTTTTTTTAAGAGACAAAGTCAGCTGGGTGCCGTGACTCATACCTGTAATCCCAGTACTTTGGGAGGCCAAAGCAGGCATATCAATTGAGCCCAGGAGTTCAAGAGAAGCCTGGGCAACATGGCAAAACCCCATCTCTACAAAAACCACAAAAAAAAATTAGCTGAGCATGGTGGCACATGCTTGTAGTTCCAGCTACTCAGGAGGCTGAGCTGGGAGGATCACCTGAGCCCAGGGAGGTCGAGGTTGCAGTGAGCTATGACCACACCACTGCCCCTAGTCTGGATGAGAGTGAGACCCTGTCTCAAAGCAAATAATAATAATAATAATAATAAAGGCTTTGGGAGGCCGAGGTGGGTGGATCATGAGGTCAGGAGATCGAGACCACGGTGAAACCCCGTCTCTACTAAAAATACAAAAAATTAGCCGGGCGTGGTGGTGGGCGCCTGTAGTCCCAGCTACTCAGAGAGGCAGAGGCAGGAGAATGGCACGAACCCGGAAGGCGGAGCTTGCAGTGAGCCAAGATCGCGCCACTGCACTCCAGCCTGGGCGACAGAGCGAGACTCCGTCTCAAAAAAAAAAAAAAAAAAAAAAAAGAAAGGGTCTCACAGTCATTCAGGCTGGAGGGCAGTTGTGCGATCATAGCTCACTGCAGCCTCAAACTCCTGGGGTCAAATGATTCTTCTCCCTCAGCCTCCCAAGTAGCTAGGACTACCGGCATGCCACCATATCCAGCTAAAGAAATCTTTGTTTTTAGAATTCTTCAGTCTCCAGGCCGTCAGAAATTTCTCTCTGATCTACTTTATTGGAGCTCCCCCACTACCTTGCCCCTTGCATTTGCCCTCCCTCTCTTAAGAACTTTCCACAATCTTCTTACCTGTCCTTTTGAGCAACATGACTTTCTGTCTATTCAAAGCCCATCCTGGCCATGTGTTGGTGGTGGGGAGGTGCCGCTGCTTCACAACAGCCATGGCCCTTAAGATATTCTGCTGTAAAAAGACAGTTTTCTCTCTGAAAAATTCCACTACCAGCTTCCAAACCCATTTTTCTTTCCTCCTACATAGATATACCACAAAGCTATCTCCGTCTCCCTTATCTATTAAACAGAGCAAATGAGCTCGGATCCAAACTTGTCCACTCATCCAAGCCAAACAAGAGCCTTGGAGGCATCCAAACCCACCCTCGATGGCTATTGTTATACAAGTGTGCCCCCTGGAGTCCCACACCCCACCTCAAGTGGCTTATGTGTTCACCCAAAATATATGTTTATTAAGCACCTCCTACACAGTGCTTGTCATAATATTATATATATAACTCTCCCTAAGAAGGATTTTTTTTTTTTTTTTGAGACAGGGTCTCACTCTGTTCTTCACAACACACTTGGCTGGGTTCTAAGAGCCAGGGGAGAGAGAGAGAGAGAGAGAGAGAGAAATGAGAGAGAGACACAGAAATGAGAGAGAGAGAGAGAATGAGAAAATGACAGAGTGCA
Source organism: Nomascus leucogenys (assembly GCF_006542625.1). Taxonomy (NCBI): domain Eukaryota; kingdom Metazoa; phylum Chordata; class Mammalia; order Primates; family Hylobatidae; genus Nomascus; species Nomascus leucogenys. Next base: position 133,778,950 of record NC_044402.1, read on the forward strand.
CCAGCTGGAAGCCATATCGCCTGTTATGACCTAGCCTCTGAAGTCGTGCTGAATCATTTCTGCTGCTTTCTACTTGAAGCAAGCCCACATTCAAGGGTGAGGGAATTAGACTCCACCTTTTGATGGGTGAAATGTCGAAGACCTTGCAGGTATGTTTTAAAATCCCACAGCCTTAAAGAGAAATGTTGATCATAACGGAAAGTTTTCCTGATGGGCAGTAATGAGAGGAAAATCATACTGTACAATCTAGAGAAAGCTTCTCTAAAATCCTCATTACCCACTTTTCTCCCAAAGGACTTCAGGGCAGCCTAGGCACCCCACTCTCCTCTCTGCACCCCTTCTCCCTCACATTCCTTTCTGTTCTAGTTCGTGCCCTCCCAGGTTTATAAAGTGAAATTGAGACTCATAGGTTTTTTCTTTTCTCCATGGTCCATGTCCATTGATTCCCTCAAATGAACCAACAAGGCCTTTCCTCCTTAGGAAGGTGGGAGAAGGTAGGTTGCCATGCTAACGTTTTTCATGGTGTGTGTGTGTGTGTATGTGTGTGTATACACATAAACACATCTATGTATTTGAAAATAAACCCAATCATTTTAACTTAGTAATTATATTTGCAAATTAACCCCATAATTTGAATAGACTAGACATTTTTATATGCACATAACCCATGAATATAAAGACATGTGCCTAAATGTACAGGAAACAGGGCACCCTTAAGAGAGACCTTAATGAAGAGTCCATTTACAGAGGTGCAGGCAGAGTTAAGAGAAGTAGCAGGGATGTGGAGGCGGCCAGGGACTAGCAACAGCAGGAAGCCATCACCTTCCTTAAATCTGAAGGGGGGTGGATATGGCATACCCCAGGTGGTGGTAGCCAGACCCCAGGAGCCTGACCCCTGCTAGAAGCTGCGGTCAGAAAAGAAACCAAGAACAACTGAGAAGTTAAAAAGTTGTAGATTAAAGTTACTTTGACCTCTCTTTTCTCCTGCCTTTTTATCCCCTGCTGATTCTTCCCTTTGGTCAAACCCAACCAGAATCCAGAGGGCAGGTGGTGTTATTGTCCTCCAGGGCTCAGCCTCCAGCCCAGAGCACAGTGAGAAGAACAGACAATGGACGGGGAGGAAGAGGGGCAGATGGAGAGTACCCAGCACAACTCGTTTAAAAATGAATAAGATCATCTTTTGATGGAAACTCTTTCTTCTTTTTTTTTTTTTTTTTTTTTGAGACAGAGTTTCACTCTCGTCGGCCAGGCTGGAGTGCAATGGTGTGATCTCAGCTCACTGCAACATCCACCTCCCAGGTTCAAATGATTCTCCTGTCTCAGCCTCCTGAGTAGCTGGGAGTACAGGTGCTGGCCACCTCGCCCAGCTAATTTTTGTATTTTTAGTAGAGACGAGGTTTCGCCATGTTGGTCAGGCTGGTCTCAAACTCCTGACCTCAGGTGATCCACCCGCCTCAGCCTCCCAAAGTGCTGGGATTACAGGCGTGAACCCCTGCACCCAGCCAACTCTTTCAAACTGTTACATACACTGGGAGTAGAAGATGGTGGGGGGGCCACATGCCCAAACAATGAAGAAAAATAGATAGTGACAGCAATTGGCATGACAGTCATTCTTAATTGCATGAGCTGATGAAGTGGAATTCCTGGCATGACTTACCCCAAAGTAATTTATATTTGGCTTGGAAAACAGAATGGTTTTTATAACAGATTTTTCTAATTATGTTTTGCTTATGTTAATATGAGGGTTTGACTCCCCAAGTAAATACCACCTGATCACAAAGCAGGATGGCTCAGAAGTACACTGAGCACCAGGTGGAAGCCAGGCTGGGATTTCACAATTTGCTGCAGATGATGCAAAAGTACCTGGAAGTTTTTGCTTTTGATGTGTGGGGGCTGTGTCTCCAACTTATTTGTAAAAGCATTAAGGGCAGCTACTGTATCTCATGCTTCCTCTCGATTCCTCAAAGATAATAATACTCAAACTTTGCTATGCATAAAAATCACCTGGGGAACTTGTTAAAATGCAGATTCCTGGGCCCTGGCAGGATGATTGATTCTGTTGGTCTGGGTGATGCCTAGGAATCTGAATTTCAGCAAGCACTCCAGGTCCTTCTCATGCTGGTGTTCGGGCCATTACATTTGGAGAAACACCATTGAAAGCATTAGACACATAGATTCATACTCAAAGGAGGCAAAGTGCTGTAACAGATGAAGTGGGGGAATGATTAAGAGCCAGAGCTGGGTTCCAATCCCAATTTTGCCATGAATTCATTGAGGCAGCTTACCTTCTCCGATAATCATTTGCAAGAAGGGTAATACAGACTTTGGAGTCATTAGGAAAATTGGAGGTAGCAAATGAAAAATAAAAATCGGGTGAAAACAGTGGCTTTCACTATTTGTACCCAGAAGTTTCTTGGGTGAGCCTTTCTCAAGGTAACTGGGCTCTGAGAATCCTACCTTCGAAGACCCATGAGGATGGCAACTGTAAGATCAGCTGGTCTGGTACCATCTTAGCACTGTTTCCTTGCAGTCACTGAGTGCCATCCTGAGATACTGCATTTCATAGATTTCATGTTTTTCAGGCTCACTCTTTCCTTGTTTCCACTTGTGAAATTATTATTCATCCTGCAGCATATGGACAACAGGTTTTTTACCCATTCTCTCTTGCCGTTGGCATGATACCATTCAACAATATGGTGTTAACAAAAAATATTAAAACTAGCTGTCTTAAATTTTTGGTTCTGGTTCATAATGTTGCATAATGAAAAGGAAAATCTTTCCCACAGTCCCAGTGCTGCGGAAACACTTAGAAATGACTCTAAATATAGACTCTCAAATGACAGAGAGGTTGTTTTATGTCATTCTGCGATTTCTTTTTCACAGCATGTTCTATGTGCTGGAATAAAAATTTTTAATGAAGTCAGAATGCTAAATTTAATGGAACCTTTGCTCTTTGTTCATTGCAAAATACATCATGTTTCCATTTAATTTGCTGTGCATCTTGGCATCAGGTCCCACACAACAAAACAAAACTCAGACCTCATAATTCAATAGTTTGGATTATGCCCAGATTCTAAAGACCACTGCATGTCTTTCCTAATTTTTTACTCACTTGGTTTTCAGTGAATAAATGTAAAAAGAGTCTGTAATTGTTCCTCTTAAATCACCCTAATTGAACATAAGAGTGATAATGTATTACTGGAGGAATATTTTACATAATGTAAGTACTAATCCTAGGTGGCATATAATTAGCTTGCAATTTTTTTTTTTTTTTTTTTTGTCAATAAGTAGCATAAAAACACTGATTGAGGCTGTGGCTCACACCTGTAATCCCAGCAGTTTGGGAGGCCGAGGTGGGTGGATCACTTGAGGTCAGGAGTTTGAGACCAGCCTGGCCAACATGGTGAAACCCCATCTCTACTAAAAATACAAAAATTAGCTCGGCATGGTTGCACATGCCTGAAGTCCCAGCTACTCAGGAGGCTGAGGAAGGAGAATTGCTTGAACCCAGGAGACGGAGGTTGCAGTGAGACGAGATGGCACCACTGCATTCCAGCCTGGGTGCCAGAGCGAGACTCCGTCCCAGAAAAAAAAAATACTGATTGTTACGGAGAATAAATTTTAACTGCAAGCTGTTCCAAGCAGGCTATTCAGAACATGTACTTATAACTTAGGGGTGTAAAATCTATAGTAACCTGTTAGTGACTGCAAAATCTAATCTAGTTACCAGAACTTTGCTTCTCAAACTTAGGTGTACATAAGAATTATGTGAGGAGCCTGTTTTAAAAATGCAGGTCCTTGGCCAGGTGCAGTGATTCATGACTGTAATTTAGAAGGCTGAGATGGGAGGATTGCTTGAGCCCAGGAGTTCAAGGCCAGCCTGGGCAACATAGTGGGACCCTGTCTCTATAAATAAATTTTTAAAAGTGCATGTCTTGGGACCATTCATAAAGAATCTGACTCAGTAGCTGGGGGACAGAGGAGCTAGGGGAGTTGCAAAACCCAGAAACATGCATTTTAAACACTCCCCCCCACCCCCCGCCCCAGGTCATGCTGATGTAGCTAATTGAGCACTGGCTAGCCCATTCTCCCTACAGAGGCTCTTTCTTCCTTATTTGTACCCATCCATTCTCTCACCTGTGAGCAGACACAGGCGTGCACCCAAGATTATGAAATTTTGTTGAGCTCTTGGACTTCTCCTGGGCTAAGGCCACATGACAATCTACTCAGGGGTAAGGTAAATCCACTCTAATCCAGCAAGTTACCTATCCCAGGAATTGCTAGTACTGGCTGAAGAGATGGATGCCTTTGGGTTAAGATAAAACGCACTATCTCATGGGTTCTCTACTTGATCCTCATTGCTCTGTAGGGTGGGGCCTATGTGTATTTTATAGAGGAAGAAACTGAGGTTCAGGGAGGTCAGGGCACTGGCAAAGGTCATATAAGAAAGGTAAAGGCCAGGCCTGGTGGCTCAAGCCTGTCATCCCAGCACTTTGGGAGGCTAAAGTAGGTGGATCACCCGAGGTCAGAAGTTCGAAACCAGCCTGGCCAACATGGTGAAACCCTGTCTCCACTAAAAATACAAAAGTTAGCCAGGCGTGGTGGTGTGTGCCTGTAGTCTCAGCTAGTCGGGAGGCTAAGGCAGGAGAATCGCTTGAACCCAGGAGGCAGAGGTCGCAGTGAGCCAAGATTGTGCAACTGCTAGGAGATAGAGAGAGACTCTGTCTCAAAAAAAAAAAAAAGAAGAAAGAAAGAAAGAAAGGTAGGGAACCAAGTCCAAGTTGTGTCTCCAATCTCTAAGCTTGTTCTTTTCAATTCCTTGTCAAGAGTTTGGTTGTATTGCCAGAATATGCAGAGATGGGTTAAGCATTTTACATTTAAAAAAAAACAACACATTACCTCTTGGTATTAATTTTCTATACAAGAGGAGATGATCTCAGTGTTCGCAGAACAGCAGCTACACAGGCAATGATTAAAATTCTGAGAAAAGTCTCCCTCAGTCTGTCTTCAGACAATGCTTCCATCTTATGGTTAGGTATGAAAGTAGAAAAGTAATTTGGGGCCTGGTTCTCACACCCTCTGTCGCTGGCCTCCCTGGAGCTGGGTGGTGGCATTGCAAGGACTATTTACCAACAGGATTAGAAAAGTGATCTTCGCAAACCTCACTCTAGAATTTTCGAAACTGCTTTTTGTGCTTTTGGTAATGTATGAGTCTATTCAGCCTGCCACAACAAAAAGCCACAGAGTGGGTGGCTTAAAAAACAGAAATTTATTTCTCACATTTCTGGAGGCCGAAGTCCAAGATCAAGGTACCAGCAAGTTCAGTTTCTGATAAGGCCTCCCTTCCAGGCTGATAAATGCCTGTCTTCTCACTGTGTCCTCACATGGTAGAGACAGCAGGAAAGAAATTTCTGCTTTCTCTTTCCCCTTCTTCCCCTTCTTTTTTTTTTTTTTTTGAGATGGAGTCTTGTTCCCATCAGCCGAGCTGGAGTGCAATGGCACGATGTTGGCTCACTACAACCTCTGCCTCCTGGGTTCAAGTGATTCTCCTTCCTCAGCCTCCTGGGTAGCTGGGATTACAGACGTGTGCCACCACACCCGGCTAATTTTTGTATTTTTAGTAGCAATGGGGTTTCATCATGTTGGCCAGGCTGGTCTTGAACTCCTGACCTCAGGTAATCCACACACCTCGGCCTCCCAAAGTGCTAGGATTACAGGCGTGAGCCACCGTGCCCAGCCATCTTTCTGCCTCTTCTTATAAATCCACCCACCTTTATGGCTTCATTTAACCTTAATTACCTCCTAGAAGCCCGATCTCCAAATACCATCATAATGGGAGCTGGGGCTACAAAATATTAATTTGGTGGGGACCCAAAATTCAATCCATAGCAGATGAACCCACTTATTTTCCAGGAAAGCAGCTTTGGACAGAGGCAAATAGGCATCTTGTCTTAACTAAAGACAGAAAGTTCTATCTGAGAAGATGCCCTTCCAACCCTTTTCTCTTTTGTGGAGAAATGGATGCTTTATCAGGAAGTTAACATGTGTGATTACTAAACCACAGGTGGGGGCCCAGGAGACGCCACGCTGCTGAACCCGGTTCCACAGCGCTCAGGCAGAGTTGTGCACAAGGTTGTATGTACGTGCACACTGCCTGGGGAGACACGCTGTAGCCACAATGGTTTCCCTGCTGTTTTGGGGACATGCCAGGCAAGCTCTGGCCTTAGGACTGACTTAGACTGGGTTCCCTGGAAGCAGAGCCTGAGCCTGGGGTTTTTGTGCAAAGATTCTCTTGGAAGAAGTCTAGTCCCAGCCTGATCCCAGGGGGAGCTCTGGAACATACATTACTCCTCCTAGAGATGGTCCCTCTCGGGGGAAAGGGGATTGGACACTTGTCCCTGCCCCCATCAGTCAGGCATTGGTCCCCTCCCAGGCATGTCCAGGACAGGAAGCAGGTCAGGTCAGCCAAGGGCTATCCTCTGAAGAGGGGGACAGGTGTGAGGCTTTAGCAGACAACACCCCCCTCAACAACAGAGGGAGGGGGCCAGCGCTGCTACAGAGAAGCTGGGGGGGCCCAGTTGCACCTACTATGGAGGAGCTGTTGCTCTAGCTGATCCCTCTGCCTGGGATGCTCTCCCCCAGATGACCTCATGGCCAACTCCCTCACCTCAGAGCTTTGCTAAAATCTCACCTTCTTCCTTTTTTTTTTAGACAGAGTCTCACTCTGTAACTCAGGTTGGTTGGAGTGCAGTGGCATGATCTCAACTCACTGCAACCTCCACCTCCCGGGTTCAAGTGATCCTCGTGCCTCAGTCTCCCGAGTAGCTGGGACTACAGGCACGTGCCACCACGCTCAGCTAAGTTTTGTATTTTTAGTAGAGACAGGGTTTCACCATGTTGGCCAGGCTGGTCTCAAACTCCTGACCTCAAGTGATCTGCCTGCCTCGACCTCCCAAAGTGCTGGGATTACAGGCATAAGCCACTGCAACTGGCCGGTGTTTTTTGTTTTTTGGTTTTTTTTGTTTTGTTTTTTTAATATCATCTGTTTCTTCCCCCTTACAATGAAAGCTCACTGAGGGCAGAGATACTGATATAGGCTTATCACCCAGAATAGTGCCTGAGATATCATAAGCACACCATGAATATTTGTTGAATTAAGTCTCAAAGGGGCCCTGACTCAGAGAAGGGAGTAGGTCAAGAGCTCAGATAAACAGATTACACAAAAGGTTACTAGCCAAGCCATTAGGCATGACTTGGGGCCTGCAGGAGGGGCACCACTACCTCAAGGTATAATATAATTTTTGGGCCAGTGAATGCAAGGGTGTCATTACACTGTGCTCGGTGTGGCTGTTCAGAAGCCGTCCTGCCCTGCACAGCTGCTCTATTTGAGGACTTACTAAGCTTTTCCTTGACCTTCTAAAACAATTCTGTCTTATTCTCCCACAGAAGTCTCAGCTTGGGCAAGTAGTGACCACCCACCCCTATGATAATACCTTAGTTAGCACAACTTTTCATCCAAAGATACGGAAATGCCAACATATGGAAACACTCAGATACCACAATGTTTCATAAGCACTAAGGGAGGAATTTTTATAACTTCCTATAAGAGGCTTCCTAACACTCAAAAGTTGAGTGACCCCATCCACACCCACCTCCTGTCTGCCTTACAAAGAATGTCTCTTAGACAAATCCTGAAAACTCATACCAAAAATATTATATCTTGCTAGCTTTCCCCCCAAATAACTCACAGGTAATGTTTTATTCTTTGCCTATAAAAAATGGGCAAAGTATTTAGACAGACATTACCCCAAGAGAAAAAAACGGAAAATAACAAATTTGTGGGAAAATCCACAATTTTACCCATAAAATGCAAATTCAAACAACAGTCAGATACCATCACAATCTATCAAACCAACAAGAATTTCTTGTTGTTGTAATACCAAAACTGGTAAGGCTGTGGTTAGGGTGCACATTCAGCACTGTGGGTGGAAATGTGAAGCGGTAAACCTTTGTGGAAAGCTACAAGGCTAGATCCTTAGAGGCTTTGATATCTTCATCATCTTTGACCTTTCTTCTAGAGTCCCTGCTAGGACCTTATCCTACCAAAAAATCTGAAATGCAGGGGGCAAAAGTCTTTGAACCCAGCCATAGAGATTTCACGCAGGACTCACATAGCAGGAAGAGGGAGAGGGAGAGGTTACTTAGGTAAGCTAGCAACAGATTCTCTCAAAGTTTTTCTTTGGTTTAACGTTTTGTTTTTTTTTTTTTTTTGAGATGGAGTTTTGCTCTTTTTGCTCTTGTTGCCCAGGCTGGAGTGCAATGGCGCAATCTAGGCTCACTGCAACCTCCGCCTCCTGGGTTCAAGCAATTCTCCAGCCTCAGCCTCTCAAGTAGCTGGGATTACAGGCATGCGCCACCATGCCCAGCTAATTTTTGTATTTTCAGTAGAGACGGGGTTTCACCATGTTGGTCAGGCTGGTCTTGAACTCCTGACCTCATGTGATCCACCCGTCTCGGCCTCCCAAAGTGCTGGGTTTACAAGTGTTTGAGCCACAGCTCCTGGCCTGGTTTAACTTTTTCTCACAAGGATAACTCTTGTCACATACACTCCGTGGCCCAACAAACAGAATACTGGCATTTAGTTTCATAATTGGAATTGCTGATTTGTTGTGTTTTGACAGTTGAATCATGTTTCTAAAACTCCTATTTTCATGTTCCAAAAATTTCCCCTGTGCCTGGGGTTGCAGGGCCATCATTTACTCCTTGCTGGATTCTTTAGCTGTTAACATAAAGCCATAGTAACAGCTATCTTATCTCCCAAATTCGAAAACTCAACATTCAAAACAATCATTTTCAAAATTCTCTGAATTCTCTTGTTACTTTTCCTCCTTGAACTTCGCTCACTAAAAATCAACACAAAGTACAGTGTTTTTTTCTGTCTCAACTAGAATAAAACCCATATTTATGAATACTTTTCAGGTAAGGTATTCACTCATTAAAAAAAAAAAAAAACAAAAAAAACTGGCCGGGTGCAGTGGCTCACGCGCTCATGCCTGTAATCCCAGCACTTTGAGAGGCCGAGGTGGGCAGATCACCTGAGGTCAGGAGTTCGAGACCAGCCTGACCAACATGGTGAAACCCCATCTCTACTAAAAATACACACAAAAAATTAGCCAGGAGTGGTGGTGTGCACCTGTAATCCCAGCTACTCGGAAGGCTGAGGCATGAGAATTGCCTGAACCCAGGAGGTGGGGGTTGCAGTGAGCCAAGATGGCACCACTGCATTCCAGCCTGGGCAACAGAGCGAGACTCTGTCTCATAAATAGATAAATAAATAAAAATTAAAAATTAAAAAAAAACTTCTACCAGTAAAACAAGGGCTCACCTCAAATGGGATTTAGGTTTTCCCTCTTTAATTTTTAGCAGGAAAGCTGCTTAGAAGGTTGCTGGTAGCTCTCCGTTTCTGGAGGTGGCCTCTTTGGAACTGACTTTATTTACTCTGGGAAAGTTAACAGAAACGGGCTTTCTAGTTACCCAAAGGTAAAGCAAATTCCCACCCATCAACCTTGGAGAAGCTGTGAAATCACGTCCCATGGGGAGGCAAGATTGTTGGGAGGAATGGAGGAGATTCCATCCAGGCCTGGACGCAGGAGACCTGCCCTCTCAGCTGTGGCACGAGAGGCCACCGCCGGGGGTGGCAGAGAGGGTGGGCGGATCCCCCACACTGCAGTGTCATCCACCAGGGCCCGAGAAGGGCTCTGCAAGGCCACGCTCCTCCTGCTAGGGGCCCTTCTCCCACTCCCACCTAGGACTCGGGAGCAGCTCTTGGGCCTCTTCCCAGGACGCACAGGAGTTCACGTCCTCAGATCTTGGTAAAGGCAGCAGGAGAGGGTGGAAATGTCCTGCTTTTGCGTCTTTGCCATAAAATGTTGTCTAAGGGGTCTTCCTGCTCTAAAATTCTAAATTTCCATTTCAGTCAAGGCTTTCTGCTTATGGGGAAGAGAACTAGCTCAAAACGGAGACTACGTAACCTAACCCTAAGGAGAGCTCAGCCAGGCAGTGTGGCTCACGCTGTAATCCCAGCATTTTGAGAGGCTGAGGCCGGTGGATCACTTGAGGCCAGGAGTTCGAGACCAGCCTGGCCAACATGGTGAAACCCTGTCTCTACTAAAAATACAAAAATTAGCCAGATGTGGTGGCACATGCCTGTAATCCCAGCTACTCAGGAGGCCAAGGCAGGAGAATCACTTGAACCTGGGAGGTGGAGGTTGCAGTGAGCCAAGATCGTGCCATTGCACTCCAGCCTGGGCGACAGAGCAAGACTGTCTCAAAAGAAAAAAAAAAAAAAAAAAAAGGAGAGCTGATGAAGAGTCTAGCTAGCCAGGCCTCAGCCACATGGAGCTGGGAACAAGCTTGTTAGGCAGCGGGTGGCTCTTCTCTGGGCCCTGGTCCTCTCTGGACGTTTCCTTCTGCCCACCTGTTTCTTGCTCTGCCCAGTGTCCTCTGCCTATTCCTGGTTCTCCCTGGCTTTGTCTTGCCATGGTGCTGACTCAGCCCTTGACTGCTCCAGACCTGGAGGCCCGGCTCCTCACTCTCCCCTAAGAGAGGATTTGGGCCCAGTTAGGTGTCCATGGCTGGTTCAAAAAGCTCTTGGCCAGAAAGCTTCAGTCATAGGATAGAAACACAGCCACCCAGGCACATGACATGATTAGAGGGAAAGAGAAGTGGACCTGGGAAGAGTCAGGACCCCCAAAATGTCAACAGCAGTGTTGGTGGCAGCTCCTTTCATTCCCACTTTCTTCTATTACTTGGGTTCCATCCAAACCTCTCCGGTTCTCAGAGAAGTACATTCTAGGGCAGGGTTAGACATGAGAGATTTATTGAAGGAGGTGCCTGTGCAGGAAGATGGGGAGATTACAGGAGGAGGCTGGGAGAGCTGTCAGGCCAAGATGCAGGTCTGACCCTGGTGAAGGAGAGAGGGAAGGAAGGTGAGGTAGGAAGACTCTCAGCCTGCCGCACATTCTAACAAAGTTTGGGCAGGGTTGATAGGCATCTGTCTAAGTCAGTTCAGTCTACTATAATAAGATACCATATACTGGGTGGCTTATAAACAACAGAAATGTATTTCCCACAGTTCTGGAGGCTGGGAAGTCCAAGGTCAAGGTGCTGGCAGATCCAGTATCTGGTGAGAATCCTCTTCCTGGTTTGCAGACAGTAGACTTCTCACTGTGTCCTCACATGGTAGGAGGAGCAAGGCAGCTCTCTGGGGCCTCTTTTATAAGGTCCTCACCTCATGAATGGGTGCTGATCCCATACATGGGGGCTCTTCCCTCGTGACCTAAGCACCTCCCAAAGGTCCCACTTCCAAATACCATCACACTGGGGACTATGGCTTCAAGGTATGAATTTGGGGCAGGGGCACAAACATTCGGTCCATAGCAGCATCCTTGAGGCAAAGTTCATCAGAGGAGTCCCACGTGTCAGAGGAGTCATTCTGCCTTAGCAGCCCTGCTGTGCTTCGTCCACACAGGGTCAAAGTGGTGTGGACTTCGTGTGGACTTGGTTGGGAGCAGTGGTAAGAAATGTGGACACAGCTTGAATGTGGTGGTGGATTCAGAGCACAGCATCAAGGGCTGTCAGGTGATTGTATTTCCCCCAGCAGGAGATCTGAGAGATACAAGTTCAAGGTCAACACACAGGCTCTTTTCTATGAAGCAGGAGAAGGAAGGCACAGATTGGTAAGCTTGCAGGCTATGGAGTCCACAGGCTGGGTTGGAATCTGCCTACCTCTTACCCATCATGTGCCCCTGGACAAGTTACCTGTCTCTCTGAGCCTCACTTTCTTCCTCTGAAATAATAATAATGGCCATACCTACAAAGCACTTACTGTGTGCAAGACACTGTTGTCAGTATTAATTCATTTAATACTGGGGCACACAGTTTAAGCAACTTGTCTAAGACATCAGAGGTGATAAGTGGGTTCAGAATTTGAACCCAGAACCCAGGCCACATTGTCCTTGTGAAGTAGAGCCAGCAATAGCACCAACACAACTATGCTGTTGTGAAAACTGAGAAGAGAACAATTGTAAAGCATTTAGCCTCACACATTGTATACATCCAATAAATGTTACCTTCTGTTACTGGCATTACTAGTTATTATTATAGAAGGTACAGACTGAGTTTTTCTTTAGTGGTTTCGAAGATACACACTTTTCATCTCAATGGTCTCTTCTGACAATAACTAGTTTCCTTCACATGGTGGGAAAAATGGATCCCACGGTGACAATGTAAAGTGATCCCACCTGTAGACATTCACCCTTGCTTTGGCTCTACGCTCATCAGATGTCTTCTGAGGATAACGTGGTGTTCTGTGCACACTCCCAATAGGGTAAAGGGGACACACCATTGATCGCCTACCCAGCAGCCATTTCCTGCTTCTTCCTTCCTGAGAAAGACCCAGTTTCCTTCAGATATTATTCTGGTTATCTATTGTTGCATCACAAACCATCCCCAAAACTGAAAATAACAATTCATTATCCTGTCTCACAATTCCGTGGCTGACTGGGCTCAGCAGGATGGTTCTTGCTTGGGGTTTCTCATGTGGTTGCAGTCAGATGGCAGCTGGGGCTGGGGTCATTGGAAGCCTCCACTGAGCTGGTGGCCCAGGTGGCCTCTTCATTCATGAGTCCAGAACAGTGGAAACTGGCTCAGTATCTCGGTATCTCTCTCTCCCCCTCCCCCCACTGTGTGTGTGTGTGTGTGTGTGTGTGTGTGCATGCACGTATGTGTCTTTCTCTCTCTTCTTGCTCTCTCTCTCTCTCACTCACTTGCTGGCTCTCCACACAGCCTCTCCACATGACTATCTTGGGCTTCCTCACAGCATGGTGGTCTCCCTGCAGTCGAGCTCTGTAGATGCTGGATGGTTTATCACAGAGCAAGCATTCCAAGAGACTGAGAAGGAGCTGCAAGGCTTCTTATAACCCAGCCTTAAACCTTGTGCAAAGATGCTTCCTCCGCACTTTTTTAGTTACATAGGAGCAGCCCAGACTCAGTCCAGGGATCACCAGGAGGCATGGTGTGGCAGACTGGGAGTGAGGGGAGCTTTGGAGAGGAGCTACCATGGATACCCCTTTCCCACTGAGCCACAGGCCTCTAGGGCAGCCAGTCTCACCCTCCAGCCTGAGGATGAACAAGATGGGTCTTGCCCCGCCCTTGCCAAGAATGAGCATGTGACCCTGTTTTGGTCAATGAGATATAAGGGGGATGTCTGCTGGGCTTCTGGGGAAAGTTTTCACATTCCTGAGAGAGAGTCTTCTTCCTCAGGTCATGCTCGGATTTGAATAAGTTTTCTGGAGCTGCCGCGGGCATTTTCCATCAGTCTGAGGATGACACCATCCCTAAGAAGGGCAGAGCAGACAGGTAGAAAGACCCAGGGCCCTGGATGGCACAGTGTAGCCCATCCACAGCCAACCCTGAAGCCCACCCTACTTTGGGACTCTCTGTTATCTGAAATAATAAGCCGAGACTACATGTCTCTTTCTCTCTCTCTCTCTCTATGTGTGTGTGTGTGTGTGTATACATATATACACATACATACATACATATATATGTATGTATATATATGAGTGATACATATGTGTGTGTGTGTGTATATATATATATATATATCACTCAGGCTGGAGTGCAGTGGTGTTATCACAACTCACTGTAGCCTCAAGCTCCTGGGCTCAAATGATCCCACCTCAGCCACCCCTTAGCTCTCCTATGCACAGAGGGCTGTACAACAGATGGCTGTCTGAATTCGGCCTGCGGGCCATATTTTGCTGATCCCTGGTTTAAAATGTCAAGGAGTAAATACTGCTGACGCAAGAATGCTGACTTAAGGCTGCTTGTCCCTCTAATCCCCACTGTAAATTATCATAATTATCCACTGATGCTCAGGTTCGCAAATCTGCAGATTGTAACTTACTTTAATTCTTGCTTGAGTGAGAGGATGAGTTTACCTTAAGCTTAAAAGATGGTAACTTTTAAGATTAAGGTAATGGGTGTGAGGTGGGTGCTGGGCTTCTGTAAGAGAAGTCAAGACTTGCAAGGAGGAAAATAGTCTTACAGCTTAATAAGGCAAAGGAGAGTCACTAGCAAGAATCAAAGTGCTTATTGTCTTTTAGATACTTCCCCAGTACCCCACTTCCTGACCAAACCGTAAAGGTCACTTCCTCTTGCCTCCAATACACACACCCTTAACTGAGAAACCTTAATCGGGGTGGGGATCACGGACACCAAGGAGATGGGGCCTTGAAGGAAGAGAGAAAAAGAAGTAAAGAAGGCTGGGCATGGTAACTCACACCTGTAATCCCAGCACTTTGGGAGACGGAGGCAGGCAGATCACCTGAGGTCAGGAGTTCGAGACCAGCCTGACCAACGTGGAGAAACCCTGTCTCTACTAAAAATACAAAATTAGCCGGGTGTGGTGGCGCATGCCTGTAATCCCAGCTACTTGGGAGGCTGAGGTAGGAGACTCACTTGAACCCAGGAGGCAGAGGTTGCAGTGAGCTGAGATCATGCCACTGCACTCCAGCCTTAGCAACAAGAGCAAAATTCTGCCACAAAAAAAAAAAAAAAAAAAAAGAAGTAAAGAAGGCTGGGCATGGTGGCTCATGCCTGTAATCCCAGCACTTTGGGAGACCAAGGCAAGTAGATCACTTGAGGCCAGGAGTTCAAGACCACCCTGGTCAACATGGCGAAACCCTGTGTCTACTACAAATTAAAAAAAAACATCCGGGCGTGGTGGCACACGCCTGTAATCCCAGCTACTCAGGAGGCTGAGGCATAAGAATTGCTTGAACCCGGAAGGTGGAGGTTGCAGTGAGCCAAGATCATGCCACTGCACTCCAGCCTGGGTGACAGAACGAAACTATCTCAAAAAAGAAGAAAAGAAAATAAAACGTGGGGAGGGAGAGACTGTGTAAGGGAGAGCGTGTGGCCTACTCCACCCACCAGGGTATGATTAAGGAATGTACCTCCATGGTCTGGGCAGACCCAGGCCCTAGGGAAAGCTCAGGGGTAAGTTGAAAAGACCATGGAAGCCACTCCTGAATCTCCACCTCAGTGTGGACTCTGTAAGGGCTGGGCCAGATCTCTTAAGCCTGAAGCAAAGGACAACTGAACATTTTCCAAGTTCCTTCCCGTGCTTCACAGGCTAGACCGTTCTGCCCTGGACTGGACTGTCCCACACTTCCAGGAGAACGAGGAGAACCCCATGCGCTGGGGTTTCCCTGGTGTTTGGAGAAGCCATTTATCCATGCAGACTATTTGACAAAATGAAGGGAGATATGCAAGGATTTCTAAGGAAATTTTAGCTGTGGGGAAGCTTCATAAGAAACTGAGGTCCAGTGTGCACTTTGGGATGGAAGTATTTCCTTATTGAAAAGAAGAGGCTCGGAGACAAAAAGCTGGAGTGCGTGGGACGTCACATGCCATGCAGAGGGGCCAGTCCTGGAGCTCCATCTCTGCAGGAGGCTGTGTCCCTGGGTGACTCCTCCTGATTTGGGGATGAGCCTCTCAAAGGCAAAGTGCCTGGGCGTTCAGATTTGCAGAGCAAGTTAGAAAGTTAGACAAATCGCTGTTCCCATTTTTGGCCCTTATAAAGACAAAATGTCAACTTGATACTAAAGCAAAGACCCATATCTCATGGCATATGATATTTATTTATTGATTGAATCAAAATCAGATTCCACTGCTGCATACTGTCTGGTTCTGCTGTACGAGAACGCAGTAGTGGTTAGATATGCTGCAGAGCTATTCATATTTCGTGAGTCACCGGAACAGTGTGTTTTGAAATGGTGTCCCTTCACTTTCTGTTTAGAGGGAAAAGAGGAAATAGTTGTATGACAGCAGCAGTATTTTCTAATATTCTAGGTTTATTCTAATATTTCTTTTTTTTTTTTTTGAGACAGAGTCTTGCTCTGTCACCCAGGCTGGAGTGCAGTAGTGCAATATTGGCTCACTGCAACCTCCGCCTCCTGGGTTCAAGCAATTCTCCTGCCTCAGCCTCCCAAGTAGCTGAGATTACAGGAGCCCGCCACTATGCCCGGCTAATTTTTGTATTTTTAGTAGAGACAGGGTTTCACCATATTGGCCAGGCTGATCTCGAACTCCTGACCTTGTGATCTGCCCACCTTGGCCTCCCAAAATGCTGGGATTACAAGCATGAGCCAGCATGCCCGGCCTATTCTAATATTTCTAATTGTAATTTTGGAGTTATGATTTTTTGGGGGGGTTATGAATTTTTGGGAGTTGCGATTTTTTTAATTCGAAATTTCTCCCACCTGCAGATACTATTATTTAGAGCAGAGCTTAACTTACTCAGAAGTTCATGAGATCTCAGATCCAGATCCAGAAACTTTTCCCAAGAAGCTTGGACATGGATTGCTGGTAAACACAAAAACCGCATGGAGGGCAGAGCAGTCGGTTGACTCCCCCTTGTCAATATCTTAAAGTGGAAAAGCTTGACTTAGTGACTGTCATTTTGTCTGCGCAGCCCTGGTCTTTTCTTGGGCTTGCCTGCCTGCATTAGTCTTGGGCGGCGAGTGAAGATAATAGCCCAGTGTAAACTAGCTTAAGTGACCTGCGGGACTGTGTTGGCTCAAGTCCTGGTGGGGAGAATAGGGCTGGGCTAGTTGCAGGAGTGGCTGGAACCAGGGACTCTAACTTCATCAGGGCTCCTGGCTTCTCATCTCTACTTCTCTCTGTAGGATTGCTCCACTGTTTTCAGATTGGCCTTTTCATGAGACAGGGGACACAGCCACTAGCAGATCTAGCTCTAGATCCTTAGACTTCACGACCAAAGAAGAAAACAGACCCTCTCCCCCTGGATCCACTTTAAAAATTCCCGTGGAGGCTGGTGACTGAGAAGTGTTCCTATGCCTACCCCTGGGGCCAATTTGCTGCAGGAAAGGGTGGAGAAATACCATTAACTAGCAGGAGGGTAAAATTTGTTACCAAAAGAAAGGTGGAAGGCGAGGCCTGGCGGCTCATGCCTGTAATCCTAGCACTTTAGGAGGCCAAGGCAGGTGGGTCACTTTAGGTTAGGAGTTTGAAACCAGTCTGGCCAACATGGTGAAACCTTATCTCCACTAAAAATACCAAAATTAGCCAGTTGTGGTGGCACGCATGCCTGTAATTCCAGCTACTCGGAAGGCTGAGGCACAAGAATCCCTTGAACCCGGGAGGTGGAGGCTGCAGTGAGCCAAGATCTCACCACTGCATTGGGCAACAGCCTGGGCAACAGAGTGAGACTCCGTCTCAAAAAAAAAAGAAAGAAAGAGAGAGAAGGAAGGAAGGAAGGAGGGAGGGAGGGAGGGGGGAAGAAGGAGGGAGGAGGGAGAGGGAGAGAAAGAAAGAAGAAAGAAAGAAAGAAAGAAAGAAAGAAAGAAAGAAAGAAAGAAAGAAAGGAAAGAAAGAAAAGAAAGGAAGGAAGGAAAAGAAAGAAAGAAAGAAAGAAAAGGAAAAAAAGAAAGAGAGAAAGAAAGAGAAGAAGGAAGGAAAAGAAAGAAAGGAAAGAAAGAAGGAAAGAAAGAGAAAGAAGGAAAGAAAGAAAGAGAAAGAAAGAAAGAAAGAAAGAGAAAGAAAGAAAGAAAGAAAGAAAGAAAGAAAGAAAGAAAGAAAGAGCGAGCTAGCCAGGCCAAACAGAAGATGTGTTCTACCTGTCCCTTCTGGGAGCTGCCCCTTCCCCTCCATCCAAAGGAAGCCGTCCGGGAAGACTGGCCTGCCCCTTTGCCACAAGGATTCTTAGATATGGGCACCTGCTGGTCCATCAGTGTCTTCTCCCAGGAATTGAGAACTGGAGCTCAGAGGCGCCAGCTCTCTTTGGCTGCTTGTGTGTACTAAGGAGCTGTCAGAGGAGCTATTTCTTTACCTCGAGGATGGGAGAACCGCAAAACACAAATGGCTGGGCCACAAGAAGAGAGGAGAAGGAAGCAGCGACCCACAGAGAAGCAGATGCAAAGGGCTGAGCACGCTGGCTGATCTGCATCCTGGTTGCAGTGATTCCTGGGATCCAGCCACAGCTCTGCTGCCAGTCTCTGCAGCACCCTGAATCCAGACAATAACCCCCCTTTTTTCCTTAACGGTAGCTCATATTGCACTTCTATTACTTGCTATCAAAAACATTCTAACTGATACACAGTCTCAACCTAAAACAGACAGTCTCAGCCCTCATAGCCTGACACACAGCCAGTAGCATGGTGAAGCAGGTGAGTTCTGGCACCAGGCTTCCTTGACTGTATCTCAGTTCTGCTTCTTCCTAACTTGTGACACCAGACAAGTTACTTTTTTTTTTTTTTAAATGGCGTTTCACTCTTGTCTCCCAGGCTAAAGTGCAATTACACAATCTTGACTCACTGCAAACTCTGCCTCCTGGGTTCAAGCGATTCTCCTGCCTCAGCCTCCCGAGTAGCTGGGATTACAGGAGTCTGCTATCACACCCCGCTAATTTTTTTGTATTTTTAGTAGAGATGGGGTTTCACCATGTTGGCCAGGCTGGTCTTGAACTCCTGACCTCAGGTGATCCTCCTGCCTCACCCTCCCAAAATGCTGGGATTACAGGCATGAGCCACCAAGCCTGGCCAAGTTATTTAAGTTCTGTATGTCTATTTCTTCATCTCCAAAAGGAAATATTAATAGTACCTACATTATCGTGTTGTGAGAATTAAATAAGTTGATTCACGTAACACAGTGCCTGACATGTAAAAATCACTCCATAACGTTAACTATTATGTGTAGTGGGAGATCGCAGTAGTGCCTAGGAGAAATTTTATCATCTCTTTAAAGATCAAAGAAACAAACCAAGGAAGATAGCCTCCCCACCTCCACCACAGATCACATTCCCAGCTTGCTGGAGGTGTCATGATGAATCCTCTGGCCAGCATTCCAGACACTGGCTGCCAATATGCAGAGGAGATAAAGATCTCCAAGAAAGTTGAAATGTTACTAAAATGCTTGTACTGTAGTATAATGATAATAACACTTCCTCAGACGTCATTTTAAAAGTATGAAATTTGGCCAGGCATGGTGGCTCACATCTGTAATCCCAGCACTTCGGGAGGCCGAGGCCGGTGGATCACTTGAGGCTAGGCATTCTAGACCAGCCTGGCCAACATGGTCAAATCCCGTTTCTACTAAAAATATAAAAATTAGCCAGGCCTGGTGGCAGGCACCTGTAGTCCCAGCTACTCAGGAGGCTGAGGCAGGAGAATTGCTTGAACCTGGGAGGCAGAGGGTTGCAGCGAGCTGAGATCGAGTCACTGCACTCCAGTCTGGGCAACAGACTAAGACTCCATCTCAAAAAAAAATAAAAAATAAAAAAATAAATAAATAAATAAATAAAATGAAATCTGCCAGGCAAGGTGGCTCATGCCTGTAATCCTAGCACTTTGGGAAGCTGTGGCAGGAGGATTACTTGAGCCCAGGAGTTTGAGGCCAGCCTCGGCAACTTAGTAAGACCCGGTCTCTACAAAAGAAAAAAAAAACAGGCCGGGCGCGGTGGCTCACATTTGTAATCCCAGCACTTTGGGAGGCCGAGGCGAGCAGACCACGAGGTCAGGAGATCGAGACCATGGTGAAAACCCCGTCTCTACTAAAAATACAAAAAATTAGCCGGGCGTGGTGGCAGGCACCTGTAGTCCCAGCTACTCGGAGAGGCTGAGGCAGGAGAATGGCGTGAACCCGGGAGGCGGAGCTTGCAGTGAGCCAAGAGCGCCACTGCACTCCAGCCTGGGTGACAGAGCGAGACTCCATCTCAAAAAAAAAAAAAAAAAAAAAAAAATTAGGCTGAGGTGGGAGGATTGCTTGAGCCTGAGAGTTTGAGGCTGCAGTGAGCTGTGATCGCGCCACTGCACTCCAGCCTGGGTGATAGATCAAGACCCTGTCTCAAGAAATGAAATAAAACAACATGAAATCTGAATGTCAACATATATATGGAGTGAAGGACATGACCTGCATGTGGTTTAATCTATGTACACAGAGATTCTTTATAATGAAAATTTCCTGCCGTGTGCATATATATATATATATATATACACAAAAGCAACGACCCTAAAAAAAAAACAAAGAAAAACAAGGGGCAAAAGAGCCAAGTAACATATGCCTATAAGGGAGCATTGCTATTATCATATTAAGAAATGAGGTTTGGACCCGGCACAGTGGTTCACGCCTGTAATCCCAGCACTTTGGGAGGCCGAGATGGGCGGGTCACTTGAGGTCAGGAGTTTGAGACCAGCCTGGCCAACATAGTGAAACCCTGTCCCTACTGAAAATACAAAAAATTAGCTGGGCGTGGTGACAGATGCCTGTAATCCCGGCTACTTGGGAGGCTGAGGCAGGAGAATTGCTTGAACCCAGGAGACGAAGGTTGCAGTGAGCCGACATCATGCCACTGCACTCCAGCCTGGGTGACAGAGTGAGACCCTGTCTCAAAACATAAAAATAAATAAATAAATAAATAAGGTTTGGAAGGCTCAGCGCTGTGGCTGGAAACCTGTGTTACCTGGTTTCTTGACTATCCTTTGGTTTACTCTAGCAACTGTCGGGTTTATACAATAGACAGTTAACACAGTAACACAGTTAACTTAGTTTATTTTCACTTTGAGTAATATAATTTTGGGAAGAGCTGAAAAGGAGTGGAAATAAAGAAAGACTGAGATAATTTTTTAAAAGAATAATACGAAATGAGATTTTTAAGAATAAAAGCTAGAGAAAAACCAACAGAAGAGAACTGAATCCCTTTGGTACTGCCATCAGGCCGGCTCTTTGTACTTTATATTCCTTGCATCCATAAATGATACATGTTCCAATCTCCCTTCCTAGAGTGAGCTCTTTGAAGTTAGGATGCCCATCCCTGTGCCCAACCCACACTAGAATTGCATTGTTTTTTTAACCTGCTGAGTGGAAGGTAAAGGAAATCAGGAAGACCCAAAGGGCAGAGAAAAGAGTAAATCGGACAGTAGTTTGAAGGTTGGCCCTTGAATTCCTCTGAATTGGAGCATAAGTAGAGGATCTCACAGATGAGATGTGTAGGCATCAATGATGGAGGTGAGAATCTCTTGGAAGTTTTTAGCAATGGAAATGCTGCCACAGAAGTGCTGTTATGTTGAAGCTGGTGGTACTTTGTTTCAGTGAAACTAGACTTTCCACAAAAAAAAGTCCTTTGATAAGTGATGCCTTTTCTACTTCCTGTGAGCAAATTCGTGAGGCTTAACATATTGCTACAAGAATCTTGGGATATTTTACATTTATCTTACATCCATTATAGGCAGTCAGACTCCATTTCACAGATGCTGCTTCCCAGCAAAGCATGCTGAATCCTTTGGACAATCACTATTTACCAGAACAAATATAAAAACTCTCAAGATCTGTTATTTGTCACCAGAGTATTCAGACAACCTATTTCCTCCTCCTTCCTATTACTCATCCCCTGTATTACTCACCCTCCATCCAGTCATTCCCCTCAGGGCCTGTGAACACACCTGAAGCCTCCCCATCACTGACTTTGCTTTTCATCAGGTTGCCCTCCCTATTGGCTAATTTAGGAGTGAGTCATATATTACTTAAAAATTATTCTGTTTCATGTATTCTAATCCAGTAGACTGCAGTGACAGCCAGAACAGAGACTGGATGATGGAGTGCAGTGGTTAAAGGCACAGATGCTAGAATTAAATTGCCTGTATTTGAAGCCAGGTCTTGCCACTTTACTAGCCAGGTGTCCTCACGCAAGTTACTTAACCTCCCGGTGCCTCAGATTCCTCGTCTGTAAATAAGGATGAAGATGCTACTGAGCAGGATTATCGTGAGGAGGAAATGAGTTATAATATGTGAACTACTACTCAGAAGAATGCACAGCCCATAGCACTGTAGAAGTGTTCCTGTTTATTCCTGATCTCCCAGAGTCTACCATGCTTTGAAATAAATGGTTTTATCAATAAATATGTATTTATTTCTATAACTTTTTTTTTTTTGAGACAGAGTCTCACTCTGTCGCCCAGGCTGGAGTGCAATGGCACAATCTCGGCTCACTGCAACCTCCACCACCCGGGTTCAAGTGATTCTCCTGCCTCAGCCTCCAAAGTAGCTGAGATTACAGGCACCTGACACCACGTCCAGCTAATTTTTTGTATTTTTAGTAGAGATGGGGTTTTGCCATGTTAGGCAGGATGGTCATGAACTCCTGACCTCAGGTGATCCACCTGCCTCAGCCTCCCAAAGTGCTGGGATTACAGGTGTGAGCCACTTGCGCCCGGCCCAACTTTTTCATGCATACATAGTATATATATATATATATATGTCTACCAATTAGAAAATGCATATAAAATACACATACAAGAAAAAAACACCAGCAATACCACTGCCTACAGATAGTACTATTATTAGTATTTTCACATATTCCATTCATTAATTAAATAACATTTACTGAGCACCTAATACATAAAGGGGCTTCATACTCTTGCTGGAGATATAATGATGTGCAAAAACAGACACAGCTCTTGTCTCATGGAGTTTACAGTCTACTGGGGGAGACAGACCTTAATCAAGTAATGATACAAATATATGTGAAGCTATAACTGGGATCAATGCTATAAAGGAGAGGTACACGTGTAACAGGGAGATAAGATCTGGTTGTGAAGGTCTCTTATCCTACTGTTGCGAGGAAGTGACTACTGCAATGAGAATGAACACACAGAAATTAATTTGGAGAAGTCAGAAGGGAAGGTGTGCCCAACACAGTAAATCCAAAGGCCCTGCAGCAAGAGGGAGCACGGTAAGCAGAAGGAAGTAAGAGGCTTCGGTGTGGCTGCGGTTGTGTGCTAGATAAAGCTGGTGAGTTAGGAGGAGGGCAGGACTGGCAGGGTTTCATATCGTTTCTTTAGAAATTATTCTTCATGTGTTCAACAAATATTTATCTACAAGGAGCTAGGGACACACTCATTTTATATAAATTGATTTATGACATATACTGCTGTTACTATCAACAATTTCCAGCAATAAATGTACAGTAATTTAACCAATCTCTTATTGTTGGAAATGTAGATTTTTTTCTCCAACTTCTCACCATTATTATAAACTGCAATTAGTTTTACACCAACCTAAAAACAATGCTGCAACAGAGATTTTTGTATGTGGACATGTGTCCAAGTATTTCTTGGCATAAATTCCTGCAAGTGGAATTGCTGGTTAGGCAAACTGCAAATTTGTAAACATATTTATATATATAGAGAGAGAGTGAGTCACGGTCTCGCTCTGTTGACCAGGCTGCTGGAACGCAGTGGTGCAATCACAGCTCACTGCAGCCTTGACCTCCTAGGCTCCAGCAATCCTCCCACCTCAGCCCCATCCCAGTAGCTAGGATTACAGGCACATGCCACCACACTCAACTAATTTTTTGTATTTTTGTAGAGACAGAATTGCATTATGTTGCCCAGGCTGGTCGGTCTCAAATTCCTGAGCTCAAGTGATCCTCTCACCTTGGCCTCCCAAAGTGCTGGGATTACAGGTGTGAGCCACCATGCCCAGCCTTGGAAACATATTTTAATCATAAATGTTGAAAATTAACATGCTCAACTGTCAAGATTTGGTGTAATGGTCTTTTAAGGGTGGTGCCACTGCTGCATTTGAAGGCATTCTCGGTCACTTTCAGAATTTTTTCATTTTCTTCAGTGCGTGAGGAAGTCACTTCTATTTCTGATCCCATTGGATCCTTCCAACGACTTCAAGTCCACTCAATACTGACTACCAGTGAAACATCTTTAACAGCAGTGCTAGAAGCCTGACTGTCCTCCTCTCCTCAGCCTAAGTTCTTCTTATCTGTCTCTGAAGTACCTTCCTCTGGACTTGAGACACACTGGAAGAGAAGGTAGTTTCTGATATTCCTTTCCTCTCTTTTGGCCACCTACTTTGTCTGGTTCCATTTTCATGCAGTAAATTTACTAATTGTTAAAGGCAGATGGAGCTCCAGCAACTCTATTACAGAACTGGGTTTTCCATTCTACTGAGCTTGTTCACAGACACAACTTTCTCAGGAGCCAGTGTGTCTTCATCTCCCCCTTTCAACATCTACAGCCTTAGATTACCTTCTAAGGCTCCATTTATTGTCAGGCCACAATTTCTAGGATTCTAACGATGAAGACAAACTCTGATACATGATTCACATCTTTCTTAGCTCCTGTTTCCAGTCCTCTTCTCCACTGCAAACAAAAACAAAAAACCCAAACAAACCACAAAACCTGTTTCCAAGTTCAGTGGGACACTCTTGCCAAAGCACACTGACTTTGGGTATGTAAGAGTTAAGAAACAAGAAAGAAACATGAAAAGCAGCTTAACAAAGACAGGTTTATTTTGGAGAATACACCCGAGAGGGGCTTCTTGTCGATTTTTTTTTTTGGTCAGGAGCGTTTTCTCTTACACACTAAGGGTGTTTAAGGGTTCACGAAGCGGTGAGCTTATTGCAGGTTCGTAATGTTTCTATATGAGGGAAAGTTTATTGTGGGGTTGGAAAGTCTCTGGTCAGAGGGGAGGCTATCTCCGGGTGGGCATGTTTCTGGTTGGAAGTGGGTTTATCTTAGAGTTGGAATGTTTCTGGTTATGCTGACAGCCATTAGGCTGATGTTTTTGGGTTGGATTTGGACGGTTTTTTAATCAAGGGGAACTTATAATGGTGGCAGTTGGCCAAGATGGCAATGCTCCTGCTGTCAGGGTAGGCCTTGGGAAGACACCAGGTGTCTTTGTAAACTTAGGTTTCCCCTGTACCAAGCACAGTGCTGACTGCATTACATAGGTTTTTCTTTTTACTATTCGTGACAACCTTCTGAGGTAGGTATCACTACTGTCCCCATTTTACAGATTAGACAACTGAGGCCTAGGGAGCTTGTCACTCATCCACAGCCACAGAGCTACTATGGAGGGAACCCCATTTGTTCCTAAACTGCGATTAAAAAAAAAAAGTTGCGGGAGACAGGCCAAGAAAGAAAACACGAAAAGGGTTGAAAAGCAGCCAAAGAAAAGTAAGCAGTCAGGCGGAAGAGGCCCCTTTCCTGCCTCCTTCCCGCCGCGAGCTGGGCCTTGCGCAGGGCCCGCACGCCCCCAAGCGGCCGCCTCTCTGCCGCTGACGCTTCCGGCTACAGGCTGGCGTCACTAGCGAGCGCCCTGCGTAGGCACCGGCCCCTGAGCCCATGCGGCGTAATACGCTGGGTGAGGGGGAGGGTCTTCCGGCCCTCTTGAAAACCATTTCCGGCAGGAGCCGGAAGACCGTCCCGGATGGCCTAGGGGACGGCCAGTGTGTGGAGGTGAGCTCCGGGATTGCCGGCATTCCCGCGTCTGCTGGTTGCCTCATGCTGCAGGCTGCGGCCGCCAGCCCCCACTCTCATCGGTGGCGCTGAGGTGCCGGGGCAGCAAGCGACATGTCGTCGGGCCTCCGCGCCGCTGACTTCCCCCGCTGGAAGCGCCACATCTCGGAGCAACTGAGGCGCCGGGACCGGCTGCAGAGACAGGCGTTCGAAGAGATCATTTTGCAGTGTGAGCGGCGCCGGTGCGGGCCGGGAGCGGGGCGGGCGGGCCCCGTGGAGGCATGCGGGGCGCCAGCGGGAACCTGAGGCCGAGTCCCCAGCGCCGCCCGCACGCATGGCGGCCGCCCCGGGTGCCCCGCTCTTGGGACGCCGCACGCCTTTTAAATGTTTTTTCTAACCTGCGTTTTATTTTTGGAGGATTTTCCCTACTAAATTGTACGATCTTTGTGGGGAGGCACAGTTCGTGATTGTATTTGTAAATCCTAGCAGCTCATACAATGCTTACGCACTTAAATAGGTCCCAGAAACATCCCATCTATGGGGTCATGTTAATGAAACGGTCGTTGACTTTAAGTCGCCGAATTAACATTGCCTTCTCAGTGCACTGGAACGGGTGGCCTTTGATTCCTCAAACTTACTTCCCTTACTCCACCTTGGTGGGTTTTTTTGCGGGGAAAGGGGGATAGGGGGTCAGGGTCTCGCTGTGTCGCCGAGGCTGGAGTGCAGTGGCGGAGATCACGGCTCACTGCAGCCTCAAACTCCCAGGCTCAAGTGATCCTCCCACCTAAGCCTCCCCAGTAGCTGGGATTACAGACGCGCGCCCAGACGCTCGGCTAATTAAAAAAAAAAAAAAAAAAAGAAAATTTTGGAACGAGGTCTCACTGTTTCCCAGGCTGGTCTCCAACTCCTGGGCTCAAGCGATCTTCCCACCTCGGCCTCCCAAAGTGCTGGGATTATAGGCGTGAGCCACCGAGCCTGGCCCCACCTTGGTGTTAATATCTTAATATCTTTTAGGCGGGACAGAACCTTTACTGTTACTGAAATCTTCAGTATGAAAGAGGTGGTTTTCTTTCCCCTTACTGCTTGCAGCTTAAGGGTACAAAAATGTCTGCACCTTTACCTAAATTGTAATGGTCCTAAGGTGGTTCCGGCTGCCCCTGAAAGTAACCCTGACAACTTTCTCAAGTTATGCTGATGATGAGATTCAAAATAATAATTGCTGCCTTTTATTGCATTCTGATTGTGCAAAATCAGTAGTTCTCAAACTTAGCTGCATATTAGAATCACCTATGGATTTTTTAAAAATTACAAATCCCAAGCCACACCCCAGACCAACTAAATCACAATATATGAAGTTAGGACACAAGTATCAGTGTGTGTGTGTGTGTGTGTGTGAGAGAGAGAGAGATTAAGCCTAGAACTGCATGCCAAGTTATCAGTGTTTTTTGATGCTTCCCAAATGACTCTACTGTGCAGACAAATTTTAGTACTGAGCTAAGTATTTTCATGTCTTATTTCATTTTATCTTTCCCAAAATTCTATGTATGAAGCAGGAACTGTTATTGCCATTTTCACACATGGGACTGAGGCCAAGAGAGATTAGGTAACTTCTGAGGTTGCACAGCAGGTTAATGGTGGGACTGGGATTTTTTTTTTTTTTTTTTTTTTTTTTTTTTTTTTTTTTTTTTGAGACAGAATCTTGCTCTGTCACCCAGGCTGTAGTGCAGTGGCATGATGTCAGCTCACTGCAGCCTCCACCTCCCAGGTTCAAGAGATCCTCCTGCCTCAGCCTCCCTAGTAGCTGGAACTATAGGCAAGCACCACCACGCCCGGCTAATTTTTGTATTTTTAGTAGAGACAGGGTTTCACCATGTTGGCCAGGCTGGTCTTTGAACTCCTGACCTCAGGTGATGTACCTGCCTCGGCCTCCCAAGGTGCTAGGATTACGGGCATGAGTCACCGTGCCCAGCCAGGACTGGGATTTGAACTCAGGGTTGTTGACTAACTTTTGCATTTGCTTTTCTCACTGGCTCCCCTAGCAAATGGTTCTTTGCTTTCACTGCACCCATTGTTTTAACAAAACTAAGAAAGGGGATGCTTTGCTGTTCTAGGAGGCCTTGAAGAACAGTGCTGTTTCAGAAAGCCAGAAGCACGAGAAGTCCCTCTTACTCAAAACGTGATTCCCTGACAGATGACATAAATCAGTTCATTAGGTGCTTATGCTTTAAAAGCTAATATCCTTTGAAAGTCAAATTGGGTTGGAGGCTTGACTCACCCCTCACTGAACCTTTTCACTTACTTTCTGAGTCTGTTTTGCCTCATCTATAAAATGGGGATGAAGCTTGCCCTGCCCACTTCATAAAAACAGTGCTGTGCATATAAGTGCTTTCAAAGCCATCTGTATAATAGCTTGTAATTGTAAAGTGTTATCTCTTTGACATAAATGGAATGTTTTCCTGCACTTTGAAAATCGCATCTTGCTGGGGCAGGAGCACGTAGAACAGTCAGAATAAGAGGTCAGTTGTGGAGAGAAGATAGCTTTAAA
Source organism: Nomascus leucogenys (assembly GCF_006542625.1). Taxonomy (NCBI): domain Eukaryota; kingdom Metazoa; phylum Chordata; class Mammalia; order Primates; family Hylobatidae; genus Nomascus; species Nomascus leucogenys. The sequence goes on from NC_044402.1 coordinate 133,806,829, forward strand.
GGGTGCTAGAGTAGCGAGTAATGCCTGCCGGAGGGACCAGGAGACAAGACCGGAATGAGAAGCTAACAAGGGGCAGGAGAGTGAGACAGGCTTTGCACGTTAAGATCTTCTGTTTAGGTGGAGGGATTGACATTTAGGGAGATCATTTCTATTATAGTTTGTGAAAAACCTTCATTCCACTCATTCCAGCCTTCCCAGGCCAGTCAAGTTCTGATCCTCCATCAATCTGGAGTCTATTCCCTGTTCAGTCCGTGCATTTGAGTCTGAAGAGAAAGGCGAAAAGAAGCCGTAGGGGGAGAGGAAAGGCTTCCCTCCATCTCCAGCCTTCTCTTCAGGGAGGAACCTTTAGGAAGGACTCCTTTTGAATGCCTGTGTTTTTTTAAAGAACCTAAAATTATCACAGGGCACTAAGCTTTGGTTTAACATCTGAAGGTCTTACTAGAGCCCTTTGACACTGGTGGATTTTAAACCTTTCTCTTGATCATGATTTGCCAGGTTGAAACCAATGTCCAGTTTGGCTGAGCTAATTCGTTTGACTAATAATAGATGAAAGTGTTTCTACCCAGGAATTCTCTTTTCAGGTATCAAGAAGTGGGACTCAAAACTCTTTAAAAGGAGAAACAAGCTCTTTAAACAGGAATAGTCACTAGCATAAACCCTGCCTTGTTCTGCTTGGTACCTGCAGAACAGGTACCCACCTCTGATCTTACTGGTGCCTGTGTGCCTATTACTCTTATTTTTCATTTCATTTATTTATTTATTTAGAGACAGAGTCTCGCTCTGTCGTCCAGGCTGGAGTGCAGTGGCGCGATCTCGGCTCACTGCAACCTCTGCCTCCCGGGTTCAAGCGATTCTTGTGCCTCAGTCTCCCTAGTAGCAAGTGCCACCATGCCTGGCCAATTTTTGTATTTTTAGTAGTTTTGCCATGTTGGCCAGGCTGTTCTCGAACTCCTGACCTCAGGTAATTTGCCTTCCTTGGCCTTCCAAAGTGCTAGGATTACAGGCGTGAGCCACAGTAATAGGCCTGTGTGCCTATTACTTTTAACTACATATTCTTTCTAATCCTGTCTTTTGAATTTCTGTACTCTGTCTCCTGTCAAATTTATTACGTTTGGAAAGAGAATTCATTTCCTGTCTGAGCTCTCCCCTCCTGTGTTCTCTCACACGTTAGCATCCTCCGCCCAGTTGCCTGAGCGAGGAGCCTCAGAATAATCTTTTGACTTTTTACCAATACGAATCTGTTAGTGTAACGGCCTGCTTTTATAATCTCTTATTTCATCATTGCCAGTAAGAAGAAGTCTAAATTTCTGATCCTGCTTTTTCCTGTGTTGGCTCCAACCTTTATTTCCAGCCACTTACCAAAAGACTCTGTTATTCCTCCTGCATGGCCCATCATCTTTTTAAGACTTAACTCATGTATCACCACCTGTGACACCATTCATAAAAATGAGTACAGAGTGTATTCTCTGTACCTTTTTATACTTGACTGAATTAAATGTTAACTCCATGTTGGGGGCTGTCATTTGTATTTCTAGTTCCCTGACCTAAAAAGTAATTAGATATATCAATTTATGGTAAAGTTCTCCTGTGTTACTTAAAGGTACATAGCATTTCACTTTGCCATTGTGTTTAGTGTGTTTCTTTTTCTTTTTTCCTCGTAAGGTAGAAACAAATAACTTCGGGGGTGGAAAGCATTTTCAGCTCCCTTTAATAGGGAAGACATTCTTGCAGGTGATTCTGTAGGTTACTATGGCTGAGAAATGTATGTTCCTGTATTTTATCCTTCAATACATGACAAGGTAGGTACCTAGCAAGTGTACATACGTTATAATAAATAACTTAATTTCTGACTTTTTTATTTTAATAGATAACAAATTGCTGGAAAAGTCAGATCTTCATTCAGTGTTGGCCCAGAAACTACAGGCTGAAAAGCATGACATACCAAACAGGCATGAGATAAGGTATTTTGAAATGAACTTGTATTATTTATGTCTCCTCTAATGAAATTTATCTCAGTTCAGTTGTCACTTCTCTAATTTAAAAGCAAATCAAGTACTATTTCTGTGTTCTGGTTTTTGTCAGCTCCTTTCAAATAGAACTAAAACCATGTAATTAAAATTGTTTTTTAAAAGGTATGTATATACCTAGAAAGGTTATTATCAGTACAGTGCTCTCAGCTTGAGAAATTTCTTAAGGCAGGTTCATGTGGTAACCCTAGGCCAGTTTCTCGTCTAATCTACCAGGATTCATGTTTTTTTGTTTCTTTGTTTGTTTTTAAATAATCACAGACAAGTTAAGTATTTCTGAGCAGGTTTATGTAGATCCTGTTAATACAGGATTGATTGGCACATACACAAAAATTGCTTTTGTGCAGTGTGGATCTATTTGATCCTTTTTAGGTTTGTGTTGTTTTCAGCATACAAATGGTCCCCAACTTGCAGTGGTTCGACTTATAATTTTTCTTTTTCCTTTTTTGAGACAGAGTCTTGCTCTGTCACCCAGGCCAGAGTGCAGTGGCATGATCTCAGCTCACTGCATCCTGCAACCTCCACCTCCCAGGTTCAAGCAGTTCTCCTGCCTTAGCCTCCCAAATAGCTGGGACTACAGGCATCCACCACCACACCTGGCTAGTTTTTGTATTTTTAGTAGAGGCAGGGTTTCACCATGTTGCTGGTCTCGAACTCTTGACCTCAAATGATCCACCTACCTTGGCTTCCGAAAGTGTTGGGATTACGGGCATGACCAGCCAGCTTACAATTTTTAACCTTTATAATGGGGCAGAAGCGATACACTTTCAGTAGAACTGTACTTTGAATATCCATCCAACCGTTCTGTTTTTCCCCTTCAGTTTAGTATTCAATAAATTGCATGAGATATTCAACAACTTATTGTAAAATAGGCTTTGTGTTAGATGATTTTGCCCAACTGTAGGCTAATGTAAGTGTAACCTATGATACTCAGTAGGTGAGATGTATTGAATGTATTTTCAACCTACTATATATTTTCAACTTCTGATGGGTTTAAAGAGACATAGCCTCAGTAAGTAGAGGAACATCAGTCTTAGTAGACTGTGAAATCAAATTAGCAGATTGCAATAAGCTCTTATTTTTCTTTAAGAACTAGATTAGAAAAATATCAATGTTTGCTGGGCACAGTGGCTCACGCCTGTAATCCCAGCACTTTGGGAGGCCGAGGCGGGTGGATCACGAGGTCAGGAGTTCAAGACCAGCCTGGCCGAGATGGTGAATCACCATCTCTACTAAAAATACAAAAATTAGCCGGACGTGGTGGCGGGCACCTGTAATCCCAGCTACCCAGGAGGCTGAGGCAGAGAATTACTTGAACCTAGGAGGCGGAGGTTGCAGTGAGCCAAGATTACACCACTGTACTCCAGCCTGGGCAACAGAGCAAGACTCTATCAAAAAAAAAATAAATAAAATAAATAAATATATAAATATATATATATATATATCAGAGTATTAATAGAATATTTCATGAAATACGTATGTGTTCATGGTACGGTATTTGTTCACTGGGTCATTTGCATTTATGTATATTTGAAGTCTTATTGTCCTCTTCCATAATATTCATTGTGTTTGCGTGTTAAATTTTGTATGGGAACAGTAGCCATTATTGCTCTGAAATCTCCACACATTTATCAATTGTAAAAACAAGGTTGGTGATTTATGGTATCTAGAAATGGTAGCTGTAGCCTGATGTATTTACTCCTGGAGCTGTAGCTGCTCTCATGTCTCCTCATCTGGCAGGATGGTCTCCTGGTAGAGGATGGAGTGGGAAAGATACCAGAGAACAGATGGCTTGGCAGGGCCTAGCTTCCATCCTTGCTTTGTAACAGTTCAGGAGATCCTGCCTGGCTGTGGCCCTGGGAGGCCTTCTGTAGTACTTAAGATACTAGTTTTAGTATTTTGGTCAATTTTAGGTGTAGATAACGCTGTTTCACCATTTTCGTCTAAATTCATCCAATTGAAAACTAAAAACATTTCTATCTGATTAAACCCTTGGTGACTATATTCTTGTATTCTTTATCTGTTAGCCAAACTTATGTGCTTGGAATATGCAGCTCTTCTTTTGGCTGAATTTCACTAGGATAGTCTTTTTTGAGGCAGGGTCTCTCTCTGTCGCCCAGGCTGGAGTGCAGTGGCATGATCTTGGCTTACCGTGGCCTCAACCTCCAGGGCTCAAGCAATCCTCCTGCCTTAGCTTCTGAGTAGCTGGGAGACTACCGGTGTGCACCACCATGCCAGTCTAATTTTTTAATTTTTTGTAGAGATAGGGGTCTCACTGTGTTACCCAGCTGGTCTTTACTCCTGGGCTTAAGCGATCCTCCCTCCTCAACCTTCCATTAGTGTTGGGTTTACGGGCATGAGCCACCACACCCAGTGGAATGGTCATTTAGTTGGAGGTCTTGTTATAAACCAGGTTCATTCAGCCCACACACAGCAAGTTAATCACTGAGATGATGGGTTTTGTGAGAGTTTATTCATAATGTGGCCAAGCAAGGAGGCAGGAGAACAGGTCTCAAATCCACCTCCTTGAAAATAGGGATTGGGGGTACTTATGTGATAGAAAGCAGGGTGGTCTAAAGTGTGGGAAGAGGTAGGTGATTGGTGGGTAGGAAAGATGAGATAATTGGGGCTTCCACGCAAGCATCATCTAGCTATGTGGTTCCTCACAGGACACATGCAGAAAATGGTGGCGTTAGCACCATCTGAGGGAGGAGTGTTTTGTCCCTCTGATGTCAAAAGATCACCTCTTGGGCATTCACACAGGCCCAGTTGAAGGGTTGGGGGTCTCAACTGACTTTAATGAGCAAGAGCTGCCTCCTAGTTCCTGGAGAAAAACTTTAAGCACCAGTTATTATAGTGAGCCACAGTCAGTTATTGTTTATAAGGAAGCTAGTGGGAGTTTAGTTATGTATTGTTTGGCAACTCGACTTGCTAGTGGGAGTTTGGAAGTAGAAAAAAGTGATGAAAAGCAGGCAAGGCAGGTTGAACGGTGGGCTTCATCAGGTTACCCCTTGTTCAGTCTTTCCATTTCCACAAACATTATCCATAATAAGCCTGCCCTTCTGACTTCGTTTCCATTCACGGTATCGTTGTTTTCCACGAGTCATCTATGGTTCCTTCTTCCCTCTAGATCTTCCCCTCCCCATATTCCTTTATTCCTCATATTCTCCATATTCACCAAGCCCATTGGTTCTCCACCCCCTAGCCTCTTGCATCCTTTGGTTTGCATTTATTTTGCCACCTCCTTTGTTTATTTATCTTCTTATTCCCAGACTGTGGTGAGAGCCTCATTCACTCAATAGACTCCTGTGACCGCAGTATGAGCTGGGCATTAGGGGTGTAGAGATGAGTGAGCCAGAGTCCCTGGTCTGAGGAGGAGTAGAGTCTAGTGGGGGAGACCAACTCAAAGGGACATATCCTAGAGATTGTAAAGGTGTTCACAGAAGCTGGGCACTTCGTTGGTTTCCTTTCTCCTCCTTCCTGTCCCTCCAAAGTTCCTGCCTATCTCATCCTAATTAACCGTAAAACACTGCACACTGCTTAAATAGTGATCTGCATCAGTTATCAGACTTTCTCAAGTATTTTCATCACTTTGCCTACAGTTTAAAATAAAACTCTTCAGCCTTGAAATTGTTTATTCTAAGCATGGTTCCTGGACTAGTGACATCTTCTGGGAAATTGTTAGAAACGAAGATTCTTGGACCCCACCTCAGACCTACACTATTAGAAACTCTGGGGGTGGGGCCTGATAATCTGTGTTTTCAGAAATGCTTTAGCTGATAGTAGTGACCTCTAAAGTTTGAGCACTACCACCTTTACAGCTACGCAGACTTCCTGGAACCAGCAACATTCCCATCACCAGAGCGCAGAAAGTGAGAAATTGCTGGGCCTTGCTAGGAAACCAGGTCACCTGTTAGTGGGCTCTAGGAATCTGTGCTTGAAACATGCCCTCCAAGTGATTGTTTTTTTCTACTTGCCGAAGCACCTTAGTGGGCTGATATTCATTGTAAGTAAAATAAGAAGTCCTTGGAGGCTTTCGGTCATGGAGAGAGCTGTATCCTGCTTGCCTTAGTCTCTCCTAGCATTTCTGTTGAGTTCTGTGTCTTGGTAGACTTTGAAGTTTAAGCATCTAATCCTGAGGTTCCTCTGCCTGATGATCTTGCCTCCATTTTACCCTTCCTAGGAGATTCCTACTTTAGTTCCTCTTTGGAAACCCCTCCCAAAATGAAACCATCCTTGTCTGGGGAAATCTTTGCCTCTGAACATGATTAACACTTTCTGTTGTCACTCTTTGATACACTTTTGTTTTTCTTTATGTTGTTTTTGTTTTGTTTTGTTTTGTTTTTTTGAGACGGAGTCTCGCTCTGTCGCCCAGGCTGGAGGGCAGTGGCGCAGTCTCAGGTTACTGCAACCTCCGCCTTCCGGGTTCACGCCATTCTCCTGCCTCAGCCTCCCGGGTAGCTGGGACTACAGGTGCCCACCACCACGCCCCGCTAATTTTTTGTATTTTTAGTAGAGACGGTGTTTCACCTTGTTAGCCAGGATGATCTCGATCTCCTGACCTCATGATCCGCCCACCTCGGCCTCCCAAAGTGCTGGGATTGCAGGCGTGAGCCACTGCGCCCGGCCAACTGAACTCTTTAGGCCTCCCCCAAAACCTGCTCCTCCCACAGTCTTGCCCATTTCAGTGGGTGACACCTACCTTCTACCAGTTGCTCAGGCCAAAAGCCTTGAGTCATCCTTGACTCCTATCTGTCTTCACACCCCATAGCCAATTCAAAGTCAAGTCCTGTTAGCGCTATCTTTGGAATGGATCTAGAATCAGACCGTATCTCACCTCACTGCTCCCACCCTGGTCTGAGCTGCACTGTCCCATGTTTGCACTTCACAGTAGCCTGCTGGCTGGTCTTCCTATTTCGGCCCTTACCCCACTGCAATCTGCTCTCCTTTTAAAACCTAAGTCATTCAGCTGCTCAGAGCCCTACAGCAGCTTCCCTTCACGCCTAGTAAACCTCACAGCCCTCAGAGGGGCCCACAAGGCTCTGCATCATTTCCCCACCTTGTCCTTGACCACACTCCTCTGTCCCCCTGTGCTGGGGCTTCAGTCACCCTTCCTCCAAATACACCACCCGCTGTACGCCTCTCCAGGCCCTGCTGCTGCTGCTCCCTCTGCCCAGAGGGCCCTCCCCTCAAGGGTCCACATGGCTTATTCCTCACTTCCTTACAGTCTCTAGTCATGGGTCACGTTGGAGAAACCCTCCTCAATTACGTTAAAATAGGACGCCCTCCCTCTGTTCCCCTTCTTCTGCTTGAGTTTTCTGCAAGCACATGTGACTCCTGACCTCACACATGCTCTCAGTTCACTGTCAGCTGTGTGAAAGCAGAGCCCTGCAGTCACTGCTGCATCCTTGGCACTCAGGTCCTTGCTGAGCCAGTGGGCCTTGTTAGCGCCTGTTACTGGGACTTCATTCAGGAACTTTCCACCCTTTATTCCTGACGTGCCTGGTGGTCACAGTTGCTTTGCTTTTTTCCATGTGTTTCACGTCTCCTCCTTTCCACTCACAGTGCCTGTAACCGCAGTTGCAGGAGACACCCGAATGGTTTATTGGCTTTGTGAACATGTTTCTGGAGTTATGGTTTCATTGCCTAATTGGAAAGGTTTGGAGTCTCATTTTTCCCCCTCCCTTTTTTGCACATTCTCTTCATCTGCCTGGTTTGCCAATTTAGTCCCGGACATGATGGCACGTGGAATGACAGTCAGCTACAAGAAATGGCCCAACTGAGGATTAAGCACCAAGAGGAACTGACTGAATTACACAAGAAACGTGGGGAGGTAAAGCTAGCCCTTTTCCTCATCTGTCTTCTGCCCTCTATGAGAGTCCTGTGGGGAGCGGGGGAGCTCAGTCACTTCTCACCAGAATTGGCAGCAGCCTTAGCCATATGTGGCATCAAAAGTCCCCTCTATAGGAATAAAAGGGTGAGGAAAACAGAATGAAAAGACCAGGCAGATTGAGGGCCATCGCCAGAAGGGCAGTCCTCTGAGAGTGCTGCCAGTTACCATGCTCCAAAATCAGCATGAGAAGCAAGAGTGGAGAGGCTTTAAAGAACAGAAAAGCCTGCTTGCTACCTTGCCCGCTGAAGGCCTCACTGATGGTTTCATAAAGCTTTTCAGTACAAACCCTGAAATTTCAGAGATGTTCATGAGAAAGAATCAAGTCCTAGGCTGTGTTCGCCTGGATGGTGGTCTTACGGCAAAGCTCCAGTTGGGAAAATAGAGTTCACCATCAGTGCAGCTGAATTGATTATCTTTTCAGCAGAAGTGAGTCTCCAAAAAGGTAGCTGAGGTTGAGGAGTAGACAGCTGTCCTCAGCAAGCCCCTGCAGGCACCGGGAACACTCTCATTCCAGCCAAGCTGTCCTTCAACAGGGAGTGGCAGGGACAGTTCCCCTTTGTGTCCCCATAGGCGCCTCGGCTCCTTGCTGTCACCCAGCTTATTTATTCTTTCTTAAAAATAAATCACCACCCACTGTGTAGTTTCCAAATGAGGTCCTAAAATTTTTATTTATGAAAGTATTCTTCTTTATCTCCTAGTTAGCTCAATTGGTGATTGACCTGAATAACCAAATGCAGCGGAAGGACAGGGAGATGCAGATGAATGAAGCAAAGTGAGTAGAGATCCCGCCTCCTTGGAGCCTGGTCATTGGGTCCCATGTCCTTTGTTCTGCTGACCTCTTGTGAGCAGGGCCAGTGGCAGTGAGTGGCCACAGTGCACTTAGCGAGAGTTTGATTTTCAGTGCATGCACGCTCTGGGATCCTTTTCTACCAGCTCTGAGAAGGAAAAAGCAAGGACAGTGCCCGCAGGCTTCTAGCATCCTCCTAGGG